>NW_020897691.1:20096317-20553360 GCF_003984885.1 Neopelma chrysocephalum
TGTTTCTGTTTCTGTTTTTCTTTTCTGTTTAATAACTGATTCAGTGTAACTACACATAGCACAGCAGATTTTTACACTGATGCTTCCTAGCCTGTGTGAAGGGGAAAAGACATCAACAAAAAATTTAGCAGGCATACTGAATGAAGTTCCTGAGTTGCTCAAGTTGTGTGTACGTCCCCTGCCATGCACTTTGGCCCTTTCAAAGCACGTGAGCCTGTCAACAACAACAGCCATTTGCTCTTGCTGACTAGAGTGAGACTTCTGCTCAAAACTTTTGAGAAAAAGTTTTGAAAATGTTTGGCACCACTGTTCATCTAGTTCCTCTCCATTCAATCAGATTTTAGAATGAATTTAAATGTATTACTGGACTATAATTAGCTCTGAAGGGCAGAAGTCCACAGGGGACCAGCTCTTTCCTTTTTAAATGGGCAGCTGTAAAGACACTACCTTGAACAATATCCTGAATGACAGCAAAGTTTCAAACGTGGACCCCTGCCTGATTAACTCTAAAAAATCAGAATAATCTCTGCCTCTGGCAAATCAAAGTCCTTCCCTATGAAGCTGGTTTACTACAGAAGTATCTAGACCAAAATACAAGTTTCAGCCTTCAGTTTAATTTGCCTCCATGTTTCTGTTATTATGAAAATGTGGACTTTTTTGCTCTACTGGGAAAATGCATTTTTTCCACTCTCCCATGACTCAAAAACAACTGAAAGATTCTTCCTCCAAGCTTAAGAAAAAGAAGAGGGGAAAACTTCACCTTTTGGCAAAGATACAGATGGAAATTTTTGACTCAAAAGAGGATTTTCAAAATAATATAAAAGAAGCATGTAAAAACAAGGGGTTATAATGGAAACTATTTTCATAGCCAGCTCTAAAGTAAGAACTGCTGTTCCAGAGACACATGGTACTGCTGAAAACATTGGTTTGAAGCCAAAATCCCTACCATGCTAGTGGAATCCGGAAGCACTACAATATTAAATATACCTCAAAATATATGTCAGACATCTCCCTGTGCCTGTTCCACTTATTCTTCACAGCAAGATACTATACACTTAATTCATCAGTGTCTGCAGAGTAACAGAATAAAGGGCTGGTGGCAGACCTGCACCACACTCGCTGAATGGTCTTCTGGAAGACTGGGTTTATTATTCCCTTTTTGCAAATATTGAGCCAATATCCACTTTCCATCTGCAGCACTTACACAGCATCTATTATTACAGCATGTAAGCACCTCTCACTGGTCCTAGGGAAGAGTTATTATCCCCAAGATATGATTTCCACATTTCATTTGCAGTGATGGGAGGAGGGAGCACGCTACTAAAAGTGTGAGGACATCCTGCTCAGCTGCACTGCACTCCTCCTTGGCAGACTCTTTCTTCTGCATTTGTCTGCTTCTTCCAGCTGCTCCAATGCAGTTGGCCTGGCCCTGAGCAGTTTTCTATCATGGAAAACTCTGCTCTGGTGAGACTCCACCTGGAGTACTGTCTCCAGTCCTATGACTCACTCTGGAGTCCTCAGCACGTGAAAGACATGGACCTGTTGGAGCGAGTCCAGAGGAAGGCCATGTAGATGATTAGAGGGATGGAGCACTTCTCCTATGAAGACATGCTAAGAGAGCTGGGGTTGTTCAGCCTAGAGAAGAGAAGGCTCGGGGAGACCTTATAGCACCTTCCAGTACCTAAAGGGAGACTAGAATAGAGCTGGAGAGGGACTTTTTCCAAGGGCATGTGGAGATAGGACAAGGGGGAATGGCTTTAAGCTGAAAGAGGGTAGCTTTAGACTAGATATCAGGAAGAAATCCTTCACTATAAGGGTGGTGAGACAATGAACAGGTAGCCCAGAAAGTTGGTAGGTGTCCCATCCCTGGAAATATTTAAGGCTGGACAGATCTCTGAGCAACCTGATCTACTTGAAGATGGCCTTGCTCATTGCAGGGGAGTTGGACTAATAACCGTTCATAGTTCCCTTCCAACCCAAGCTATTCTGTGATTCTTTTTGCTCCTACCACAATTACAGCTTGGCCTGCATCTTTGCTGATCCATAAGAAAGCTCACAGCCAGTTATAAGTGTCCTAGTCGAATGTGTAAAATGAATCTTCTGCTTTTGTGCAGATTGTCTTTCCTACAGATCTTAGGCTTTTGCTCACAATTCTTGCCTTGCAATAACATGCCAACACCAACTGACAGTTTTCCCAGGAGTGAGGCTGGTAGAGTGTGCCCTTTTGCCACTTCTAAGTTCACAGAAGTTTAACAGAAAAGCCCACCCAGTTGGCTCTGTCAGGATCTGGCTGGCTGCAGAGACACACCAAGACTAGCAGAGCACTGACTGAGGCTGCTTCTTCTCTGCCTGGTCTGGCCTGAGCTCCCCACAAGGCTGGTGGGTCAATCTGGAGAGGGATCGCAGGGCTCACAGACAGCAGTCACAGGCAAGCAAGGGGGACTGGCAAAGCACACAGCCTACTCTGCCAGGAAGAGCAGGCAGCCATGGGGTTCATTAACACCTCAGGAATGGGGATGTGTTCTGTGGGTGTTGACTTTCGTGGCTGGACCCTTTAAGTGTTGCTGTCAAAAACTGCTCTAAGTGGTAATGTCAAAAAGGTGTGATTGGTTCAAAGACACAATTAGATCCAATTTCATCCTTCATGCACCCCCCCCCAAGCAATTGTTTGGGGTTTTGTTCCGAACCCTCAGAGTTAGCTGCTTTCGTTCTCCAAACTGGAGGTAGCTGTCTTTGTAATAGGTTTTACACACCATTAATTTCTAAAGCTATCCTTGATGCTGGGAAACATATCATCCCATTTTAACTTCCATATGTCCAAGTGTGCATGGCTGTGTATGGGGAGGGCTATAAAGGGTCGGGTTTTCCACCCTTGCCAGCATGCTGTAGCAGAATTCTGATCTAGTAACCTGCTAGCATTTAATGAGGCAGAAAGCCTAGTCAGCTTTTGCCTCCAGCTCCTCCTGTATGCGTGGCATTTGGTCTTCATATGGTGATTGTATAAATCAAGTGTCAATCTGTGAGTCTCATTTTGCTTTTTAAATTCTTGTGTGTTAATTCATTGACTTGATGGTGATGAGAGAAACCAGGATGCTTTAACTACACTAGTCCTGGGGGTCTTTTTTGTGCTGATCCAGATCATGTTTAGCTCAGGTTCATTCAGTGGCAAACCCCACACATAAGGAAACTAAAACAATTATATGAGGTAAGACAAGAATGCCAAAAGTGCTTTTAGCAAGACTAAACATCAATATTACACTTTTTTCCTAACTACCTGTTTAATACAGCAGATCATTAATGCAGCACGTTTAGTTAGTTCAAATGTACAAATTTCATTAAATTACAATTCAGCAACATTAAAGCCAAATGGGCTGCAGGGAGAAAAATGCAGATACTTTTAAAGCTAATGTAAATGAAATATTACTGTTTTCAGCTACAATCAAATTAAATTGAGTCAATAGAAGCTTTCACAGAAATGCTCAGGAAGATAGCTTCTCTGTAAGGAAAATCCATTTAAAAGAAATAGTACTTCAGATATTTTCATGGTTCTGTGGCTCACTGAATTATATTCCCATATAGAAGCAGCAAAGCTCATGTGGGAGAGCCAGTAATAAGACCTTTACTGGTATGTCAATTACTAGGAGAAAAAGGTCTTAATTTTACAGTGCTTTTTGTAAGTATTTAACTGTAGAAAACATTAACCCAAGAAGAACCATTGTGAAATGAAGAAAATACACATTTCCAAAACCACGACTTGCTCGAGGAACCCTCACTGCCTCCTTCACAGTCCCTGGCATCACTGGGAGCCAGGCTGCAACGTCAAGCTCCCTCTAAAACCCTGTGTGGGTGCAAAGCACAGCCCCATGCCATGCAGGAGTGCCTTCATGGGCACTGCAAATAGCATCCACTGGGTTCTCTGGATGAAAGGTAAATGCCTTTGGTTGTGGAGTATGAACCATAAAATCCAGCTTGGCATTATGCTTCAGTATTTTCTGTAAAGTCACTTAGAGAACTGTGCTATGTTAGCTATGTGCCACACTAAATAATTGTTTTCCCCCAAAACAGTAATTAAAAGTCTATATAAAGTCTCACCTACTCAGGCAATGTTGCAGGACGAGGGGTGCTCCTAAGCATTCTCAAGCACAGATCCCACTCACTTAAACTACTAAAATACAACGCAAGATGTCAGAGTCTTCGTTTTCCCATGAACTGCACAGTAATTATGAACCACAACCATGATTCACACATGGTGATAAAACCCAGTGCTTGTAAATTTATGAATGTAGCTGGTAGTCATTAAGTAAATTATGTGGAGGTCAGGTCGATGGTCCTTTCTTTGTTTATTCCTCTTATTTAATGATCCATTGCTGGAGACAGACCGAAAACTTTCAGAATGTTTTACAACATATTTATGTGGCCAAGGGTGTCCTATGCTTTCCATCCCCATTATCCTGACATGCTGAACATAAATCAGAGTGCAGTATGTAGAATTAAACTCTGAGGAAAGCACAGAGCAGCTTTTTTTTTTTTTAAATAATGTACACAGAGAAAATACTTCTTCCTTTCCAGAGTAGCCTTTAAGAGAGATCACCTTTTGGTTAACAGATGAAATAAGACCACTTTAATTTTGTGCAGCTGAATTCCACAAAAGCCAAATGTCCTAGCATGGGATATTACACCTGGATCCAAGGAGACTTCCATTCAATTAGAGACAAAGTGTGGTTAAGATCACATGACATTGTCAGGGTTCAGATCCTTACAGCTCAAGCTAATCAAAGTCAATTTTTTTTAAAGGTATGGAGACTTAACCCTGGCTTAGCACTCAGTACTAACTCCTGGCCTCACAAGGCAGGTCATGTCTATGGACAAGGGCTGGACCAGTTTAAGTAAAATCATTAATAAAGCAAATGTATGTATAATCATGCATATATCCATGTATAGATATGCTAAACTGATGCAAGTCAGTTGAAAAGCTACAAATTTTCTTGTGGGGCCAGCCTCACTGAAAACTTTCTTTGTGCATAGATGTTTGTGTTGAACCATCCTATTAATCCTACAAAATTTTTAGGAGTCTGAATAGGAGTACCAGCAGAGAGACTTCCTGCAATTCAAATGCGTGGACTGTAAGAGTTATGGAAAGGAAGAGGTCTATTTACCAATCTAATAGAAAGAAAATTAATTATCTGAATTTTAAGATATTTTGTTATTAAACTAGTAGGTGAAAAATTATGGTCATAGCAACCTATACACATCTGGCATTTCCTTATGTCATGATAAATATTAGTTGGGTTTTATAAGTAATTTCCCCCATCAAATTGACTAAACTAATATGAGATAACTGGATCCACAATTCATGCAAGGCATTTTTTGTTTGTATAAGTTGTCTAGTAACATTGGTTAACACCCTGATAAAAAAAAATCCATACCTTTTCTGAAGTTATTTTAGGCTTGTCTGTGTGTTAATTTTTACATCAAACATAATTGGTCTGACTCAAAAAGCCTTTCTGACTGCAAGCTGTTCCAAGTGACATGACATTACATACCTCCCAGGTTGAGCTCCCCAAAAGCTGAACCAGTCTAAAGGACAAAAGACAACCCGGTATATGAGGAGTGTGACCTTCTTCACAGACAGAACATTTATGTTCATACGTCATTAGTCTGCTGCTAATAGCCTGGTATTGAACTAAAATGAGTCATCTTTCAGCTCCTCTTTGGTGCTGTTTCACAGAAGTCACTAAAACATACTTCACTGACAATCAGTTTTATACTTAGTGTATTACAAATGCGCTGGTGCAGTAAATGACTGTAACACTTCAGCACGTGTGCAGTAAAGCAGCTGTGTAGGAGCTCCGAGACTCCTTGTTTTCCCTGGCAAGGTACTTGATCACTGTTTGTATCGTCTCACATACCATAGCCTTGGGCTGTGTATTTTTCACACACATGAAAAATCCTACCCCCATTATAATTGCAATCAGGCCTTTATGAAAGCTGTACTACCAACATCAGACTATGCATTTTTAGAGATTAAATGTATCAGTATAATTGCCAAGTCATATAATAGCAGAAAAGAAAGCAAATATCATGTGTCCTTAGGTATAAAATTCATTTCTTCCTGGAAGATTCCAAGTTTTGAGAGTTACAACAAAATTCCAGGTGCTCCATCTTATCCAATTCTTCTTATTATGCAGTTTTGATTGGCCCTTAAAATGCTGGCACATTTTATTACATTAGAACTCAATCTAAGAAACCTGAACACATGTTCATGCTTCACTGCTCACTGGTTATTAGGATAATCTGCAGGAATCAACATCACAATAGGGCATTGTTTGTGAATGTGAGCAAAAGGTTACAACAACAGCCTGAACCCAGACCTGACTCCTTGACTCCCCATTCCCTTTGCTGTGAAGAGTGCACATGTGTGTGGTAGCTATTTCCATCATGGTCAGTCTTTTCTGCCTTTTGTTGCACCCCAGGAGAGAAAATACAGCAGGAGCACATTTATCCTGAAAACGCCAAGTAGCTGGAACAGTGTGTTCCATGGGAGCTGACCAGCTATGGCGTAAAGCAAACCTTAGGCTCCTCATTGTTGCAAGATTTGAGCACCCCACAGTACCCAGCAAATAGATCTGCTACAGGCATAATCTAGGGGGTAACAAGATAGTTCTGTAAGAAATTATTTCCTTTAACTGAAATGTGCTTGGATCCACAAACTCTGAGTTCCACAGTCCTGAACACCCTCCTTCATTGCTGCTCAGCCACACAGGCACTCAATTACTCGTACATTGAGCTTTCATCCTTGGTAACTAAACGTCCACTTAGGGTTACCACTACACCTGTCTGCACCACAGCAATGCGCTATTAGCACCTACACTGTTGGAGAAATAGAGCCCAGTCCCTTTTAAAGAGTTCTGGAGAGCAGTGTGAAGGCTATGCTTTTTGAGGAGTCTTTTCAAGTGATATTGGGCTGTCAAAAGAAGGCATGTTTGGGGAAAAACCTTATCCTCTCTCCTCAGGGTCCCCATTCCCAAGAGATGAGCTTAGACAACACAGTGCTGGGTAGTGAAATTGCCTGTCATCTGTGTTACAGGGGCTCTGTTTCCAGACCAAATCCCACACAGGACCAGCATTTAGATGGAGAGGACCCTTTCTGTCCATTCACACAGTAGCTTGAACAGGATGCAGAACAATTTGAGGGTTCTTGACTCTTTACTGCCTGAAGGGATTAATTCCTGCTTCTCCTACCTTCCAATAGTGGAATTAACCTGATCTGTTTGCTGGTATAATACCAGTATTTAGGGACTTTTGTCCTGCCAGCTGCAGGGGGGAAACACTGGTGATTCTTTGGCATGGGGAATAAAGCAGTGTTAGCACCTCTCTATAGCACTTTAGCATGGGGCTGGGCTGTTTTTTCTAGTCCTCCTAGTCCTCCTTCCATAAAAAAGAAAGTACTTCATCATTTTAAGTAGGTATAGAGTAGGACAGGCGAGGGCCTTAATCAGCAGGCTGTATTATCATATACGTAGTCTATTTAAGGTCTAAAGAACTTTTTATTTTAGACACAGTGGAGTTTGAAGACACTGTCCGCATGTTCCAACAATAGCGTTCACCCTCACCATAATATGATCTGCTGCCTCCAGCTCTTTTGTCCCAGGAGGCCTCTTCTGGCAGGGGGTGCCCTGTAATGCAGAATTCTTAGGTGCCACACAAAGAATGACATCATAAACTGAAGGACAGGACTTAAAGGACTTGATAATTTTTTAAAAAATAAAATGTAAGAAAACACTGGAGCACAGAGGAGAAAGCCACATCACCTGCATAAAGCAATGGTAATAAGACTGTATAAAGTATTGCCTTGCAGCATGAAGAGCAGCAGTACTTTACCTCCTAAACAGCCAGATTTAGCCAGTGAAACCTTCCTATTAGGCATAATACCAAGGTAGTGTTTAACTATGATCTTCACTGCAGCCCTGTATGAGTTCCAGCTACAGTGTCAGGCTAACAGCAACACTGAGGAATGAGAATGGTGCCTAATTTCAGAGATGCTGGAATAATGCCAAAATCTGCCCTCAATTGGTGTGAGTGGATATAAATTACTTAATTGCTTCTGGCTTACTCCCACCTGCCCCTCTTGCTAGTACTTTACCACCTAAAAGAAACACGAGTTAATGTTTTGTACAGGAACTCTGGCTGGTGCTGACTCTGGGGTGATGAGAAAGAACCAAACACTTTTCATTTAACTACATGTGCAGTGAAAAACAGTATAATGGGCATTATTTCAACACGCTTTTCTCCCACCAAGAAGTCAGGGTAGCCAAGGCTTGTACACGTCAGCAATGCCGTTCCGTTGTGTCCGACAGGTGGCAATTAAGGCAGATGCAGCTAGCTCCAGTGGAAACAAAGCCTTTAATAAAACTGGAAGAAGAAATTCTTCCTGCTGGAGGCTTTCTAGCACCTGGGACCCCTCATTTCCATCCTTTTTAGCAGTCTGTCTGCTGTGAGTTGTGCAGTATTGTTTTTCCCTTGTGCTAGCTAATAGTCACCTTCTTTTTTCAAATCTGAAATATATTCAGAATCACCTATTACCAATATTTAAATATAACATATATATACACACATGTTAATATATAAATGTATTATGGTTCCCAACAATATACCTCTATAGATAGATGTCGGTGATATTTAGTCATAGGTGGGAACAAAGAGGTCCAAACTAGTATTTTCCAGTAAGAAACATTAATACAGTTTGCTTTGTAGGATTATTATAGTTAGAAAGCTGCAAAGGGATTTTGGGTTGAAGTCCAAAGTAGGTTCAGAATATTAGGAAATTTGCTTTTACAGTAGCTCAGAGTTACAAGGCTTTCCTGAATCCTCCTCAGATTTTTGTGTTTTAAGGAAGACACGGTACACCAAAGATTACTCAATATCCCAGGAGCAGTCACTCTAGTGCTCCAACTAGAAAAAGACAACGTCTTTCCATGTTGCAAATACATTCAAAGAGTACATAAGCTCTCTGAGACAGAGCTCATCAGTTGAACATGTGCTTCCAGCATAATGCTATTATTATGCAACTATCTTTGAAAATGACTGCTTCTCAATACTGAGCCTCTCCATCTGTAACCAAGATCTAATTCGTTTTCCCCTGATCATATGGCCTTTCCTTTGTCCATACTGAACACATTGGTTTCTTGCATAAAAATAGTTTTATATTTTCTTGCCAGTCAGTGCTAGTAGCATCATACAGCCTGGAGCAAGAACCAGTTCTTGCTGTATACCTCCTGAATCACACCTGATGTGTGATAACAATTCCCTAAATACACTTGTATTTTGAAGCCTGGAGTTTGGACACCGATTAAACCATTTGATACATAACATATTGGGTTTGTATCATTTTAGGTTCTACACACCAGAATCAAGCCAAGCATCTTCTAATGCAGCAAGATAGACAGATGAAATAATCATCTTCTAATGCAGCTAGATAGATGAAATAATTCCCTCAAACCTGTTTTTCTCTAACCCATGTTAACTGGAATTATTTGTATTCAATCTCTTAATTCTTTCTGGCTCAGTCTGAGCCTGGGACTGATGTGAGATTCACTAGCTATGCTTATGTGTCTACCTCATTTACTCCCTTTAAAAATTGTTGCAACACAGATTAATTCCTTCAAAAGCATGACGTTCCCTCAGAATGGAGACCAAGGGGGGTACATTGTGTGCCCTACCTGGTTACCCTCAGAAGAGGAATGATTCTGAGCCCAGATAACTCATTGCCTTCCCAGCCCACAAACAGAAGGCCAGAAAGCCCTGACAGTTCCATCTCTGGGCTACAAAACAAACTGCAGCTCTGTGCCTTTGTGTGGCCAACTATTTGTGGCTCTTCTGTAGTGCGCTCTCTACCACTACCATATACTAACACATGTTGCAACAGGGTGGGACCTCCCTGCCTCCCTACCCTACCTGCATCCCTATAGCAAAGGTCCACCTAGCCCAGCACTCCATTTCCAACAGCGTCCCTAAGCACTCCCAGACTTTCCACAGGGCCTGTGCAGCGGCTGAACGCAAGTCAGTCCTCTGTGTGCCAAAGAGTGCGCTGTTGTTCTTGGAAAACATTTTTGCTCTTGTGTGTTTGCAATGTCTCATGAACTGCATAAAGTACATGACGCAGCTGTCCATAAATACTATGAGAAGACAACTTGTTCTGTGAATGAACACATAATGGAATTTGATTTAATGTAATGAAATAGGAGGAAAAAATTTGGAGCAAAGTGGAAGTGTAGATATGCTTAAGGATGGTAAATATCTTGGACTAGTCACCTTTGACAGAGAAAAAGCTGAAATAACTTAGGGACCACTTCTCATCTGTGGGAAGTCCTTTTATACCAGTCCTAAAGAACCTCTAATTTCTGACATTTGAGTCTAGCCAGTGTCACCAGGGAGTTGGCAAGGAGGGAAATCATGAGGCATGTGAGAATCTTCTTTGCTTTTTCTCTCAGCTGAGAGGAAGCCCAGTTTGATATAGGTAAGCGTTCTCTTACCATTTTGTTTCTGTTTCTAGAAACAAAACTGCTGTCAAGATCTCATCCTCTCCCTCTTCCAAATAGTATGAGACAGCTAATAGATGATCCATGGTGGAAGCAGTCTGAACCAGAAATGCATACGCTGTCTTACCAGGCCTAAAACTGTGCTGAGAAGACTCAGACAAAACCTGTATTTGAGCACAGCAACCTACTTTCATGACATCAGTTCCAGAACTGGAGCTCTAGTGCACAGTGCATAGCAGGATCAAGGGAAGCACGGAACATAAGTACTCCAAATTCCTCTGCAAAGCCATGGGAAAGCTTTATGGTTGCCAAGCTACTAATATCATCAAAATACGGATTTTTCTTTTTCATTCTGCCCATAGTACTCTGTGACTGTGAAAATGGGCAGAAGGAAAAAAATAAAATAAAATAAACCCCAGTGATGCAGTTTCACACTGAGAGTGCAGACTAGCATGGGAATGTGAAAATGAAGGGGACCACAGGAGTCATCAGGACCAATCCAACATGGTAGCAGGCAATAGATGCTTTGCTGTGGGAAGCATCACTTTTGCATCCTATGGACACTTAGGTGCTTCCTGATAAGTTAAAGGTAAAGGCAAAGGTGTAAAAGACAAGTGTGGTATGCCAGAAGCAGTGAAAAGGAAAGTCTGAGGTCACATTCCATCAGCAATGTTCTGAGAAGTTTATTTGTGTCATTTTTTCAGGCAAGAACATATTGGCTGCCTTTCACACAGTGTCAACCCTCTTTTCCATGAGCAATCTGATCTACCGCTTGAGATAGCACTTATTGGTCTGGAGGAAAAGCTTAAAGGCAGAGCAGAGGAAGAGGAGATCACCACAAGAGGCAACAATGCCACAAAAGCGTGGTTAAATGCTGATCTAGGAAGGATGCTAACTCTTGCCTTCTCCTTGTTCACCCTGACAGTAGTCCTCTAAAATGGCTGCACAACCTATCTGAATCTGAAGATGTATACAACCTTTAGCACTTGGGAGCCACCTGCTCTGCAAGATGAAAAAGAGTTGGATGTGCCCTCAGAATTTCAAATTTTGCGTAAAAAAAAACCCGAAGAAATCTAGCTGTGATTGCAAGCAGCGATGAGGGAACTTATCTCAGGGTAAGTGATAACACTACTCTCAGAAAAGTGCTCTTAAACTGTAGCTGTACAAACTGCCCCCTGCTCAAGTGACATATCATGAGCTTCTTCATCTGCAGTGCAGAATAATAGTTAGGCAGGCTACCACCTGAGAGAGAAAGGGGACTCCACAATCATCCTTATTCCTCCCTGGGAGAAGAGAACATTTCTGGGAAATAACACTGGCTATTCTTTCTCCTTCAGCAATTCAAAATAAGACTCTAAATGGTGCTGAGGAGTACTTCTACTTTGCCAGTATTATACTTTTCCACTCTTCTTTGCAGTCAAGTTTTCTGAACTACAGTATTAAAGAATATACACAACACCTACAGAACTTGAGGCTTTGCAGTGCTCATTACTTTCAGATGTTGAAAGTAAATTGTTCATCTTGAAGGACCTCAGAATCTTGATCAAGACTTCATCATTTAATTTGGCCCCAGAACCTCCCACATGTAGATTAAAAAAAAAAAAGAAAAGTATTTTTTCCCCACTATCTAGACTATATAACCTTGGAAATTGCCAAGATTCTCTCACATGGTGCTATATAACCCTTAGCTTCTAAATAAGACAGGGTGAGTGGCACCTCCAAAACCATAGGCAGGGTTAGGTTCTGAGGCCTGTTTGCATCAATTAATATCACAGTGTTCAAAGATCCTCCAGCTAGAACTAGAAACAGCTGTGCCCTGAACTGGATGCCATGGAGATGTAAGACTGCATCACATCTAACCTCAGCTAACTAACCAGTCTGGGTGCAGCCACCAGTGCTGATGTGACTATGGTATTTAGTGGTTCAGATTAATGTCTGCTGAGCAAAAAGCACTACGCCACATAAACATGCTCAGAGCTCACTCAAGGACTTCTGGCACGGTCCTTGTTACACAGAGCAGACAAGGCATTCATGGGCTAAGAAAGGAGAAAACAAGCAAACAAAAAACCCCATTGCTGGGTTTTGTGGGAAAAGTGAGAAAAGCGGACTCTACCACTGCTTCCCATTTCCATTTTTAACCCAAAAGCCATCTTTGTTCCTAAGTTCTGTGATATTTTATGCCTCTTGAAGCCACTCATGCCAAAGTAAACAACTACTTCAACCTTTTGCGGGCACCGCTCAGAGCCTTAAGCTGTTGTGTAGGAAACGCAAGTTCATGCCTTACAGAAGCCTTATAATGTGTTACAATCACTGTGCTGTGTGATACAAGCTAGGGAATTTAAAAGTTAAGTTTGGCAACCTGCCCTTACTGTGCTCTAATTATTTCTTAATATCCCAGTTTAAGGGCAGCATATTGGCCCCAATTAGAAATTGTCTGGCTTTTATAAGTTTGTGTCACAGAATAAATGTTAAACAGTTTTCAGCTTCCTTATTGAAAACTGCTGATTGTGTGTTGCCTGACAAAGCAAAATGTTTCCATTAGAATAATGATTTATTGTAAATATGGTAGCATTAAGCCTGACTATTCTGGGTATTAAAAATGCATGGAAAAATCCATTGAAAAAAGCGTTATGTGAGCTGTCATAATTTGTTAGTTTAATATCTTTGTCATTTGCATTTCTTTTTAAAATGCCAAGAGCAATTAAACCTTATCCCAACACTAGAAGATGCCAAATTTCACTTGAAATTAAAACAGAGTAATGTGTCATGTTAGTTATTTTAATAATATTAAACAATAAAAACAGAAACAGAAAAGAGAAGAAAAAGGAGACATATAACAACTGCAGCTACAAACAAAGCAGCTAAAATATATAGCCTGTTTCTCTGATACAATCACACAGACAAACTCCATAGGCTTCCTCCATTAACAAACTATTTCCCCTGACAGAAAGGCCATAGAAAAGTATTGCTGGATTATGGTCTAAATAACCAGCTCACAGCAGCACAAATTTTATGCCAGTCTGAGATCACCATATTTTCAGTTCATCTCTTCACATGGTTTCCATGCAAGCCTTCATAATGAAATACCCCTCGTTTTTTGGACTGACTCAAGTCCCAGTGAGAAAGACAGAAGGGACTTGTGAGTCAGCAGGAGCTGGAGCTAGGACGAATCAATCACAACTTTGTTTCCTGTGGAAATATCAGCTGCTGTCATATTTGTATTGGAATTACATTGTGCAAGGCTTCTCCTAGCAATGGTCAAGCCATGGACGAAAAGATTGTTTCTGGATCATCTCCCACTGTGTCTGTCTTTCTATAGAGACACAGGGTTGCCTTTGCCATTATGAAATATCCTGTTGCTATCCAAAATACATTTAAGGGGATTTTCCCATACCATAAGTTCTGAAATAAGTAATCTTTGGTAGTTACATTACAGGAAAGGTGCTGCTGAGCAAACCAAGATTAAGCAAATATTTGTCCCTGGCCCATTTATATTCTTCTGTGTCTTGCTTTACTTGAAAATTGAATATTAACAGGGACCTAATTCTTCACTCAAGTCCATTATTTGAGCCCTATGTTCCCAGCAACTCAATACCTCATTGCTGACAAGTCTGGGTCGAGTTTGTCTCCTCTGGGAGGAAAGCAGACAGCCATAAACATCATCCCTTCTTCTGTTCCTTGCAAGAAGTCCTTCCACTGCTACCACTGCCCCCACGAGGTGCTTGGAGAGGATGCTTTTGTACAGGTATCAGTACAAACCACATTAGCTTCAGTCTCCCAGTATCTGCAGAAAAAGTGGTAGTTTTGTTCAAATGAATATGGCTACTTCTGTAATCTTTCATCTCCAGCAGCAAATGGGACATCCCTTCTAGTGTTGAGCTGTGCCCAGAGCCAGGCACAAACGGCTTTGTGGGATAACAAATCCAGGTGACAAACCTCCTCCAACATCCTGCATCTCCACAGGGCACTGTTGGGGGACACTCACGTTGGCCCTGGGCCCCCCACACTCACCCAGGGGCTGCTGGGCCTCACTTGCCAGAAAGAGTGATTAGAGACAAATTCAGCAGCTTTATTCAAGATTTACTCCTGTCTGTGGGGAGAAGGTTGCTAGGTATTCTTATAGTCCTAAGCTACTTATATTTTCCAGTTATACTTTAGGAAGAAGTCTCATAAATGTTTTATGTGAAAATATAAAAAATTGGTTGAATAGTGAGACAGAGGGGAAAAAAAGAGAAAGGGAGGATTTTTTTGGTAAAATTCCATCCAGTCTACTTTTTGAGCCCAAAGCAATACCCCTGCAAGTCACTCCATAATTAAGCATCAAATTTCCTAAAGACTCAGTTAGAGACAATGAATGATGACTAAACAGCAGTAGACTACATCCTTATTATCAACCACCTGCTCTTTGGTCATACAATCTTGCTTTGCTCCTCGCAGTTCACTTCCAGACCCCTCAATTTGAGGTGTTCAAAGCCACTGGAACACAGGCAGTTTCTCTTGGAATGATTTGTGCCTGTGCCTCTCAATACAACCTTTCCTCATCTGGACTGCTTTGGACTTTCAGAATGGTTGGGTCCTGCAGTTATAGTCTCACCCTTGCTAGAAGTACATGGGAAAGTGCCACCTCTCAAATTTGGATTACTACTTCTGTACACAACATTTGCTTCTTCACCATAGGTGGCAGTGATAATCCAGAGCTCAGAACAGGGGTCTGAGGGCAGCTGGCCAAAAAAGTGTCACACAACCAGCAGATGTAAACATAAGGCATGAGCTCAGCACCTGGTGGTTTGATGCTTGCTAGCTTTTATCAGAAAAAAAAAATCAGAAATTATTAGAAAATAAAATCAGTGTTACACCATCTCTCCAAACCAGCTAGAGTTCATGGTGCTTCTTTATAAGAAGTTCTGCAGCAACAGAAATTGTTGCTTAAAATATGAATGTGTGTCACCACAGTGGGACCACAGCACTTCTAGCTAACAAGAGCCATTTGAAGTAGGGTGGATGGTATATCTCTACATTTTGTACTACACAGTATTTGGTTACTTCTAGTACAAGTTCCTATATGGTTGTTTAAACACTTGTTAAAACACGTGTTTAAACACTTGAAAATAACATTGAGAGTAGCAGGAAATAAGGTAAGACACTAAAAAGCATCTGTAAGGTCAAATCCTCAACCAGCACTCAATTTCAGTAGTCTTATATTTAAAGAATGCTAAATAAATCCTATTGAGTTACAGAAACAAAAAAATGACTAGTTACTTCAAAAGCAAGAGAATTTCTATCCACAGACAGCTTCCTGTGTCTCTTGCCCTTCCTGTGACACATGATATCATGCAGAAGAAGGCTAAATTGACACTTGCTATCCTCCCGTCCCGCAGTGTTTCAGGCCTCAAGTTAAAGTCTTGCTTCGATGGAAAGCTCTAAGTTTCACTTCAGGTCAAATATGAGGTTTGATGTTGCTACTGGATATTCTTCAGAGATAAGATATTCAATATACAAGACCTCCAGTCCCTTTAGAACAGATTTTTTACTTCGAGGCATAGCCTGCAGCCAGAGCTGCAGAGCCTACATAATTCAGGGTAACAATTAACCACAGCTAGCTCATTACTGCTAAAATAATATTCCAAGTGCAAAGAAGTCATATAAATCCCCAAGAAACATGAAACAAGGACTCCTGGTTTTGTTCATGACTGGTATGACACAGCACCTTGTTATGCTGCCATTCACCCTGATGAGATCCTTCCCCCAAGATTTTGGCATATCACATTGGCATGTTCCTTGGATAAGAATGAGTGTGTAAGGCTTGTCTGTTTTAAGGTGAGACACCTCTCCAAGCAGGACACAGCTGACTAGGAGCTCTGGGTGAAGGGATGTTGCTGATCTCACTCCTTCTTACAGGAAATCCCCCTCAAAAAGCATCACTTTGGAGCATGTCTGTTTCCGCAGCTTCGCTCTTCCTGCTACTGCAAGTTTCTTGCTACTTTCATATTCACTTTTTTTCCCCATGAGTTATTTCCAGACCTTCCTGGGTTTTTTAAAACGAGTTTTATTACATCATTGCTGTTGCCAGGCGTGATCTGTCTGGCTCAAAGTAGATTCGTGCAGCAAAGCCGGATCCCAGGACCTGCCAGTGGAGGCAAGAAGGGGACTGCTGGCTGCCCTCTCCTGCCCAGAGCATTAGGCAGCCTTGCAGTTGAATACCTGCAGCCAGCCCATCACAAACAGCTGATGCCAAAATAGGCAAAAAATACAACTAGAACCGTCCTGATGTGCCATACATAGACAGATGAATATTTTATTGTTATTCCAGGAAAGGCTTTTAAAAGAACACACGAGACAACAATTACGCAGAGCTGTCTCGGTACATGGATTAAAAATATAAGCAATCTAACATTTAAAGGACTTTCTTAATAAAAACATTGTTTCTAAAACCCACAAAATAGCTCAGACCATAACAGCTAAAAAGTGCACATAGGTCACCTATAAGCTACACTGATCTTTTTAAATTACAGTTATGGCCAGAAAATTATTTTAATGATGGCAGAGAAGAAGAGTGACGAATTACAGAGATATTTCTGTTATGCAGAGCAGAAGATGGAGTTTTGCCCAACAATTATCCATGGTCTGACTTTGAAAGTCTCTTCGGCAGCATGATGAGTTTAATAACAGAGGCCTGATTCACTGACACTGATACCAAATTGTTATTTCTAGCACTCACTGGCTCAAACCCACAGTTTTGCTAATATTCTGCAGTTCTTTATTGCCAGAAATAGCATCTCTTTAGGAAGAATTCAGGCAGGTATCCAGCCTGTATACATCAGCATGTTTACATTTCATTTGGCAAACTGCTGAAGAACAAATTAATCAGGCAGTTATGTTTATGGCTGCAAATATCCTTCCCCCTTCTGTTTGGTCTTGTAAGTGCCCAGATTACACCGCATGGGCTTTCAAAGGTGCACTCACATCCCTGTAGAAGTCAGAGGGCACAGGCCAGATATACAGAGGTATTCAGCTGCACAGTCCCCACATTGGCACCCAACTCCATTTGGTTGCAATTAGAGATCATGAGATCTAAAAGTAACTCTACAGACCTTGGCTGTGTTTACTCAGCACCCTGTAGGTTCTTTGGAAATGGATGTATTCCCTACTGTGCTCAAAGTATGGAAGTGACTGGACTTGTAGAAGAGCTGCCTGGAGAAGGGAGTGTGCCCATGCCACATGTGGGGCTGAAGGTGGTTGACCATGCTGAACACAGGCAGTGAGAAGATCACTGGTAATGACAGTAGAAGCTGGATCAAAGCCATGCCCTCTGCCATGATGTCTTCAATAAGGCTTAGTTCCATCTGGTTTTGGGTTGGTTTGGGACTTTTTTCTATAACTAGTTTTTACTTCTCAACCAAAACTATTATTTTAACCGATTTCAATGGTATATACTTTGTTTTCTAAAAAATGGAAAGTATCGGTCACTGTTTCTGCACGAAAAAAGAAATATCTGGATTTATTCAGCAAACTGGTGTTACACGAGGCTTTGAGAGTAGTTGGTAAATTGCGCAGAGAGCAAACCTTACTTTAACTTTCAAATTTTGCAGATAGGAGCCAAACTGGAATGTTCCTTTGACAAAAAAAAAACCCAAACCAAAACAAACAAGAAACCCACAAAACCCCAAACACCACACACAGGAAAATCTGTTTCTATGGTTTTCAGATACTAGCTTTCCCCTTCGCTCCCTCCCCCCTCCAAAAAAAACCCCTGGCCTTTAAAAAAGTGTGACTCATTCCTGAACAGATTCTTATAGCTGGATTAAAGTGGTATCTCTGTCAAGACCTCAATAGTATTAGTTGTTGATGCTGAAGAGTGTAAAAACCTGGAGGAATTAGCAGCTCTGCCTGCCAGGGTATCTCTTACCCACAGGTATTCTGTGTTGGAGAGCAGGAATCCTTCTCCAGCAGAAAATTCTGCCTTGTCATGCAATATAAAACACAAGTTGTTATCATTTATTATGTTAAGGCTTCTTAAAGCTAGCCAAAGCACCAAGTGCAAAGAGTATTGTTAATCTTAATTATTTCCAAAAAAGAACATTATACTAGGACTATGTCACTTTTTAAGTTCATAAGTGCTGACAATGTAATTTTCCATAATGTAATTTTCCATAATGCCTACATTTTAAATTCTGGGAAAACTTTCTTTTCTTTTTTTGTCTTGGACTTCATAGAAATAAAAGCAGCAAGACCCTTCCATCTGTTTGTCATGGAAGTTGATAACAATACACGTGAAATGAGAATGACCTGGACAGCTTAGCAGACATAAGCAAGAGTTTTGCTTTTATTATTAAAAAACCAAAACACCCAAAAAACCCCACAAATTTAAACTACATGTAGTATCATGACTGAAATCTACTGTAGAATAATCTTTTCACACATTGTAGAGGTGATTATCACTTTTAAGGTCAACTTCAGACAAATCTGAAGATTTGAGCAGGTTTCAAAGGGCACTGAATCTACTGCAGATTATGTGTCCTAACAGGTAATGCACTAGTACTAATAAATCAGAGAGACACTGACATGTTCAAGTTTCATAGCAGTCAAAGCAGCATGCAAAATATCCATCCCAAAGAGCTCTCTTTTTGCTCTGCCTTGTGATACAAGGTAATGCAAAAGGGAAATGCAAATAATGCATTTCATCACAGATGCAATGATGTGTGTGCCTCCTTAGAAACCGTGAAGTGCATTATTTTGGATGAAAATGCATGCTCTAAAGTTGGAACATCAAAGAAAATAAAAAGTGCAAATATATTCAGTATTTTATGTGCTAAATATAAAAGAGAGTAAGGCATTATATAGGGAAAATAGAGGCAGTTTGAAATAAGACAGATGGGAGCTAAGCATGATCTACTTTTTGTTAGCTTTATTGGTTACCTATCCACACCTATTGCAAACTGTGAGAGATATTTCCCTACTAAAGTACATGCATTTTCCCTTCCTGCCACATTTCCTGCATATAGATTCCAAAATAACACTGAAAACCTCAAAAAGGCAGATCCCACATTACAGTTTAGGTTCACATTTCCAGGAAACAGACTTAAACCAGAAAAAAACAGACTATTAAAGGGTTAAAAACTTAAGTGTGTCACGTTTTACACACACATAAAAATTTGCTTTAATAAAGGACATTTAAAAGGAAGAAGACACAAGCTAAAGAAACACATCTCCTGCAGCGAGACAGGATACAAACGAACCCCATAGCTCCACTAAGAATGAAGATCTGTTTTATTTCACTTACCAGTATTATCCATTATTCCCCCTCGGTATTCAAAAAAGCACAATTCCCCAGAAAAGCAGCCGGTATGGTCTCAGTCTCGCTCTCGCTAATGAAGCTGGCTGCCCTTCTCCTGGTTATTAGACCTTGCTGGCAGTCAGAGCATACTTCATGTACTGACTGCAGTAGACATCACCAGGAAATTTATATCTCCAAGGATGACAAACAGCCATTAGCTCCATTATAGGCTGATTAAGACTGTTGTGAGCCTATCAAGTAGATACTTAAATCCCTCAGGGTTTTACATCCTCGGGGAGAAAACAAAAGAACTCCTGCCTATAATATTGAATATACATTTCTGAAAAGTAAAAGTAATGCTGATGAGGAGAGGTTTAATGGGTAAGAAGGCAAAACTTTAAATAAAAAAAGGGATATATTACAGAGCAAAGGGCTGTTATTTATCAATGACGCAGCAGCAAAAGTTTTAAGGAGAAAAAAAAAGGGGAGGAATCTATGGCTGAGAAAGTGTTAGGTTAGGTTACAGTTTGGAGCCATTACCTCTGGCTGTGCTTTAAATCCTACAAGTTCTGCACCTGATGTTCCGTACATCAAGAGTTCTCCTGTTTGTGAGAAACACAGTAGATGTGCTTATCTGTGAATGCATATCAATATATTAACAGGCTGGGGACAGGCATTATTATACTGTTCATAGCTGAATGTAAGGAAAGACTGAAAAGTAACTACACGGCTTTACTTCTTTTAAAGTCAAAGTAAAAACACTGGTTGCTGGAGGGATTAGACTCAACAAAATCTGAATGACATATGCTGAAATAAACAGGTATTAATTCTGAATTTTCCATACCACCCAAGTCTCTGATGCACAAGCTTTTCCCCCATAGAAGTAAACAAACAAACAAACAAATAAACCCAGTATAGACTAATAAACATTTCCTGGTACCACGATATAAGGGTTCCATCCAGCATTTTGGCACTGATTTGCTGTGTAACACTAAACCAGGCATTTTCTGTTACAGTGTTTGCCCAGAGTAACCATTACACAGATGCCTTGTGGTAAAAAAGAATATCATATAGTACTGACACTAGATAAATGCCACAGAGTATTTTCTTAATATTTTTCCCTTCTATTAGATAATTCACTTAGCTACTCCAATCCTCTTTATTGCAATGGAAAAGAAATATAGATTTTTATGTCTATATTATATTGATATGAAAACCCCTCCACCTCACAGCATCACATGAGCAAAAAAATATATTTTCTATTCACTACCCCTTTACTGCCCCTTTTATCTTATTTGTCTTTTTAAAATGTTAAATAAAAAGACAGTTGCAGCACTGATCTATTTACACTGATTAAGAAGTGGAAAGCATCAATGGCTGAGAGCTAAAGTCATCAGTAAGAATGGAGAATATCTAGGGCATGCTGGATATATTCTGTATTTCCAGAAAGGAAGCGCTTGGAGGGCTAAGGAGAGACTAAAGATTAGAGATCTGTCACACTTCATATTAAGCTTCTATTTATAAGTGGCTTATGAACAGCTTATAAAAAATAGAAGTTAGCATAAGCATGTTGCATTAGTACATGTCACAGATAGCTACAACCACACTAATACAAAGGGTTAAATATGACCAATAAGGAACTTATTCATATTCTAGATTCTGCATCACTTAATGACAATTGATTAATGTGCCAATTTGGGTAATTGGTTAATGGCATTTGATGAAATCTAGCTGCAGAGGAGCACTAGACTGGAGGCCATGAGATGGCCACCTGATAGAGGTCACCATTTTTCTTCAGCTTCTCTTTGGGAGATAGCTGCCTGGAGATTGCTGGGTTCCTGCAGAAAAGGAAGGAAAGCACAGGCTCTTGGCATGTCTTTAAAGCCTGTCCTGGAGAGAGCTGGGGGAGGTACTGCTGCACTGGCAGACTGCTTGGAAGAGAAGGGAGAGATTGTGCCTTTGTGCTAAGATGCTATTACTCTACTATGGAGCCAAACCATGGGAACAGCAAGCTGCCTGTGTGAAAGGAAGAGATTCCCTGGTTTTTCAGATGGGGCTCTGCAGAACTGCAAAACCTGTAGGTGCCTGAGCTCAAACAGCACTTAGGGATGGTGCCAAAGCCACCACAGGGCAGAAGGATATAAGCATATTTTAAATCTTAGCAAGAATGCAAATATCTTGTGCTGATTAAAACTAAGAGAGATTGGTTTTGAATCCAATTTGTTTGCTTTGAGTTTCACCGAGGGCCAGGAATGGGGAGCTCTGTGCCTGAGAAGCCACTAGGCAATGGTGCAGCTATAGGGAACCAGTACTAACCCTTGTGGCTGGGGAATACAGGTGGGCAACAGCTTGTGCCAGAGAGCCCAAGAAAGGTGCAAAGCTACACCTACTTAGACCTCAGGCAAGTGAAAAGCTCCAGACAGTGACTATTTCTGTGTGGCAGAGCGGTCCTAGTGTGCATGCCATGGCTGAACCTCAACTGCAGGGCAGATGGGCTTCATGGTGTACTATGGGGTGCTGGTCCCCTAGTCATACAGTTGAGAAGACCTACCAGAGCATAACAGAGCTCCCTTCCTGCCCGCACCCACATGTAAAAGTTTTCTTCCAAAGATGCCCTGGAAGATGGTAGTGTGTACCCACGTCCCACCGTGACATGCAATTCAGACATAGTCAGAACTTCAAGTTAGCTAAGGATCAGGATTTTAAGGTGATAACTAAAGTATGGAAAGTCCCAATTACACCATCTTGATAAGCATTGAGTTTGGATGCTTCATCAGGGCTGTGTGACAGGTAAACATTTATTAACTCTTGAAAGCTAATTATAAATGGAAATTTCTTATGGTATGTGATGTAAATCTCTACCATTTGAACAGAAAGTATCTCACCAGGAACCTTCCAAAAAAGAGAAAGCTTTACAAAATACATTACTTGGGTTTTTATTTTTAATTGTAGGTAATTAGAATTAATAGAAATTAAGAAACGCGTATGATCAGATGCCATTATAGCAGGATTAAAGCAATGTCTCCCTGACTGAACATGTGTGAAAAGAAAGATACAGATAATAGATGGGGTTCAACAGCAGACTGTGATTGTTATTTAAAAGTAAAATATACATATATTCCAGGCATAAACTTACTTAATTTGTGAATACAGAGCAACCCCATCACAATCCATAGTTGCATGACACCAAAATGCGTCAGTCTTTTTAAGGACAATTTTCGATAAGGACTAAGAAGACCAGATCTGCACGGGTCCAAAGCTCTCCGTCCACCTTCCAAAGATCTCATGCTCCATCACACTGTATCCCATTTTTCTTCAGCTTTGAGGTGATCCTGTCTAACAGTCCATTTTGGTCATAGGCACTTCAGACCTGGGCTCAATTTCATGTTCTTCCACAGACTTCCTGAACGATTTTGCACAAGCTCCTCCAACATATGACCTAGGCATGACCTGTACCATGCTTCTTTCCCACACCTCAGCTGTATGAGGATAAACACCCTGGAAGCTGTGTGATATTAAGAGACGATGAAGTAGCTAACTCAGATAACCAGTGCCACCTCTCAGAGAAGAAAGCGTTATGGGGTACATTAGAAGCACTGCTAATGACACAGAACCCTAATGATCCTATTCTCCAATATACCTGATGTACACTGCCTGCTGCAGTAATGACACTTCACTCTCACAAAAATCAATGAGGATTCACAGAGGCACAGAAATCTGCCCAGGTAAGAAGCAAATAGAGAAATCGAGGCAAACAGAGACCTCAGCACCCAGCCATCAAAACCACTTTGAATTGACAAACATGCAGAACCAATGTACAGCTTCAGCTGTGGTGTTTCTTATCATGACAAAGATGCCTAATAATACATTTAGAAAATGTGAAATCTGGCTCTGCTCGGTGCATATTTGTCACTGCAAAGATCTGACTCCATAAGATGCCATTTCGGGCAAAATGTTTCACTTCCCTTTCACTGTGTTTGTTTCTTCCCACATAGAACTCATCATGCAGGTGTCTCTGGGAGAAGTTATACTTGTTTTTAGATGCTGTGGGTTCGAATAGTTAACGTCAACACTCTAAATATACAGCTTCATGCAATTCTTCTAAGTGTCTACCAATTCCCAGGGCAACGACATGCTGAGTACAAGTGATCTGTAGCCCTCCAAAAGGTATTTCCTTCTGTGAAGTACAGTTCCATTCACCAGTGGTGGGGTGGTTTCACAGGGAGGGAAGGAAGGACACACAGAAGGCATGGGAATGGCTGCAAATATCTGGGCTCTGCTACAGACAAATCCCAATCTTTCAGTCGGTAACGAAGATTGTCACTTACTGCAAAAGGATGCTTTATAAACTGCACCAAAATCCTTCATTAGTAACATCTCTATAAATACAGAGTTGTTAGATGCACATTCTTCAGGCTTTAGGTATGTGAAAACCATCTCTCCTCTGGCACATTCTTGAAAATTGCTAGGCAAAAGAGAGAGCCTCTTGAGGAAGTGCTGAGTAGTACGCATGGATAGGCTTCCCTGGGTAAGGGTAGAGGGTTCAGCACAATGCAAGACCAACCTCTAACAGACACCTTCCTTAAACCTCAGCAACTATCATCTCAGCATCACTGGGAGAAGGTTTTGCCAAGTATCTTTTCCCCACCTTACAGAGGCAGAAGGGTTTGAGAGCAGGACAGTAACAAGGATACACTTTTCCTGTGAAGAAGCTAGAGTTCAACCTGGAAATATTGTTAATACACTGCTACAAGTGCACAGGATGCTTTATTTTGCCAAGCAAACAACAAGAGCCTTTTGTTCCCTGGGAAGACTTTATCCTTGAACAGCCTGGACAGATGCAGTGGATCTGACTCTTGCCAAAAGTTGCAAAGGGAAAAGCAACACCTCTGAAGTCAACACATTTAAACTGATAGAAAACAAGAAGAGAGTGGGATCCAGACAGCAATTTGTGGTCGTTGTAGGTTGGGAGTTTCACAGCACAGATGGGTTTTCAGAAGGAGCAGGAAGGGGCTGGGCATATGTTGAGTTCAGTGCAGAAAAGTGTGGCAGAGCTGAGTGAGAGGAGGGACAGAGGAAGTGGGAGAGGAGAGCAGGGACATGGGGAGAGGTCAAGAAAGAGGTTTCAGCATATCATGAAGAGAGGTACTCGGCAGGAAACAAAAGCATTGGCA
Source organism: Neopelma chrysocephalum (assembly GCF_003984885.1). Taxonomy (NCBI): domain Eukaryota; kingdom Metazoa; phylum Chordata; class Aves; order Passeriformes; family Pipridae; genus Neopelma; species Neopelma chrysocephalum. The sequence continues at coordinate 20,121,304 of NW_020897691.1, forward strand.
AGAAAAACATCTCTAAACGCTTGATTATTTAGGCAAATTGTAGCTTTTTTTTTCCAAATCTCATCTTTTAGTGAACTCATATCTACAAAGAAGCATCATATGGGTTTGGTTTGAAGTATCTGGAAAAATAAAAACAAAGTTTTCCTCTTTAGCTTTCCCACTGATCCCTTTATGGAGGTTTTGCATGTGCCCAACTGCTTACATAGCCCGGGAAATCTTTAGAGGATTTCTTGGATTTGGATGTGCTTGAACAAATTGTGCCATGCCCTGACATGACCAAAAGTAAATATATACTAACAGTCTCCTTGTGTCCCCATGAACACAGCTGCACAGCTGGTGATGGGAGCCTCAGAAACAAGACATCTAATGGTTTCAAGGATTTTTACTACTGTTTAAACCAGCTCAGAACTATTAGCAGGCTGTCTGCCTTCAGAGAACAATTAAATCTACTCAGAGTCAGGTCTAATTGACATGCTGGTAAAAATGTCATAAGTCTCAATGTCTGCGCTCCATCCTCCCTCTTAGACAGCCTTTACTTCTGTATTGTTTCCATTTCTTCCCTCCTCTTGCCCTCGCAGGAGGACAGGTACAGACACAAACTAGGCTGTGGTTAGTCCTCTGTGTTCGGCTGTTACTGCAAGTCAAACTCAGACCCTGTCATGTACCAGCTTCTACAGAGCCAAGTGGGGCTGCAACAGGAGGAAGGTGTATAGATCAGAAATTGCCACACATCTTCCACTGAACTGCTAAGGATTTGCTGTCAGAAACAAAATATGCCCTTCTGTTTGCTCTTTACAGTCTCCCAAAATTGGAAATTACTTGGAAAAGCAAATGGCTACTAAAGGGATTAGGGCTATTATTTGGGAAAGTGCAGAAGAGATATTTTCCTCTCTGTCACAGAAAACTGGGTAAATGTTTTGGGAGAAAGGCTACAAGACCTGGACAGCAATTTCCAATCCCTGGCGTGGGTGTTCCTGCATTAATGTAACATATTGCTCACATAAGTGAATTTTATCAGGCAAACTGAAATAACCTCTCTCCTTTTCTCTTTAAATATCACAAACAAGTGCTTTGAAACAAGTTACTATTCCTATGGAAACAGACGAGCTCCAACCAAAACCTTACCTCAGAGCATGGCCTTTGATACCCAGAGCATCAGGCTAAATCAGATATAGGAAATAGAGAAAATCAGTTCAAAATAAGACTTTTGAGTGTAATTTTAAGGTAGCCGGCTCCTATAATCCTCAGTATTATATGATAATAACAAGGAATAGAAAGTTTGCATCCATGTGTACACTGAAATAAAGTTCCAGAATCAAACCCCATTTTATGAGCTGCGGGCTTCCCACACCTGAGCTAGACAGTTACCGAGCCCGTTATGAAATGTTCTGACTTTGAAAATCTATTAACATCTTTGAACATTCTGAAACCATCATGATATTTGGCTAGATGCAGTATTTGTATTAGAACAGGTTTTCTATAGAGGCCAAATCAAAGCTCTGGATACAAGGACAGCCAGTTTTGGATCCTCAGTTTATCTCTGGCTCAGTTGTACTGCAGCAACACCTCCGTCTCAGTATTTGACTCCATCAGAATGGCTAATACAAGCAAAAATGCTTCAGACTTCTATTGCCACATAAGCAGTGAACACACATTGTAAGTCATAGGGGCCAAGGCACCAAGAAGAAACAAAAGGCCTTTTACTTTGTCAGTGAAAGTTACAATAAGAAACAATAGTTGAAAACTGGGAATAGGCATTTTCAAGGAAAAACGTATCTATTGCAACACCAAATGTGATTAAGCTACCAAGGCTATCAGTGAATTTTCTGTCTCTGGAGGTCATCACATCAGGACTGGATGTCTTTCTCGATGACAACAATAAAACATAAGTTACTGAGCTCAATAAAACGGTAAATGAGCATCATTTAATGGCTTGTATCACACAAGTCAGACCTAATAACCCCTCTCGCATTAATGCCATGAATCTATGTAAAAAGGCCAGTCTTCATTATCCTTACTGAAGGGAAATGCCAGACCTTTATCATGCCTAAATGACTGCATATAATAGATTTATAGAACGTTTTACCCTGTTCCTTATCTTGGGACCTTATTCCTACCTTCTGCCCACCACTTTTTTGTGTGTTCTGCAGATTCCTTTCTTGCAGCCTTATGTACAGGAAAAAGAGAGGCATAAACAAAGGTCTTTTTCTGTTTTTCCTTAAAATCTGCAAACAGATAATTCAGTAAAGAAAAAACAAGGAAAGACAATATATCCTGGTCTGAGGATCTGAGGTGATACCCAATTTATGGTGAAACCAACAGCAAAACTTCTGCTTCAGTCTGGCCAGGACTTCATCTCTGGACATTAAACATGTGGCCAGGCTTATGATAAGGATAGGGGAGATTCTGGATGCTTCAGTTTGTTTTAAGTACTATGAGTGAAAATACATTAAGAAAGTCTTCAGCTATGCAATAGAAGAGTGTGCATTTGTCTTAACCCTCTCTCTCAGTTGAAGTAAAATTTAGACAAGTGAGAGCTAGGTAATGTTCACTTAAATGACAAATGCCACCCTTAGAAAAATGATTAAATAAATACTGAAAAAGCAAAAGCAGCTTTTCAAACTTTGAAGGCTGACAAATTACTGCTAGTGTGAAGTCATGCAGGATACATGATGCACTGTACACTTAGCCAGACGTACTTGACCACCTCATTAGAGGTTACTGTTTTGCAACTTGATTCGTGAAACAGAAATCTGACCAGACATAAACTAGAAACAATCAGAGGAGACACTTTACAAGATCCACTAAAGAGAGGAACAACTTCAGCTTGCTACCTTACTGTCCCTTCCCCTTAGGTACTGCTAGGTACTGTTATCATATAGATCTTTCCACTAACCTGTATTGCTTTTGAACTCTATAGTGCACATAATAAAGTAAAATCCATCAACCAGAAGTGACTATCAAATAAAGGAGCACTTCTAGGTGCTGCGAGGTGCTGCAGTATTTGTAAAAGAGAATGGCAGGAGAGACTAACTAAAGCAGAGTTAAAAGACACTGCTTGAGTGTGTTCTCCCAAATGACTTTTAAAAATATCTATTTATCTATAAATTTATTCCCTAATTTACCATACTGGGACTGAATTCTCAATTAATTCAGTTTCTGTTCCACATAGAAGGGATTTGCTTTACACACCTATAGTCCAAGTTATTTTATCCATATGAAAAACTGGTACCTGTACAAGGTCTGATGGAATTGTCTCACCTCTTCAAGCTCAGGGTTATTACTATTTCAGTCCCTGAGTTTCTTTGGAGTTGCAAGGATTGCTTTCCTCCTCCATGGGCAGGATCTCAAGTTGAATGAGCTGTGTAACAGTCGAATGTGCCTAAACGGGATCTGTCTATGTTGTGCTAGTAGAGACCTCTGAAATGAAACACTCATCTTTTTTTCCTTTATCTACTTCACCTGCTCTTTCCTGACCCAAAATGAGATATTTATGAATAAGAACTTTCTCTGCATGATCACCTGCTCAAGGGATCCAGCTAGACTAGAATCGCAGCTCCATATACTGTTAGCACAAGGTACTTCATACTTCCACAAAAGGATATTTCTTTTTAATGACTATTAGTCAAAGATTGACTTCACTTATTTAAGTGCAGAAAGTGTGGTGAATTGACTGTCTGTTAGTCTATCTGTAATTTGACTCTTTGTACCCTCATCAGTCACAGAAATGTCTGTTCACTTTGACTTCTGCTAAACTCTTGTCCCTAACTGCTTTAGGTACCACATAAAGCATCACTTTACCCTGCACAGCTTGATGATATTCTAACAACAGCAACAGAATAGATGTTCAAATGCACCTCAAAGGTAATGAAAGGACAGGTATATTTTAATTATTATAAAATATAAGTTTTCCCCGCAGAGGCTTGTTAACAGCAGCAGTCATTTTTATTCCAATTTGGTACCAAATATGCTTGCCAGGAATTACTGTAAAATGCATGTGACAAACACGGAGCCCCAACTGATATCAGCAAAGTACACCAGGTAAATTGGCAAGCTGGAGATCTGCCATATGCAGGGGTTGGGAAAAATGCATTAGAAAGAGTTCGCTTTTGCTGAATGAATAGGCAAGGCAAATATTTTTCAGCTCAGGATGAGACTGTGTCACCATAGGCTATACTTTCATGAGGCCACAGCTGGCCAGTATAGCAGAAGAAGAAGGAAACCCCAGAGTAATTTCAGGTAATAATGCCGATAGTTCAGCAGACCGAACATTTCTTCTGAGTCAGAACTCCAACAGTGCTCCACTCCCGCATGGAGCCAGAGGGTGAACTACTGTTAATATAACATAAAAACTTCCAGTGCTGAGTGGTGTATTATGATGAACTCAGCAACATGTAATAAATCTGGTACAAACTGCTTGGTTGCTTTGCACAGAATTATGCATATCTTGGGAAGAAGGGCAGAAAGACCAGAGAATTTGACTGAAGAGGCAACAAAGTAGCCAGGGAAACTCTGGAAAGACATCCTAAGGAAAACCTAAGACCAAAGCCAGCTGAAAAAGACTGAGCTGCAAGCAGTGAAATGATGCCTTTTTTGTTTGACTCCCACTGTCTTCAGGGAAACAGAACTTAGTGTACAACCAGATGAAGAAATCGAAGACATTTCTGCTTCTATTATCAATTTCTCCTCATAAGTGAAACAGCAAATCAGGTTGTGTGAAAGTTTGAAAAGCAGCCAAATGCAGATGGCAAGCTGGTTTGTGCTATTTCTTTCCTTCCTTAGCTCTTACTCAAAGTAATCTGTTTATTGTAACATGCTTTTCACCTGGGCATCCATTCCCAGGGTGTCATGCAAGGCAGTTTAATCCCTTTTGTGGCAAACAAGTCAGCACTCTTTTCCTGGGGTGGTAATCAGGCGCAAAAAGAACTCCAGAGCAACATTTGTATGGCATTGTTCCTTTTCTTTTGCCCTTACAATAGCAATCACTTGCAGTTGCAGTGCCTGTTTGGTGCACAATCTAGGATGCTGTAATTAACTTCTGAACAGTCTTTCTATTAAAGCATCAACAAAGGTGTAGGAGGGGAAATGATGTATCCTGCTTCGTTTACTTCTAAAAATAACAACATTTCACCAAGAACATGCTGCTTGAATTTGCCTGGAGAGCATATTTAGATACATGGGGAATGGTGCCCTCTTGAGAGCCATATTAAAAAACTAATTAAAGCTATTACAAAAGGTGGTGGGGTATTTCAGAACTATGTTGTTCTTCTCTTTACATTGCAGGGTAGTGAGAAGTATAAGCTTCTTTCCTTCAATGAGAAAGAGAATATTATAGAAAGACCCTGACAAAAATATATTTGAAATATTCTTTTTATTTGCATTATTAACAGGTTTGAGTTATTAAAATGTGATGAATTTGAAATAGCTAATTATTTTACTGCTGGTATCTTTTTCTTTTGTCACTGAGGTCAGCCTGGGCAATGGGATTACAATGAAGATTGTTCCCTCCTGGATTTCCCATTTTCCATCTTGGTTTTGAAGCACAGGTATGCTGTCTTTTGATAATTTCCTTCCTCTAATTTGTTTTCAGTCTAGCAGTGTGGGTAAATGGCACAATCATATGCAGTCAACCTCCCAACCCTTCTGCTCTCTACTTGTCCTCTCAGGTCACATTCTTCAAGTCTGACAAACCCCCAAACTCCAAGCATTTTGGTGAAGTCTTGAAATGGTGTGTTTCTTGTGGTAGTTTCAGCATTTATCTAAAGCAGTTTTTCAAATATCTTTAAATTCTTACAAAACCTTAGCATTGAGCATAAATTACTTCACAGTGATTAACCTCTCAAGTGCTTTGGAATTTTACCTGGATTGTGATAATGCTTTCTTTGTGTGTTATAGTTATATGATACAGACCAAAGGAGAGGTATGCAAATTGTCAGAAAGCTGTATTACCTCTTTGTTTGAATTTGTGAAGACCATTTTGATTCGCAGTGCAGTCCTCTCCAGTGCTTGCAACTTTCCTAGCTTGGTAATAGTTGCAAAATTTGCAAGGATATTCTGTAATCCTACATTCAAATCAAAACTGAACCATTGAGTACAACTGGGCCAGGGATTGCCCTGCGCAAGATCCTGCATGAGATGCCCTTTTAGACTGACAGAAAACTGCTGATAAATATTTTTGAGAGCAATTTATCAAACTGTTGTACACCCACTTCATGGAGATTTCATCTAGGTCATGTTTCCATGGCTTACATGTAAAACACAGTCCCGTGGAACAGTCTCAAAATCTTTTTGATGTCAAGATGTACCAAATCAAGACACATCTAGTGTTTTCCTTCACCAGGCAACTTAGCTCTCCAAAGCAGAAAATCAAATGCATTTACCACACATTTTCTCTCATTTAGTTATTGACTCAATTGTTTTCTAAGTACTTGCCAATTGTTCAATATAGCTCATTCCGGAACCTTCCTACCATGACTTTTAATCTAACTGGTCCCTGGCTGTTGTTATAAAACATCACTCTGAGACCAGGACTCTGCCATGCAACAGTGACTTGCAAAGCCCTCTCTTAAAGAGCCAATGTCAGCTCCCATGCAGCTCCAGACTGTAGCGGGGTGCTTCGCTGAAGCTCTGCCAGCATGACATACGCAGCATGACTGTGGCTTGCTCTGGGAAGCCATACATGGAAATAGTAACCCAGACCCAGGTAATTAATTTTCCAGTTCAGCTTTCAGGGATGGGGCAGAAGAGACAGCAGGGTATACTCACCCATCTGCCGCCTGCCAGACAGTCCTTGGGAGAGGGACCTCCAAACAAAGTGTTGTGTTGCTACACCAAAAGGAAAAACTTCTTCCACATGTAACAAGGACAATCCAGACCAAGACAGTTGCTCAGCTGAGCGAGGGCTGCCAGGGATGATGGAGTGCCACAAACTAAGCTCAAGAATGCATATAGAGGCCCAACAAATACAGAGGGAGAAAACAATGTCACTGAAATATTTGTAAAGAGCAGAAATATAAATCAGTTAAGGAGGTACTTGCTCTCAAGCTGCTGACATGGTTTACAAGATGAGATGAAAGAGATGAAGTTGATTGAAAAAGAAGATTGTGCTGGCCCCACATTTCAATGAGCCCAATTAAATTAAAGGAACAATCCTGTCAATGCCTATCTTTGCTAGAAATCAGCCATGCAGCCCACTGATTGTCTGCACAGTTATACAAGTTCTATAACATTCTAGTAATTTAACATTTTTAGTGACTTCATATCCATTTTGCCATGCTTCTTTCGGAAAAAGATGATGTTTAAAGATAACTAAGCAAATTACATCAATTTCTGAGCTAGACCAGTCCACAAAGACCCTCCTATGACAGGTTTAATGATCACATTTCTATTTTATGAAAGTCAAGTGCAATAGATAAACTTTTTCATATGCTTAGCCAGAACTTGCAAAATCTCTCCTATACATCTCTCACAGGTTTTTAAGTCCAAATCAAAAATTAAATCTCTTTGGAAGAAAACTAAACAGTTAAACTAAAAGGAAGCATTCAGATACTATATTGTCCTAAGGCTTCAACAAGCAATGAAGTAAGCCATCCTATTTATTGCATATTTAGGTCAATGTTGGATCTGAATACAAACAAAATAGACTAGTGCATAATTTTCAAATTCATAAAAAACAAGCGAAACCAAAACAAGACCAACCAACCAACCAATAACAACAAAAAACAACCAACCAACTGTGCTTTTCATCCTGACATATTATCAATCACACATTTCAAGACCTGGATGGAACCACACCATGCTTCCTCCCCGAGAATCCAGGACATGAAGATCTTCTACCACCCTGCTCTAGCAACACAGCCTGACCCAAAGCTTTCAGAAAGCCTGCAGCAGCAGTCCTAGATATTCTTGAGCCATGGGGGCTGAAACACACCAAGCATTTCTTGTGGGTGCTGTGGAGTGAGGGAGCTTTGGCTCCTTAGCCTTGCAGATGCTGCAATGGCTGCTTGGACATTGCTGGAAGAGTATGGCTGCTAGATGCTTGTACTTGGCTGGGACCAGGCTAATAAGGGCCCTTTTTATTTTTTTTTTTTTTAGTTTCTCCTCCTTGTCCCCCATTCATCTGCACATATATGTGGGAGATGGCCAGAACTTACAGATATAATTTCCTGGACATGGATTACATTCTATAAAATGACACAGTCATTTTTCACTGAGTCACTTTTCATGATCATTTCAGCAAGTATTGAATAAACAATAGAGAAATACTTTGATAAGTTAGTAAGAGTGTTCTTTTCATGTTTTATTTGGTGATACTTCATGGGAAAACTGCTTTAACTTACTTTTAGTCATATATCTATTGTCTATATTCGATATCGTACTGATGGAAGCCTATTCAACCTAAGGCGACTGAAGGCCCACACTAAGACCCTGAACCATCTTGTCCGGGAGCTACTTTATGCTTGAGACCCCTGGTGGCCTAGTGGTTAGCATGCAGGACTCTCACCTCTGCGACCCAGGTTCGATTCCTCGGTCTCCCGGGCAGATGGAACCCGTTAGCCCTGTGAGGCCATCCATCTATGAGAAGGTCACTCTAAACAAACCTACGTCCTGAGGACCTCACTGCCATTGTCCAAGCTTGCTTGGCCCCGGCAGATGAACCTTAGGATTAAAGGGTGGGCTCAGTTCAGCGCAGGCTGTGTCTCACCTAAAAAATCCATTGCGCAGGCTGGAAAGGCAAAAGACCTTTCCCCAGATCTTCGTTCGCGAAGACTGGCCATTATATATTATGCTGATGACGCTGCCCTTGTCACCCACACAGAAGCAGCCCTGCAGCGTTTAACATCCTGCTTTGCAGATGCTGCTGAGCTCTTTGGGCTGGAAGTCAGCTTAAAGAAGACTGAAGTTCTTCATCAACCTGCACCTCAGGAAGTCCTCCATCATCCCCACATCACCATCGGCCAGTCAGAACTCAAATCAGTCCAACAGTTTAATTACTTAGGCAGCCTCATCTCCTCAGATGGTAAGATTGACGGGGAGATAGACAATAGGTTAGCGAAGGCATATAGTGCTTTTGGAAAACTCCATAAACGAGTATGGCGTAATAAACACTTGAAGAAAAGTACCAAGATCAGTGTCTACAGAGCCATAGTGCTGTCTACTCTTTTATATGGTTCCGAAACATGGGTCATCTACCGCCACCACCTGCGTCTCCTAGAACGCTTCCATCAACGCTGCCTCCGTACAATCCTGAACATCCACTGGTCAGATTATGTGACCAATACATCTGTTCTCGAACAGGCAGCAATCACAAGTATTGAAGCCATGCTACTGAGAACGCAACTGCGCTGGGCAGGGCACATCTCCAGGATGAAGGACCACCGCCTCCCTAAGATCCTGCTTTATGGTGAACTTGCCTCCGGCTGCCGCAAGAGAGGAGCTCCGAAGAAAAGATACAAGGACTCCCTGAAGCAACAACTCAGCCTCGGGCATATTGATCACCATAACTGGTCTACTCTGGCCTCTAACCGGGAGGTCTGGAGACAGTCCATTTATAACGCTGCTGATGCTTTTGAGAAAGCACGCAGGATCACTCTTGAGGAGAAAAGACAACGCAGAAAGAATCGAGCCTTGCAGAATATACCATCTAAGGAGTCTTTCTGCTGTGTCTTTTGCAACCGGACTTGCCTTTCTTGTATTGGCCTTTTTAGCCACCAACGCGCTTGCAAGAATCGTGGGTAGAGCCCTTCCCAAATCTTCGTTCGCGAAGCCTAGCCATGGTTATAATTTTACTGTTTCATGTAGAAGAAAATTCCTGTTGCAGACATACTGGCATACGTGACCACTTTGACAACATCTTTGACACTTATCAATTGCGTATGAGCCACTTAATGTTACTGTCAGTTTTTTTCATGAAATACAGTCTAAAAGCAAAAAGCTAGCCAGGCCCTCTTCCTCCAAGAATAAAAGAAAAAAAAAAAGAAAACAGAAGCTTTTTCCTGCCATAAAATTGTTTACAAGTTGGAATGAATGAGCGATTTCTCTCTTTCAGGCTTCCGGGGAAAGCCTTTTCCACGCTGAAGTAATCAAGCTGGGAAAAGGAATTACTGTCTTCAGGCCTGTTCAGGCTAGTCAAGGGATTCTGTATCTGCCATTAGAGCTACATACATCAAATCTAAATCTCTAGCAGGCCAGCAAAACATCAGGGTAAACAACAACTACTTACGTGCATAATGCCAATCAAGGTCTAGATGTGTATTTCTGAACACATTTTATAGATCCAATTGAGTTTTGTTTTAGAAAAGACTACTTCAGGTTCAGCACATACAAAAATTTTAGTCCAATTATTTTAATGATTTCTTTCTCAGAAGACTACATAATAAATGTACAGCTCAACCTGAGAGCCTGCTTTGTGAACTTGCTGTGGACCAGGGTCAAAGCACTCTGAGCAAATACTGGAAAACCTGGTACTAATTAAAGCCAGCTTCTCTCATAACAGATCAATGTCCAAGTGTGCAACAGGCTGCCGGCAAATAATAAGAGCTTCTGTTAGTTCCCAAACAACACAGACAACAGATCTTGCTCACCGACTCCTCAGCAGTTTGACAGATCAATACAAAACCCACAAGCCCCGACCTAAGTACATCAGAATCAATATGACAAGGAGATCCAATTTCACTAGCACAACCAATAATGCCAAGCTTGTAGCATTACCTTGGCTGAGGGAAGAGCAATGGCTGATAATAACATTTTGTGTTGTTTAAATATATATTTTATGGATTAGAAAAAAAGAGGTGGGGCGACCTTCAAGAAATTTAAAAGGCTAACACACCATCCCATCCCACTGCAGCTTTGTGCCTTTCAACACAGCTGAGTTTGCATTTAAGGCACAGAAAGTAATGACTGCTGTGACTTCACCTGGGAAGGAGAAGAATCCGGGCGAAACCAGCTCAGAGCACTCTACTAACTCTGCTGCAGGAGGGCTGATCACTCCCTATAAACAAGTCTGTATTTCCTGTCTTCTCGTCCTGCAAGCAGGAGCAGAAATCCAGCGCCAGAGAAACGGTGTTTGCTGATCAGCATAACAACCGCCCCATCTAGTGTATCAGCCTCACACTGCAGCATCTCGCTGAGACACAGAACCTCTCACCCACACGAAATTTCCCCCAGCGCTCCCCTGGCAGCCAGCTGGGCAGCTGGGAGATTAAGACACCTAAATAAACGTATGGAGGCGATAGATTATGGGAGGCGTGGCAAATGGGTCAGAAGATGGAGGAGGCAGTTGTGAGAATATGGTGTTGAGGCATAGAAGGTGTACAGCTGGGCTTAGGGAAAGCTGTTTTGGTGGTGACAAGGCCAGATGCCACACTAATTGTAAGGATGCTCTTAGCTCTGAAGTCTTATGAAAAATAACTGAAGAAGTAACAAAACAGGAGCTACAAGAGGGCTAATCCTACTTTACAGCTGGGCAATGTATTTCCATTTCAAGCTAAGCACCCTCACAAAACCCAAAAATCTTTGCTTTTCCAACTTTTTTCCATTTCCTTCCTCCTGCAGCAGGAAGATTACCGAAGCTGTTTGTCCTTGTAAACAGGCAATATCATGAACAGCAAAAGAAAGCTCCGTTACCTTATACATTCATCATATAGAGAAAAAATAAAAAAGATTGCTCATATGAGTGAGGCTTTCTTCAAGCAATTACTATAGTGCAAACAAATTGTTTAAAGCCACCAACCTACTCATTTGCTGTTTTCTGTTGTATAGTCAGTGTTTTTAGGCTCATTCACAGACCTGTTGGAAAATCTTGGTGTGTGGACAATTCTCCTCATATCCATGGCAGAGTAGACCTGGAGCTGGTAAGAGTCCAGCACATCAGCTCTGTTGGCCACCACAGGCAGATGGACTCCTACAGTAATTGATACTAGATGGAGAGCATCCCCACTTTTCCCACACTTGGTGGGCATCGTAGTACAAAAGACCTGGAGAATAAAGATTTTCCACTGAACAGTAATCAAAAATGTGCTGAGCCAAAACATAGTTTGCTGGACGTAAACTGAAAGAAGCAGAGTAGAATCAATGGATTTTTACAGACAAAAAATCATTTGCACTGTTTGTGGACATAATGGTTAGACTAACCAAAAAAAATTATCAAAAATTTGAATGAAGTAATTTCTTTTGTTCCTGACAGGGATCTTTCACATTTTAAACTTTTTCCATTTTCCTTTGCCATCTAAGTCAGTATTTTCTTCCTCCTCCCTGGCCCTTCCTACTCCTTTTGATACTATAATAAAAGGACTAGTGGAGGGAGATAATATCCCTCATATCAGAGAAGAAGACCTAACACACTCCTCACTCCCACTCATAGGCAGCAGAGGTTGGAAGAACTCATGGATAATCCCCACCTCTTCCTGTCCTTACCCAAGTAATACGGAGCCCAGGCAGGGCTTTCATCCCACAAGGAGATCCCCTTCTGTGAAGGTAGGCTGCCTGGAGACACCCACATCATCAAGTGTGCCTTCACAGGGCTTTCACAGGGTAAAGGTAGAAGTTGCTCTATAATGTTACCTACTGTGGCATTATTCTAGATGCCTTCTACTTGCTCGTTGTTTAATTTCCTTTGGAAAAGAATCTCACATTAATTTTGATCATTACTGACCCTGGGCAATCACAAAACGTGTTAATGCATCTCATGCCTGCTTATATCAAGATTTTATTAAGAGGCTGGAACTGAAAAAAATCCAGTCTTCTCCCAAAGGGACTTTTGTCTTCTACAGGACTGTGACACTGAACTTCAGGTCACCTAATCTTTGCTAAGTGTTGTGAAGAGGCCTTCCTGGCATAAAAGCTGCAGCAATGTATTACAGCCCAAGCCAAAGCCCTTTGAAGTCAACAGCAGCATTGCCAACCACAAGTGCATCAATGTCATGAATCAAGGCTCCAGAAAGATGCCATAGAGAGCATATTACAACTTTCGTTGGAAAAAAAAAAGAACAGTTGATTTTTCTGCCTCTTTCTCCTAACCTCTGAATGCCTGGGCATGGGAGGACTGTGTTTTCAGAAGTTTTCAACACCAAAGTCCAGCAGCCATTGAAAATAAAAAAAACACAGCTGAGAATGTGACTGTAAGAGCCAAACCGAAACAATGTTAAGCAGTGGAAAGTCACAATGAAATCATAATCCCAGAGACACTGCAGTAGACTTAATTGGCAGTGCACTGCTGCATTTCAAAGAAGGGGGCTGCACAGCAGCTGAAGGTGAAACTTTGGTGGGATGCAGTCACAGCGATGGCTTGGCTGGACCACACTGGCTTAGCCTGAGTGGCCTGTTCCATTGAAAAATGCTTGGCCTACTGAAAGTGCTGGGTCTCCTCCCTTTTCTTAAAGCCAGTGCATTTCCTGAGAGATCATAATGTCTGTATTATCCCAAATCATTGAACTGGGAGGAAAAATGACAGCACAGACAAGAAGGGGAAAGAAACAGGGTGCCCAGCTCTTTCTCTGTCCATGGCAATCTCAAAGTGCAGCGACTGAAGTCTGTTTCTCTGTTCAGAGCAAGGATCCATATGCCCAGCCTTCAACCTTCAGCATTTCTCTTGAAGATACCCAATAGCTACCAACTGGTTCCTTCCTTCCCTGTGGCTGTGTACCTGTATTTTTTAGGAGAGAAAGCAAGGCTCCACCAGTCTGATAGCTAGATGCTTATTTTTCAGTGATTTAGAAAAATTTCATTTAAATGAACTGGACTGAATTGAAGGTGGCTAGTTATTTTTTCATATATACCCACATAATTGTACCCAAGAGTCCTTCAGTGCCTATGTACGTGGCATACTTGACATGCTCTTATTTCCTGTGTTCCATGAATTCTCAACAGAAGAACTTGTACTGCAATTTTACAGAGAAAAAATATGCACCCTTTCTAAAAACTGCCCTGCAGTTCTATGGCACTATTTATTTCAATGCCCGCTATCCACACAATTCAGCCAATGTTCAGCACTCTTACAGAAATTCCAGGGCTCAGAGCAATCCACTTCAGGACATTACATCCCTCAGAGCGTCACAGAGAGAAGGTATTGCATTAGAATATTATTGCAAAGAAGGAATTTTGGTTCCTTGAAAAACACCAGCCTTTACTATAGGAGTCTTCAACATAAGGTGAATCCCACAGACATGTGGCATCTATCAAATGCCACTGAACTTGGCTTCTGATTTTTCCTTGGTATAATGATTACACTGGCTGAATCACTTTCACAGTGATCCCAAATTGCTGCAAAAAAGTCACTGTTATAACTCTATTCCTGAAAGATTAAGCTCACATTAACAGATGGAGATTAGGGCTACTGAAAAGTGCACATATTTTGATAGTTTTCATTGACATGTGAAAGGATTAGAATCAGAAATCATTTTAATGTATTTTTAAAACTCGGGCTCTTCTTACAAATGCGCATAATTTGAGGCATCTAATCCTAAGTTTGAGAGAGATGCATACTGCCATTTGTAGAGGTTTTTCTGGATTTTTTTCCCCTCTCTTCCATTATTATGCTAATCAATGTTTGTATGAAAACAATTTGGAACAATTCTCATTTACTTCAGACATGACATGCATGAAGTTTAGTTTTCTGGGATTTATTTTCTCTGTGGGGTATGTATAACTGAAACAAATTCACTGAAGCAGAAGTATGGAGTTCCAATAAATATTAGAATTCACTTCACTAATTAGTGCCTGAATTAAAATCTCCTTGATATAATTCTTTTAAAAGGGTGATTGTCTTAGAAGGCAGACAAAACTTGCTTATTCGATGCACTTCTCACTGTCAAAACCCAGCTGATTAGAATTCATCTAAATATTGTAAATATTCACCCATAAAATCATCTAAATATATACTTATCTTAAGCCTAGGATAAAAGTGCGTGTAACAGAACTCATCTGCAAGATACTAAGGGAGAATTTGGGTTTGCCCTTTCATTTCACTTATCCTATTGTCAGTTATTTATTTGCTGCTTGGGAGAATTCCTTCCCATCTCTTTTGCTTCCCTCTACTTTTGAAGGACGTAAAGAGGACACTCTGCCACAGATAGAAGGTCATAGATGTGGCTCTTCCAACCAGTCAAAAAGCAAAATGCATCTTCATCTCCTTAGCCCAGTGAGTCTGCTGCACGTGGATGGCTTGCATGCTCAGTCCTCTGTCCCCCTCCTGTCATTCTTGACTTGACCTAAACACAGAGCAATTAAAACAAAAAAAAACCAAACCAAAACAAAAAAACCCCACATCTGCAAAAGACCCTGCTTATTGCTACAAAAAAGAGTTTCTTTTGACATAATTTTTAGTGCACTTCCATATCTGGTTTTAAGTGCTTTCAGCACTTAAAGCAGAGAAGCTTTCACTACTCCCCAGCCCAATAAATCCCACTCCCAAAAAACCTCTTACACATGCTTGCAGCACTTTTCCAATCTTGGCCTAGAATAAATGGAACAAGTATCTTTTTCCCCACAGAGTTTACATAATAATGCAAGAAAGTTGGAAAAGCTGTGTGCTCCGCTGAGTTACTTCCACTCACCAGGAATTTACGTGATAACAACTTCTGTGTTGTCTGAAATACATAATTTCTAATTTTAATAAATTACAATATCTCTATCAAAGTGCAAAGCCATCCAAAACAGACAATATTACTACAAACTTCATAAAAGACATAAGAAAAGAAGCATAGAAGCATAGAAAATCTTTAAACTGCTGACACCAAGACAAAGTCACATGGGTCTTTCTCTGCCTGAATTCAGCAGACTGGTTACAGATATCTTGCTAGCACTCATTTTGTCAGTGGTGTTTTCTTTCTCTTTTTAAAAGACTAGCAACTGAGTTATTTTAGACATTATAAAAAGAAGTGCTTTTGTTTTCATTTTACGTAACCCAGCTTGAATTAAAAGTGATTTCAGAGTAATGCCTAAGTTGCTGTTGGGCAATTACCTTGCTATTTGAGACAGCGTGCCACCTTTCCTCACCCAAGGATAGACAAACCTGTGAAGCTTCCTGGCACTGCCTCCACAGCAGGCACTGAGTGAAAGGCTTTATTTTTCCCCATGGAAATTGGAAGGGGAGGAACTTGCACGGTCTGCTGATCATCAGGAGAGCTATTTGACACAGAGCCAAAAAAGGGGCAGGCAGCACATCCGAAGCTCTCACAGAAGTCTTTCACCCCTGTAGCTGAAAGAAAGTCATTTGCTCTGCTGTTTCCCTCCCAACTCTGGCAGGTCCTGCAGTGCAAGGGTATAGCTTTCAGAGGCTATTTCAGATAGACCACTAAATGCACAAGCATGTACAATGCACTCATTTACCATGTCTGCGGTGATAAACATCTGTACCACAGAGCAGCTCTTGGCTTGTGAGCCACAATCGCCTACAAAATTACATATATATTCACTATTTACCATAGGAAGATCCCATTAGACAAATCCCAAGATGACTTTCCAAATATGAGAAAGCTCTGAAAATTACTGCATTGATTCTTTGGAAATCTTTCCCCAAAATGATTTTTGCTATTTGTAGATCAAAAGCCATTGTTTATCTCAACTTCCAAAGAATAAGGCAAAATTCATAGCAGATGTGCCTCCAAATACTTAAATAGCTGGGTTGCAGCTTATTTTTTTTGAATTTGCTATTCACTAAAATATATTGTTGTGAAATATGCCATTCAATTTTGTTTGCAGGAAGGCATAACAGGAAGACACCATTATTTTTTTTAAATGTTAAGGGCTCAAAAGTCAAACAGCTGGAAGAAAGATGCCATGCCCCTGGGGAGGTGTAACTCTCCCTTCTTGGCTCACTTCTAAGGACACAGAGTCAAAAGTCTACTCAGAGAAACACAGGCAGAGGTGGCTATAAGCCTAATTAATACAGGCAGCATTGTCATGCTTCATCCTTGGGGCTAGTGCAGTTCATATCATGGCTTGGGATGTGCACTGGTCCCTGATGAATTACACTGGCTCTGTTTGTGTAAGTGAAATAACTTATTTCAAATCCAACCATTCTGAGATAGCCCAAACTGCTTTAAATCAGAATAACATTCAAAAATACGTCTTGCAGATGCCACCTTTTTGTGCTACGCTTTGGTAGCACTCATCTTTTTTGCAGATAAAAAGGTCACAATTTCATTGGTGGTTTAAACCACTAACATTTACTGGCAGCCCTGACACAGGGCAACAGAGAAATTAAATTAAAAAGTGGCAAGCAGATGACTGCTAATTATCTTTTCACTCATGAAGTTTAAATATAGCTGCTTGTGTTCAAACACAAAGAAGGCCTGCAATTAGGACACATTCAACTGCAAATGCACCACAACCCCCTCTTTACCGTGCTTGTAGATGACACAAAACAATACCTCAATACTAATTCTTACTTGGTGCCTATAATTTTCTTCAGTACTGTGTATATTAGTCACAGATACAACTTAAAAGCTGTGATTCTCCCCCCAGAAACAGGAAAAGTAAATACACATGCTCTGAAGTTAGAACTTTGCTCAACACGCTCTTTGTGGTCTGGTTCTACGCTATACTGAACACCCTTATTCTTTCAAGAAGGCATTTTAACCTTCGATTTAGCCATAAGAAAGGAAAGTGGCAGCGGTTACACTTGCCTTGTATAGGTGGACAGGGTCCCTTAGGATAATAACATTTCTGTGGCAAGGAAATTCTGACACTTCTTTGCTGCCTTTCTGTTCCTGCTCCCTAAACTAGATGAAAAAACCTCCTATACCAGATTTCTGTATGATGAAAAATTATAAAAACATCAGATTAATTTTTTGAAGTGACAATTTACTATTTTTAGATTTTGTCAGATATTTCTTCTGAAAATGCAAAAATGTGCCTGAAATCGGGACTGTTTCTACAAAAAAAATTATTTTCACAAAACTTTTATTTTATGAGGAAAAATTTGTAGTCTAAGAAACTGAAGATAACTCGATAACTTTAAATAAAGTAAGGATTGTGCCAGAGTTCATCTGTTTCCTGATCCTTGCCACTGTGTCAAGCTTTATCTTAGCCTTTATCTTAGCAAGGCTCTGAAGCATTTCTCCCTCATTCCTAATATTTAGCAACTCTTTCTTTTAAAATTTTTAGGAGATATTTTAGCCTTTTGCAATGAATTCGTAAAATTGAATGAATCTCTGCTCAAACTGTACAAATTCTGACCTTTATCTCCCTGTAACAATCAGAAAATAATGTTTATTTACTTGATGTTATTAATTGCAGGTAATTGCATTATTAGTTTATAAACTTAATGTTATTAATTGTAGGTTTCTAGTCCCTTCACATCTCAGTGCATCAGATTCGAATGGGCAGGATGAAACCTGTCATATACCCAACCAGACCTACACAGAGAATCACCAAATGTCTAGGCTATCAACACAATATAAATGACATTTACTGGAAGCTATGGAGAATACAGAAAAGAAGCTAGTAGAGAAGAGGGGAGTGAAAGACTGCGAAGAAGGTGACAGGAAGAAAGCGATAGATGAGTGCCTCTTATTTCCAATATAGTTTGAATAGGAACAACTTGGGTAAAGATGCCAAAACTGAGCTACCAACTGATGCATCCAGCTAATGGAAATAGTGTGTGGTATTGTGCAACTGGGCAAATTCCCCAAGCGGTAGCCAACACAATTTGTGTGTGAGACTGAAATCATGTCTGAAGTTGAAAGGAATCAAAAAGCAGCTCCTTTTAATAGGAAGCCACTCTCTCTAAACAAGTTTTTCTTCTGGATACTGCAAATAACATAATGTTAAAAAAATTAGATCAAGCTGTAAAATACATATTTAATTTAAAATAACTAATAAATGCCACATTTCCTAAAAAGAAATTAAGACATTTGGTAAAAATATGATTATTATTTTAAAAAGAAGCCATTTATACACAGTATTTTAGCATGTGAAGTGTCACCACGTTGCCCATCTCTGGTAGAACGCTTACTCTTCCACATTTCCTTCCCAGCCCCGTACTGTTTGGTCCTGTATTTCTCCGAATACGCCCAAGTGGTTTTAACAACAACATGAGAAAGGGGAAGGGCAATGCAGAATGTGACAGATATATATATAAATAACATGAGAGGAATGAGAGCGGGTAGAAAAGTGTCTCACCACCAAAGAGTGCAGTGGTTTAAGCTGCTCTTTAGCTCCTCTTCTCTACAAAGCTCTCCCTCCACCTGAGAGCACAGCCAACTTGCAAAGCGCAGTGGCTTTAAAGCTTCAGGCTGTATTAAAGCAGTGCAAACACCTCTGAGCCCTTTATACTACTTGATACTGATAAAATTTACTAATATTTCACTGCTTCAGCCTTTCAAGTTCAAAAATTGTAACAACATCAAAGGTACTTACAGAATTTATACACAACATCTTAAAAGTCCAATTCTGCATCAAAACTGCATGATGGGCAACAAGTTTTCTCAGCTCACCACCAAGGGAAGTGTTGACTGCCTAAAACCTCTGCTTGTATTTCAGAAAGATCACAGTGCTTTCCACATGAATGAAGAGCAAGAGCAACCCTTGTTGTGGTGGGATTTAAAAATTACAATCTCAAAAATAAAGTGAGAAGCGGTTGAACTTGGAACACTGAAGTCAAGATTTTCTATTTTCTTCTATATATCTTTCCTTTTGTGCCAATTGATTGTACCTGAGAAAAACTAATTTTACCTGCAACATGCCAGGTAAAATGCTAGGGGAAAAGAAAGGAAAAGTTTATAACTGAAGATAGGTTTGCCTTATGATAAAGTATATTCTATAAGAACTACTAAAAATTCAGAAACAAGACTAATACTGGGTTTATTGAAAACTGAAATCCTACAGGATTTCTGGCACTGAAAAGATTCTGACTTCAAAACCAAAAACAAATAAAAATTTAAATTCTTCATCAACCTTTAAAAAATCTGCCTACTGTCCCCAGTCTTTTGACCTTAAATTGTGTCTGCTTTTCAGGAAATAATGGCAAAAAGAGAAGGACATGAGGAATGGGGTAGGGAAGAAAGATAAATTATTCATGACAATGATGGATTTGACTAATGATATGTTTAGGGTTTAAAACCAAAACAAATGCTTTTTTTTAACAAGTTGCTTACATTCAGTAAGAGAAGGAGCAAAATTTTTCTTCAGCTACTCTTAAGATCAATTCTTCAGCCTTCATACCTGACATGTGGTCTGATATTAAATGGTTACTTACTAGAAGCCACACAGCAGCAGGAAGTGCTAAATGCGAAAGGGCCTTGAGAAACTAAAACACACACAGCCGCAAAACACTGAACAGATCCCCCCATTCAGCTACTGATTAGCTGCTGCAAAACACACATTAAAGCCTATGCTGCAAGTGTTTGCAGTTCAATTTCTACTTAGCCAACCATGAAGATTATCATCACATTTAGAAATTTATTTTTTTCAAGCCTGAGCCCAAGTCTGAATATATGACTGTAAAGTTTTTGTCTCAGAAACTGGGTCATGTGTAAATGACATATAGAATACATGGTTTGCATTTGTAAACCATAGTGTGCCCAGGGTTTCCCCTTTCGCACTTAATCAGGCTAGGCTAATAACAAGAACCTACTCCAGTTATTCTGCAAGAGTTGGTGTGGAATAATATCTTTTAGTCCAACATAAAACAGGCAGGTTCTTATTTAGCATGCATTATGGTATAAACTCATACTAGAAATGCCTGACTATATTCTGACACACACTTCTTCCCTGCATGCACATCTATCTTATAAATTAACCTGGTTTTCAAGCAGACTTAAACTTTGTCAATGTATGCAGTACAAAATGTTCTAAGATTCCTGTATTTTTCCTCAACATCAGTCTGAAGTTACATATAAGGTTGACCAGGATGGAATTTAACATTATGGGACGATGGTCTAAGCAGATTATTATAAAGAAATAAATGCTTTGATTCTATAAGCATATGTCAAATTTCATATGGTTATGCTTGCTGCCTCTTCTTGATACTTCAAATTTGCAAATTGATGAAAAATAATAAAGTGGACTTAGAGACAGGATGCAGAGTCTCTTGGAAATTATACAGTCATGCTGAGTCTAGTTTCTAAATCGCCCAAAATTGTTACTCGTTTTAATTTCTACTATAGTTTTCTACCTCAGATTATCTGCCTTAGTCTTCTTGCAAAATTCTGTACTTCAATTTATGCTGTAAACAAGTCTTGCTTGATACAATGGAGAATGATATTTTCCCATAACTCCCGGATTTTCACACGATGTACCAAAATCAGCTGCTTCAGTAATGGTATTCTCTCACAGCATCAATCTTCTCCCTCATCAATTCCATCTTAGAACTGAGAAACACTATCTTTCTCACCGCCCTCACAAAGAACACCTGATGTCGTCTTCACAAACGCTGAATTCAACTCCCATAGACCTTGGTAGGACTTGGTGAATAAGGAAATTGGAATCTGTAGCCATTTGGGGAAATATGAGTACAAGTACAGTGGGAAATACAGGCAAAGGTTAACAACTACCTACCTACTCACACAAAATTTACTTTTTTCCCTAGATTCCATGCTCCCAGATAATCAGGCCAACGTCTAGATTAAGAGTATTTTGGATTTCACCATTTCTAGATTGTCAAATACCCTCAGTTGTCAAAAATGTTCCCTTTGCATCAACCAGAAAGTTTGTCCACTAAGAAGAGAATCTGACATTTGTTAAGTTTGCAACATGGAGCACTCCAATAATGAAAAGCTAAAATAAGTCCAAAAATCATCAATTTTTTTCTCATCTAATATCAGCCAGTTTGATGCCCTGATCACTACATGAAAGCTTCCCCAGTTCTTCACTTAACTGGGGGATTTTAAGCCATCTTTTTGCTCACCCTATTCTGGAGTCAGCAGCAGATGGCATTGTAGCTGTTACTCATTATCATTTTGAATAAATTAACCCGCAAAAATTCCCAAAATAATCCCGGCGTGTACAAGTTTTGAGGCAGGACTGTCATTTGCACTCTGGCTCTCACTCTCTTCTGCAACCCAGCATCTGGGGTATAGCCTGAGGTATTGATGAATTGCTGTCTGAATTCTCAGGTAGGTTTTTTTTTGTCGGACGTCAGAAAGGCTCAAAAAAACCAATGAAAGGAATGGAAACATACGTGAGGAGTTCACCTCTCTATCTGAAAGGTGCATTTCTTACTAATGGAACAAATTATCTGAAACTTCTCCTTCTTGCTAAAGAGCGAGACCTCAAGAGGAACTGCAACAATATGACAATGTCAATCCCAGAGTAGAGATGGGTGGTTTTTTGACTTCTGGTCTGAGCAGTAAAGTTCCCTTTTCACCAAGAGGTACCTCACCACAGACCTCACTGCCCTCGGAACAAAATGCAAGGCTGTATAGCAAAACCCACAACACTAAAAAGAGAGCAAACTGAAAACTGTCTAGGCAGACATGAAGATAAAGAATGGGCACCGCAGCAGCTGAGGTTGGTGCCTGAGGGCTGTCACAAAGAGAACCGCCATCTCCGCTTTGCAACCGGAGCACAGAGGTGGCTCATATGAAACAGCACACCTCCTCCACCCTGCACCCCAGAACTCACCACTCATGCTGAGAGCTACCTTCAGCCCCATAACCACATAATCTAGAGTTTGGAAGAGCTCTGGGAAAGCATCTGAGCAGGGTCTTTGTTTCAATTGCAGTTCAGTCCCCATCTATGCTGGGCAAATCAAGAAAATTGACTAACTTGATCCACCTTTAAAGTGGGTTTAAATCTAGTCACTAGACATGGAAGGCTGCTTAAAGGTATGTAATTCAAGCAGCTTTCTTCAAGTGCCTCTGGTGTTGCTCTGAAATTTAGGAGAGTAAGTTTTTCTTAACCAGTCTCCTTTAGATGCCCTGGCAAACCAGCCAGTTGTCAGGTGGGGCGTACCACAACGTTGAAGTGATGCACACGCTATGCCTGCCACAACAAACTAGAGGTATGCCGCCTCTGAACTTTTCTGACATTGCACTTTTTCAGGGCCTAAATCAAAATTCCAGGTCATGCCACTTTTACTCATGATGAAGTTCACCTTATTCTTCCTAGGGGTTACGAGAAATAAAAAAAGAGTTGGAAGATAAAGCTCTCACAAAATAATGGGTAAGGTGAGAGCCCAGAGAGAGAAATTAAGTAATCTTCTACTACTAACACTAAAAGAAAAGGCCAGCTTTAAGAAGAAAATCCTGAAAATATATTGTCATCACATACTTGATGGCAGCTAATGAAGTGAGATGCTGTAAAGTGATACCAGGAAGTTGCTTCTGTCAATGTGTAAGAATAGCAGAAGAAGAACTGGTGGTAATAAAGCATAGACAGCATAAACATGGGGACCACCAGACCAGCCTCACTGCACTATCAAGATACATATAGTACTGACCTAGAATAACAAACAGATGAATTTTATGAGCTGCTGCCGAAGTTGCTTTAAAAAAATCTGTTATATTTCTGTTATCTAGAAGGGTCTCTAAAAATATTGCCTCTTCACAGATCCTGCATTGAGAATGGTGAATTAGGAGGTGGTAAAATAAATGACAGTGTGAACCACCTATGGGGTACCAACCTATCACTGATGGTGTGAGAGGAAACAATGTCTTCTCAGCAGAACTGGTGTCAGGATCTAGAAAATGAAGACAAATATTCAACAGAAACTGCAACTTGTGACTTCAACAGTTGCAAGTGATTCAGCCCAGGAACAGGCGGCAAGCAAACATTTTGCAGGTTATTTAAAATGCAAATTGTTCTTCTACAAATGCAGCAGCTGGAGCACAGGTAACATCTGATGTAAATGAGTGATCTGCTTTAATCAAATGGTATGGTTAGAGAAAAAGGTAGAAGAAAAAAAAATATTGCCTCTTTGTTTCTCTAAGTGCTTCACATTTCCGTCTCTAGGTTAGTGGGGGAATGAAAAAGCAGGTTATTTTAATGGCACCTCAGTATAAAACCAATTCTCTAACCACCACATTAAAAATTAAACAGCTTTGCATCTTTAATGCATACTTTCCTTTTTAAAGAGGGAATCAACACTTGTGTGGCAGAATGTGTTTTTGCTGCATCCAATGAGCAGCTGGAAAAAGATACAGGAAGCAGCAATGGAGAAAATACAGAATGAAAGAAAATATGTTAAAAAATAAAAACCAGAGAAAGCAGCATTTGTCACTTACTGGCAGGAAGTGACAAATCCTCAAAAACCAAGAAGGGCAACAGGGAGGCCTAAATGTTGTGTGTAAGAAACTACAAATAACAACACATCTTTGAAAACACCATCATTTTACTTCCATTGGATTTGCCAGTATCTCATAATGAACCCAGCTCATTGTTAGTAGTCTTTGTAGTTAAGCCAACGAAAAACATAGTCTAACATTGACATGGTCTCAATCCTGTCAACCTCTGTGACAATCCTTCTGTGTCAATCCCTCTGGATCCGGGGTGTACACATCAAGTCATAGGGTGTTGTTCATGCAATATTATTCCAGGCAGTGCTGAAATACACCTTACAGCAAAAAGTAGCCCTTTCTGATTTGGACAAGTCACTGGAATCTCCTACCTCCTCCCTGTCCCAAATGTCCTTCACGGACTAACTTTTAAGTAGACACAGAAAAAGGTAGAGCAAAAAATTATACAGAAACTGGCACATAGAGTTGTTTTTGCTTGCAGCCTCTGGCTGCACAAGTTGAATCTACTTGCTCCTATGTGATTAAGCAAGTTTTCACTCCTTCTCTCCTCATCAGGCAGGCATAGCCTGTATACTTGAACCTCCCCAAGCACATGGTCTGCTTTATCTTAAGACTCCCTAAGGAGCAAACATAAGAGGACATTGTGGTCCATTTTAGACTCAAACACACACTGCAGTGCCTTATTTGTGCTGCAGCAGAAGAGGTCTCTCAGTGCATTCTGGAGCTTCCCTGATGGTGGTGTAGTTCTGTGCAGTAGTGTGGGAGTGCATCCAAAGTATCGACATCACCAGGGATGTACATGCCTACAGCCTCGTTCTAGTCAATACAGGGCTGATTTGCAACCAGGCAAGCACACATTTTCAAAATTTACTCAGCCCTATGGAGACCAGAATTTAATTTTCCTTAATGCCTTACCTCAGGAAACAGACTGAGTAAAGCACAGCCCAGGGACTTCGGCCACTTTCAAATATCTGCACTGTAAACTAGGGTCGTCACTTCCTCTCATTTAACACAGCAAAGCTATTCTGAATCCTGCAGGAAGCCTACTCTGTCCCAAAGGTCCAGCTTCCACCCCCATATCATCCCGTGGGCACTTGCAGTGGTTACCTCCCGAAGGAAGACGGTGGAATACTGACTTACACTTTTTTTTTGCCTCACCTACTAATGAAAATCAAGAAACAGATAAAAGTGCATGAGGTAAAATTCTAACATGCAGCTGAAGTGTAATGTGTGAAGCGGCAGGATGAGAAGTTTTGATGTCCTGGCAATACACCCAGAAGCTTTCCTGGAACTTTTCTGCCCTTGCAGTCAAAGATGCTTTGTCAAACGGGTGGGTACCCGTGGCGTTACCAGGATTCATTTAGATGTGAGAACACGGGTATGATAAGCCAGGAACTTTCCGAACATCATCTTAAGGAGTAGATTAAGCACGTAAACCAGAGACGCACACTTTGCCCACCGTGTCCTGGGTCTGGGAGAGCTGGGCAGGGTGTGGAGGAGGATATTTTTTCCCAAATTCTTTAGTTCAGCTCGGCTCGGAGGTCTCTCCCTCCCTCCTTCCCCCTTACCTGAGCCGCCCACGATGGACCGCAGCAGACAGGTTCTCCGGGAGGAGGAGAAGGAGGAGATGTCGCTTTGGGAGCGGCCGCGGGGACCGGGCAAGGACCAGACGGGCAGCAGTGCTGCCCCGTTGCTCCCCGGCCTCTCAGCCATCGCCGACCGGGAGCCGAGAGTTGCAGGGAGGAGAGGAGGGAGAGAGGCAGCGAGGGAGGGGACAGGGAAAGTTTGTAGAGGAAGAGCCGCCTCCCTCCTCCGACCGCCCCGCAGGGACGCCGTCGACCTTTTGGATCTCTGAGAACATAAAATTTGTGTTTGCACAGGAGCAAAGCGAAGTGGAGGGGTAGGTGCACGGATGCCCCCATCCCCCGGGGTGTCTTCATGCTCCTCGCTCCCGTCATTTCCAACTCTCGGGGAAACAAAAAAAAGAAAAAGAGAGTCAGTTAAAAAGAGCCAAGCAAACCACATTGCCAGTTCTGTTTTGTGTAATAGGGTGCCCTCCCCCCTCCCCCCGCAAAAGCAGGAGGTTGCACAAGGCATCGCACCCCTGCAAAAGAGCGAGGAGAGCGATGAGTCAAATATCTCCCCCCTATCTTTCTTAAAGATTGGGTTGCACGCAAGGGGCTTTACTCCACTAACTCTTGGAGGAAGGTACTCTCCTGCCTTTCAAATCAGTCACACAGACTTAAGCAGAAACAAAATCAAGTTCTGTGCTTTCACTTTCTGGTATTTTACAGAAACACTTCTAAGCAAGATGGATCTTTAAAAGGATATTTAATGTTTATACTGCTTTTTACAGGCAAATCATATTATATTCTACCTTGAATAAAATCCTTGCTGTCCTGAAGCCACAATGGCAAAGACAGACAGGACTGCACCCCATATTTTTAACACATCCAGTGCTGCATTATCCAGCTATCTAACATGAAAGTTGCATTCAGGCTGTATTAAAACAATTACCACAACTACCAACTACCACTCCCCGTGTCTGAATCAAAACCTATCGAGTCTGAAATGTGTCCATGTGAAATTCAGTTTCTGGTTTCTGCTTCCACCCAGGCATGCAAGTGCCTTCCTCTCAATGCCGAGTCCCACACAGCTCCCCAGGCACAGTGGTTTTGCAGTCTTCCCAGCAGTCACACCATGCAGGCACCCTTCCCTTTGTCCAAGCAATCGATCCAGTACAGGAGTCTCGTATGTCAGCCATTAGTCAGGTCAAAAGGTCTCTTCTGCTTAGCATCTCCCAGAAAATTGCCTTCATTATTCCCTCTCCTTCCCTCTGCTGACAGACCAGCCTGTTCCTTCCTTAGCCACAGAACTTTCCCAGCAGGACTGTGCTATGAGAGGGAGAGGCAGGGGCTTCTCCTGGAAGGGTACAGCAGTGAGCTCCCTGCTTACAGACGCTCCCATGGGAGCCCAGGGGCTCCAGCATTGCGCCGGCAGGCCCACTGTACCCAGGCTTAGAGAGCTTTTTGCAGCTGCTGACACCAGTCTTGTGTTATTCACGAAATCTTACAGTGTGCTATTTTTATTATTTACCCTGTGCAGCTTGCATCATTACAGATGTGATTGTACACTGAGGACTTTCCCCCACTGGAGATTTCAGTGGCTGGGCACGTGTGGGCTAATGACATTTTCTGAACCTGTTTAAGCCTTAATTAGAAGTGTACTCATGACTGCTATTTACTGTTTTCCACATTTATTTTTTTTTTTAGTTTAAAAGATGTTATTAAGTTCATTATTGAAATACACAGTTCCTGCTCCAAACCTAATCAAAGTTGATGGCAGGTCAGTGAGCTTTGGGTCAGACACCTGAGCTTTTTTTAAATCATTTTTCCTTCCAAACATTTTGAGCCACAGAGCACTTGTAACTTTGTTGTGCTGTTCAGAATGTATGCTTGAAAATTCCCACCTTAAGGAGGTGCTCAGTGTCTGCAATCCTTTGGTGTGATCAAAAAGGAGAACATGAAGAAACAGAAAGATAAACTAGAAAAGATACCATAGCAAGTGGTCAAGGCATCTAAAGATTCCTTTTGAGGAGCAAAGTGACATCTAAAAGCGTGAAGGCAAAAGAAGACACAAAGTCGGTCAACGTTGAATGTAAAAGAGATATGAAGAGGCTCCTATTGTAATATCAAAGTGCTTTTGTAAATCAGAGAAATGTGAACAGTCAGTCAGAAAGAATAATACCATGGAAGTCACAATGGTTTTTACTTGCTTGTAACTTAATATATTCATCAAGGTATATAAATGAAAATATTACGAAATCATGCACATCCTATTTTCACAGCCCTATAAACATTTTTTGAATTAGATATAACAACTGTGGTTAATAGCTCTGGAAAATGAAGCTCTGTTTCCACAGAACAGCAGTAAAGTATACATCCTTCCCAGCTGGAGAGAGATTAATTCAGTTGCCTGGTCATTCATTTTCAACTGTTCTGATGACATTGCTAAAGACATTTCCATTCATATTTGCTGATTAAACCAAATTATTTTACAAAGGCTGTCCCATGATGTCTGGGGGTTGAAGCAAAAATACAGAATTCGGGCATCAGAAAAGACTGGACAAGCATCAGTCCTGGCAACAAATTTGCTGGAAGATGCATCTTTTAACACGTGCCTGCCACCCGTTATCCGCATCACAAACGCCAAGTTTCATCTACTGAATCAAGACCACTTCAGCACAGGCCATTCTAATGATCAAAGAAATATCTCCTTGACAGGCTTTGGGGCACCTCTCTACCCTGGAAGCCACCACGTACAAGTCGGCTGGAAGGAGCTGCAGAGCGATGACTGCTACACGCTGTCCTTCCTGGGAAGGGCAGGGAAGCTGAGCCTGTGGACGGAAGCAGGCGGAAAGGGCAAAACCAGCAAGCTGCCGAGGCCACCTTTGGAGCAGACTCTGGCTGCAGATCCAAAGCTCAGCCCTAGATCCGGCTGTAGATCTAGCAGACCCCGGCAGGAGCTTTCGGGCGAGCGCTGCGGGGAGGCCGGTGCTCCCAGGGGAGGAGCCGCGGGAGTCCGAGGGAAGTACGGCGGGATGTCGGCCGAGGCACAAGCCAGTTACTTCATTTTCTTAAAACCCGTAAAATCCAGAGGGCAATCTGTGATCGAGCAGGCAGATAAAGCGGCACCGATGGGGACAAGACCCCGGGCGGCAGGCAGGGAGAGGGAGGCGCACAGGGGCGGCGGTGCCGGCTGAGCGCCGGGCGGGGCACAGCCAGGGTCCGGCTGCACTCCGGCCGGCGGGCCACGGGCCCGGCGGGGCGGACGCTGGGGCGGGGACAGCCCGCCTAGCCCCGCCAGTGTCCCCCTTCCACCGGCCTGGCCCGGCCCGGCCCGGCCCGGCCGAGCAGCGCCGCGACCCCTGCCCTGCGGAGCCGCCACTCTCCCGCGGCCGCGCCGCCGCCATGTCGCGGGTGCCCGGCCCCGCCGCGCTGCTGCCGCCGCTGCTGCTGCTGGGGCTGCCCGCGCTCCTGCCGGCGCGGCCCCGGTACGAGCCCACCTGGGGCTCGCTGGACGCCCGGCCGCTGCCTGCCTGGTTTGACGAGGCGAAGTTCGGCGTCTTCATCCACTGGGGCGTGTTCTCGGTGCCCAGCTTCGGCAGCGAGTGGTTCTGGTGAGCTGCGGCGAGCGGTGTTCGGTCGCACCGGAACAGCTGCCGCGGACGGGTCGTACCAGCGGTCCGAGGGGTTTGTTTGGAAAGCAGCTCCTAGGGCAGGCGGGGATGGGTGTGTCCACTCCGGTACAGCGGAGGTTTGGGTTAGAGACCCTCAGCAGGCTGACCCTGGAGCTCAGGTGTGTGGGAAGAGGTTTATGTCCGGCCAAGGCCAAGGCCTCCATGCGCCTTCTCGAAGGAAGCACAGTTTGATGTGTTTCTGGTGTGTCTGACCATCTGCCTGCTCAGACCTGAAACTTGAATACCTTGACTGATTAAACTAAATTAAGGAAAGATCTGATCTCACAGAGCTGAGAGATGTGATTTGCTGTTGGTGAAAGAGGTGGTTGGTTGAGTGGCAGGAGATCTCTCCAGGACCACCTGGAAGGGTTGAATGAAGGAGTTCTCCCCTGTGGGAACAGGCGTTGAGGATCTCCCATCCCCTGGAGCAGCCTGGTACAGCTGCTGGAGCACTGTGGGGAGTGCAGGAGCCCATTGCTGCCCTTACTTAGCAAGGAGCCTGCCGTTTTCTTGTGCACATTTTGTGCTGTTGATGGTTTTCTTCTCCTTTATTATTACTATTATTCAAGACTGCTTTCCGCTTAAGAGAGTCCAAGGCTCTGATCCTCTAAGTAATTTCAGTTCAGAGGCTCAGTAAAACTTTTGTTTTGTGAGTGTTCACTGGTTCAGGCCCTTTGGCTGTAAGCATATTTCTGCTCTCATCTTTCCATGCTGTACCAAGTACTTCCTGTGTGATTTCAAGTGAGTCACATTATCATTTAAAATATGAAGATAGCAGCTCTGTGGCAGAGCTATGGTGAACCTTAAATGCAATGTTCACAAAACAAACCAACAGAGATCTAAACAAACAACTGTTTTCTGACAATATTTGGTTTGTTCAGTTATATTCGAGGATTTCAGCAGTTTTTTAAGGTAGACTCCATTTACTAATAAATTGCTTTTGTGGGGGGTGATAGAGCTAGGTTTGGGTTCAAGCCTCAGTCTGAGTGCTGTGATCTGATAGTGGTGCACAGATTCAGGATCAAGCGTTTGGTCTTCGTTGTTGTTTTAAAAAGACCTCAGAACTCTCTAATGTAGTTGATGAAGTTGCTTTTTATATTCCTGGAGTCTCTGATCCTTAGGCACATGTGGGTGTAGAGCTGCTTCAGGCCTCCTAGCAGCATGTGCAGTCAGACGACTGAGGTCCTTTGTTAGCAGCTGCATGGCCTTGGTAAGGATGTTTCTAGAATCTAATCATGTCAGCGTGGAAGTGCTCATGTTAGCAAACCACGTGACAAAGGAAGAGAAGCAAGGATGTTACCGTTTATTTATGCAATTACATACTTTGAAATCAGAGGTTGGTTGGTTTTTTGGGGGGGGTGGAGTGTTCATTTGGTTTTGTTTTGTTATTTTCCCTTTTCCTCGTATTCCTTCCCCTCTTCCCCTCCCTTTACTTCTCCATTCTTTCAGTGAGAAAAGCTGTCTTGGCCTCTTTCTTCTGAGTTTTTTCCCTGTTGGCTGTCAGAGGTTGTTTCAGTTTATGATGAAGTCTGGGAAGGTTACAACAATATCTAGACAGTTATTATGTCTTAAAGAACTGAGGTCAGAGTCCAGCTCATGATAGGAGAGAGAAACATACTTCAAACATTTAGATTCTGGCCTGTTTTATTCCTTCACTTGATATCTGTTTTCATGTATGTTCTTGCTAGAACAGGATCTTTGCTGCTTGGCTTCATTCACAGAAAGGTGAGTGGTTCCAGGCCCTTTTCTCTGTATGTATTAGCAGTCATATGGTATGTTGTTGTTAGAAGGCGTCCAGCAATAAGGCTGTTTGTGCAGTAAGGACTGTTGTGTGGTGTTTCTGAAGCTCCTCTTTCATTGCTCAGTAGGGAAGGGAGCAACTTGAAAATAAATATCGCTCTATTGGTGATTTATGATCTCTGCTTATGATGAGGGCAAGAGAACCAACCTTGAACACAGAGCAGAGCTCCAAGCCCTGCTGTGGACTAGCCCAGTTGGAATAGAGACAATACCAGTCACTGTCTTAGAGAAGCACAGGATAGAAACTGTCCCTGTTTTTGCCAGGTGGAAGGTGAAAAGAGATCATCAGCTTATTTTTCCTTCTAGTTGCTAAATCCAAGTGCCCTGGTAGGTAGATGTGTGCCTGCATGTTAGAGACTGTGACAGAGGTGCATTTTTAAGTGTATGTCAGGTTTTTGTTGCAGGACGTGGCTTCTAGTAGGGTGCCTTTGGTTCAGAGCCTCACCTGTGCAGTGGCTGTAGCACACTGGTCACAGCTCTCTCCTGCCCTGGGACTGTGGGCATCTGGTCAATCAACTGCATTTGGTTTAGAGGACTTGGGACTGTCAGAAAGGTAAAGCTGCTGGTCCACATGTTTGTAGGTGGGAGGAATTGCAATGTAGGTGGCAGAGCAGAGGTGCCTGATGGCTGAGGTGTGAGACCTGAGGAGGATGAGTCATTTTTTTCAGAAAAAGGGCATTTCTCATGCCACCTGGGCTGCTTACACGGACTGTCTGTGCATGCTCTCTCTAGTATGGTTTTGGAATTTGAGTACTGACCAAGACTGTCATTTTTCCGTTCTCAAAGTGTAGCTGCTTTTTTCATTGCTTCAAATGAAATCCTGGGACCTTTTCAAAGTGGAGTGCTTCAAAGATGTAGAGCATGAACAAATAGGATAGAGAAAAGTGAATCTTTGGTGATTAATACTGGTTTGGAGCAATTTTGTCCTATTGCTAGTGTCGTGTACTTCCAATGCCTCTGCCTCTCAGTGTTAACTCAAATAGGAGCTAATGATTTCAACTCTCTTTTCTTTGTCTAAAAATACATTAGCAGACATGTTTTGTTCTGTATTTTGTAGGTGGTACTGGCAGAAGGAAAAGAGAGAGCCCTATGTGAAATTTATGGAGGCCAATTACCCACCTGGCTTCCGTTATGAAGATTTTGGGCCACTGTTTACAGCAGAATTCTTTGATCCTAACCAGTGGGCAGATATTCTGAAGGCTTCAGGTGCAAAATATGTTGTCTTAACTTCAAAACATCATGAAGGTAAGTGGAAGCTTTGTGAATGTTAGTAATTGTTGCATTTCTGTCAACGGAAGAAAAAAGCAGGTAACTTTCCTGCTTGCTAAGATAGATAAAGTCAGGCAGGCTTACCTGTCCTACTGCAGCCAAAGAGGAAAAAAACTACCCAAGAAATGTGCAGTCATTTTCCTGACTCTAACACAGAAGCTGAGGTCATGGAGCTTGCATAGAAGGAACAATAAATTGTGCCACTGGTTTCTTGCTGTAGGTAAGACAACCTGAAGTGGTGGTGGCAGCTGAGCTTCCTGCAGTAGCCATAGTGCAATTTATTGCTGAAAGAACCATAAAAGTGAATTCTGCACTCTTTAACATATGGAGAGCTGCTGTATGCAGGCACTTAATGAGCTCTGTAGGTTTCTGTAAGGAATTTAGGGGTATGTTCTGGGAGTCAACTTCAGAGTTAGAAAGGTTCACAAGGTATAGCTTTTCCTGATGTAGCTCATAGAAGCCAAAACCTTGAACTGGGTCTGTAGCTTTACAGGCACAATTGATTTTTAGCACTGTGGTTGTAAGATGCTTTGCAGAGAAAAATAAAGAAAAAGAAAGTGGCTGGTATCAAATAAAGTATAATAGGATGCAATATGACAAGTACAGCTAATGAATGTTTTTGGTCTTTGGGGAGATGTGGGTTCAAGACTGGCAACTTGTGACTTGTAAATTTTTATCTCAGCTCTGATACACATAAATTTTGATCTTGATGATGCCTGTGGTGAAATTCCCAAGAATCTTCAAAAGAATCATGATTCATTTAGTCTGTCCTGTAGCCTTGGGCATGAATTTTTAGCTTGTTTGTCTAGTCGATACAATTGTGTATATTCAGTTCACAAAAATGTCACAAGATTTATTAGGCAGTGAGTCTAAAGCAGTTTGAAGGTGAGAGTGGAGCTTGTCTGGCAGTGGTCTGAGTCTGCAGTGCAGTAGTATTTTAAGTGCTTGTGCTAGGATTGCTAGATGTCTGAAATGTCAAATCCTTCCTGACTCCTGATATTTAATGTTGATATTTTAAAATCTGTTTCAGGAGTTTTTGTGCTCTGCTTATATACATGTACTGAGTAGTTGATTGAGCTGCTATAAATACCAAGACGAATGAAAAGTGAACATTTGCATAAGAGGGAAACAGAAGAGAGAAGAGTCTTTGAATGCAAATGATAGCTTGTGCTTGCTGCAGCTGAGAAAGAGTTTTATCTTCCAGTTTTTGTGTATTTACAGTTCACATTGATACTTTCTGCAAAAACATATATGCCTCAAAAGCTGCTGTATTTTTGGTTAATTTCATAGAATTATAGAATAGTTTGTGTTGGAAGGGGCCTTAAAGATCATCTAATTAATTTAATTGGCACATATGAATGAAGTGAATAACTAGAGAGGGAATAATTATCCTAAGCAGTACAGAACTGCTTAGGATATATGTATGTATAGAAAAATACATAAACATATCTGGCATGGTATTCTGATGTTATGACTATTATAATCTGTTTATGCACAATGATAGGCACAGTTTATACCACAATAACAATATTATTACAAATATAATTTTTATTATTTTTTGCAACACACTTCCAAACCACTTTCCAGAAAGAGGAACTATAACTTCCCCTCTTCTTCTTCTCTTTCTTATCCTTCATTTTTTCTCTTTTCAGGCTTTACTTTGTGGGGGTCCAAATATTCTTGGAACTGGAATGCTGTTGATGTGGGACCGAAGCGGGATCTTGTTGCTGAACTAGCAGCATCTGTTAGAAACAGGACTAACTTGCATTTCGGGTTATACCATTCCCTGTTTGAATGGTTTAATCCTCTCTTCCTTGAGGATGCCACCGATGTCTTTAAGACAAGAAAGTTTCCAACTAGTAAATCATTACCAGAACTCTATGAAATTGTGACCAAGTACCAGCCAGAAATAATTTGGTCTGATGGGAATGGAAATGCTCCAGATACTTACTGGAACAGCACTGGTTTCTTGGCTTGGCTGTATAATGACAGGTACATAATGATACTGCCTTAGCACCTTATCTAAAATTCTGCTCTCAGTCTGGTTTGTTTTACTTTATTTTATGGAACCTGTTACCTCTACTTTAGAGGACTTAACAAAATATTCATTTTCCTGAAATACAGAATTCAGATCTTCCCT
Organism: Neopelma chrysocephalum; assembly: GCF_003984885.1. Taxonomy (NCBI): domain Eukaryota; kingdom Metazoa; phylum Chordata; class Aves; order Passeriformes; family Pipridae; genus Neopelma; species Neopelma chrysocephalum. The sequence goes on from NW_020897691.1 coordinate 20,155,928, forward strand.
AGAATTATCAAAGCTTGCTTTAGAAAAAGACTGTTTCATATTTTTAAAACACATTTGCAAATTAATCAGTTAAGGTGGTATTGGCTACTCTGCCTAATCACAGCCTTTCCTAAATATTTTCTGCTGCACAGAAACAGAATAGAAGGACAATTTGAGAATATGGGTACATTGTTTTCATTGTAGACTGAACATCTGGCAGTGGATGTGAAATGCAGGTTGTTTCCTGGCAGAGCTCCTACAAAAGTCTGGAGCATATTTCTTAAGAAATGCCGATCTGGACCTTTTACTAGGAAAGGATGAGAATAGAATTCCTGATGTTGCACTTAATCTATAAATGAGTAGTACGGAAGTCATCCAAAATGTTAGTGTCTGGGAGGGGTGTGTGTGGGAAGGGTTTACGCTGGCTGTGACTGCGTTTTACAGAACAAAAATAATAAAATTTCTCTGTTTCCAGCCCAGTCCGAGACACAGTTGTAACCAATGACCGCTGGGGAGTTGGCAGCATCTGTACTCACGGCGGCTACTACACCTGCAGTGATCGGTACAACCCTGGTCACCTCCTGCCTCACAAGTGGGAGAACTGTATGACCATCGACAGGAGGTCGTGGGGGTACCGCAGGGATGCGCAGCTCAGTGACTACCTCACCATTGAGGACTTGGTGAAGGTACAGTGGGGCAGAGGAGTTGCCTGCAACTTCTGATTCTCTCTCCTAGTTTTTATATTAAGCAGTGTGACATTTCTATCATGTACTTGTCTCTATCTAAAAAGTATTCTTTTAATTGAATAATGAATCGATGAAATAATAAACCATTTTGTTCATTTGCAGCCTAACACTGACAGGATGGAATGTCCTTGTAATTCTTACTAATTTTATAGAAATTACTAAGGGAAAGGTTTATCTAGTAGGAATTCAGTGAGTTTCTTAGAAGCCATTTCCCCTATGAGTAACTGGCCAAGGATTGATCTGGACAGTTTCATAATTACCTTTTCCACTAAGTTTTTCTGGTAACTGCACCTTTAAGTTGATGAGAAACAAACAGTTGCAGTTTCACAGCTCCTGGTTAGGAACTCCTGATTGAAGGCTACATCTTTTCCCCTTTACAGTTAGTTTATGACTCAATAGTCATTTTACCTTGTAGCAAGAAACTTTCTATACAGACATACAGGTAAACATTAGCAGATGCAGACAGCTGGTCATAGTAGAATATCGATTCCCTTTGCTAGTCTAAGGTATTAAAAAAGATGTGAAGCTTAGGAAAACTGAAAGAAAGATGACCAGCCTTTCAGAAAAATGCATTTAATTGCACAATTCAGCTAGTGAGGGGGAGATTGATTGTTATGGTTGCTTAATCTAAGTCTGTTTCTAGTACTGTCCTTGCAAAAGACAATTACAAACTGAAGTAACCTCTTTTCAGAAGCAAAAGGTTTGAATTCATTTGGCAGCTTGTCTCCAGCTGTGTTTCTCTGACTTGTGCATCTCAGTCCATGATCTCTGGAGGGCAGTGTGGATGTGAACACAAATTTTACAGACTCTGTAGAAGGCTTCCTGGTGTTTTACAGATGTTTCTGCAAAATAGGGAGAGCATCAAACAGAGGAAGAACAGAGGAAGTTGCTTCTCTAAGCTTCAGTAAAGATGAAGTGGCAATTGTTAGCCTTACTCTACTTTGGTGCAGAGAAATCATCTGTCTGTTCTATCAGTAAAACCCTCATGACATTCTTGCAGCAGTCAAAATGTTAAAAATGTGTAGGATCTGATTCTAATGATATATTGGTGCAAGAACATATTTTGAGCTTTTTTCTGATGTACAGCTTGTCATCAGAGCTTTGTTTTACAGGAGCCTAAATTTTATTTTGACTGTTGGGATGACCCCCGTAAGTCTCAATGTGCAGCAATAACGTAACTCATTTGGTTCATAGTTCTGAAGCAGCATGGCAGACTTTAGAAAGTACTTAAGATGTGTGATTTCATTAGTCGTAATCATATGCTCTGTGTGTTGAAAAACATTTCAGCAACTTGTAGAAACAGTGTCTTGTGGGGGAAATCTCTTGATGAATATCGGGCCCACTCACGATGGTCGCATCGCTGTTATATTCGAGGAGCGCCTGAGGCAGATGGGTGCTTGGCTGGAGGTCAATGGAGAGGCCATCTATGGAACAAAACCGTGGAGAGCACAGAACGACTCGGTCACACCAGAAGTGTGGTAAGGTTACTGAATCAAAATGTAAAGCAGCACCAATGTATGTGAAACTTTGAAATTCTTAATGACTTGATGCTACAGAAGTCACCATCTTAGTTTGTATGTGGTGAAGAAGTTAATCCCTTTGTCAGTTTAAGTAACTACAAACAGAAGTATGTATAAAGCTGTAGGTAGAGACTGTAGTTTTGGGATGATGCTGAGGCTGAAGGGAAGACTGCAAACATTTCCTTAGTGATCTTGTGCTTCTTAGTGTAGTTGGCAACAGAAACAAAGAATATACAAATCTGGAAATATAAAATTGCTATGAAGTGTTTATCTGTAGAAAGGAATACTTGATGTCACTTGATGTTTAAAGAGAAAAAAGGGAGAGGAAGAAACTAGAAACCAGTCTAGCATATTCTGCATTTTTTTAAGGTAAAAATGCATGGGAAAATAACAGCAATTGTTTGGTCACTAAATACAGCTGGTCTCTGGACTCCTCTCAGCCTTTGTGACTTGTAGCTGCTGTAACGCCTTAATGATCCATCAGGGTTTTGGTCTTGTCCCTCTTCTCTGTCTCAGTGGGCCTTTTTACTCCTGTTCCCAGTAAAATTTGGCCATCTGGCTCTAGCCGGGAGATGCTGAACTGCTGACTGTTTAGTAAATCACTTTCAAGAGCAATAAAAAGTTGTAGCTAAATGAAGGAAGGAGGGAGGTATGTTTCGAGGGTATGCTACAAGATTTCCAATGGCAATAGTGCAGATAGTATATGCTGAAAATAATATTTTCAAAAACTAGCTATGCAAGGTGGAAGCTCTATTGTTGCACATACTTGTTAAATTTTTTTAGTCTGTATGTTGGTGTATAGATGTGAATTAGCACGTTTTTCTGAATATAACCTACAATTCTCTGTTAAGGATTCCCCTTCTCCTGCAAGTATCTCCTTCCTATATGGCTGAGCAGAAGAGAGTTACATGTGTACTAAAGTTACTACAGATGTTTACCTCTGAATTCAGTTAATAGTTTCCATTACCTCTAGTTTGTTGGAACACATTTTCAAGGAGCAGTACTTTATTAAAGGGTATAAATCATCTGAAAAGATGGTTATGTGGGTGAAAATGTAACTAATGCTGACTTTTCAAATCTGTTTTTCTAATCTTGAAACACTCTTATGTAGCACTTCAGAAAATTTACACAGAAAAACTGACATGCATTTCTGTTCCCCGTTTCCAACCAGGTACACTTTCAGCCCTAAAGAAGGGACAGTCAGTGCTGTCTTCCTTAACTGGCCAGTCTCTGGGATTCTGGAACTTGGTGAGCCACAGGCTAAGCTTGGAGAAACACAGGTAAAAGACAGCACACAGACACATACATGTGCCCTTCCCTCTAGGATTTGTCATGTTCCATCATGTTTATTTAAGTTTCTGGCATCTTTAGGAATGCATAGCTCTTAGGACAGAGTACGTTGGAAGAGATCCAGCAAAATATTTGTTTTAGTTCTCAGACCTCCTTGTCATAGTACTTCCAGTGGGATGTTTCTTCTCCAACTAACAAAGTTAGACTGAGATGTTGCTGGGATATGTTTTAGCTTGCAAACTAAGAATCATGAAGAGGCCAAGTAGCAGGGAAAAAACTGTGCTGCTTCTCCTGTTTCCTGTGTAGACTCTAACTTGGCATGACTTTGCTTTATAAGTAGCTATCCTCACTTTGGTGACTTTGGTGATATTGGAGTTGCTGTAATGGTGCAGTTGTTTCAAGTTAAAGCCTTGCACAGAGGGAATGCACACAGAAGTTTTTGTTGGCCAGGGAGGCTAAAAAAAAGTTAGTGTGACCCTAGATGTTCATCTTACACCAAGTGGAGGTCAGAAATTGAGGACACTGATGCCACACCTACTCTAGAAAGAAGTATGGCCCAATGGAAGCAGAGGTTGGTATCAACTCTATGCATTTAAGAGGGAGATTCACTTTGGCTTAGCTCTGTTCTGGTGTCGTGCACTTCATGTCCATTAGCTGCTGAAATGCATTAGAGCTGCTTCTGGTCTAGTTCTATATGAAAATAGTCTAATAGGTGCCAAGATAGCTCTGTGATAAGGAAGAAAGAGTCATTTCAAAAGTAATGGAGATGCATCTTGACTTTTGGAGATGCAGCTAGACTCCATGTGCACAAGAGTGTACTGTTCCTCAGCAGTAGAGACTGGTCTTCAGCTGCTCCAGCATGTCACCAGCTGCCTAAGAAGGAGTGTCACCATAAACCTATTTGTGTGGTTTTAGTGGGAGGGGGTTATTCAGGTCAGCTTTTTTGAGGTACCTGGCTGCACTCTGTAAGAAACAGTGATGCTCATTCAAGACTACAAGTTCCACCATGGGAAGCAGGCATTTCAGAAATAGGTGATACAAAGCTCTGTACTGTAGCACCTAGATCCCTGCTTAGACCTAAATCCCATCCCAAATAATTCTGAAAGGTGCTTGTTTACCTTCTACTTCTCAAGACCCAGCATGACTAGCTTTATTACTTGTACTTCCATTTCTACATTGCAAGTATTTTTCCATTACCTTTAATAATTATCACTCATTTGGTTGGTAAGTGGCATTTAAGGATAATTGGTTAGAAAGGTAGCTATAGATCAATATTTATTTTGTCAATACTGCAATTATATACACTTTGAAAAGGCATTGTTCTAATTATAGTGTATGTTGCTATCTTAGGTAAAGCTGGCTGGCTACAAGGAACTGCTGAAATGGGTTGCGCTGGGAGAAAAGGGACTGATTATAGCTCTACCTCAATTAACTCCTAAGCAATTGCCATGCCAGTGGGGCTGGACTTTACAACTGACTGCCATAAAGTGAGCCATATTCTGGAGCCCTGGCTAGCAGGGAATGCTGATGTTTGCTGTTTCTCATCACTGGTTTTGAACTTACTTGCCTGTAAAAACACCAATAAATTCACTTTTTTAATGAAAGGTAGGCTGTTGTAAAGGAATGGAACAAACTTCACATGAAGTCTACCATGAGATAGTTGATCCTCTGCATATATTTTTGCTTCTCTGAACTTGTGTGAAAAACTGAGCAGCTACCTTGACCTCTCTACTCGTTTTAGTCAGTTTCTGGCCCAGTTATGTGAAGAATGGGGAGGGGGGGGGAAGGGGGTAGTGTAGGGAGGAACAGGCAAAGCTCAAAAAACAAAGCTCAAGCCAGTGTTCAGGTGCACGAAATCAGTTGTACACCCTCTTTAATGCAAGAACTCCAACTTCCACAAAACTGCACAGTAAAAGCTGAGTTTTGGAGAAAAGAATAAACTTTTTCCAGGTGTGTACAACAAGTGGTAGCTAGCAGTTTCAACTGAGTAAGGTAACATCGGGAAGAACAGGCCTGTAATGGTTAGGAATTCATCACAAATGCATGGAGGTAATGCATATGTACATCATCATTTCTCATCATGGAAGTCATTCATTTCACATGTTCCTACTCTTGAGTAATTCTGTCCATTATTGGGACATAGGTAAACTGGGAAGGGTTTTTTTTCTGTTTTGTATAATTTTACATGGGTAAAGCTTGACTTTTGTTTACAGCCATTGTTTTTACACAGTTACCAGGGTGCCTTCTGCAGACTATTAAACAAAACATATACTTCAATGACTTAACTCTTGAAAAAAAGAAATAATCAGGAGTTGCTAGGGATCTTCAACTTTGGCAAAGACAACATTTTAAGCAGAGGGTAGACTGCGTCCAACTTGAAAAATTTCCAAATTCATCACGTGTCACCATTTTTAGGGATAGACACACAATGTGAAGTTTGCAAAGAGGAGGAGATAAAGCACAACAAAAGGCATTAATTGTTTCTGCTTCAGTGTAGAGATTTAAGGTTTATTTTTCCTGACTAATGTTGCTGAGTGCAAAATTATTACTATGTAAGTTAAATTTATTCTTTCAACTATGTCAGAATTTTGAGTGGTCCGCCAAATTTGGTTATTGCCTTTCCTGCTAGTAATGTTAATACACGCACAAATTTTACATTAAAATATTTTATTACAATACAGACAATTGGGCTCAAAATTAATACAAATTAAGATAAAATATTTACAAGGTAATGTGTACAGTGTAGCTGTTTGAACAGCATAAACAAGAGAACATCTAAAAACCCACATTCCTTTAGTATTAAGTAACAGAGAGCATGCCCCCAGTTCGTTCAAAAGGAACGTGCATCTGTTGGCAAAGGCCTTCTGAAGAACAAGAGACTTTGGAATAATGTTTGTAAAGTTAAGTGAAATAAATTTCCTTTATAAAAAAAAAATTCGAGGGGAGAAGAAGCAAAAAGCATTACTTCATTCTGCTACTCTGTGCTATTCTTAGATCACTATCATTAATTCTTTCCAAAACTTACACACTCCAGGGCAAACAAATGGGTTTTTTAGTAACCTGCTGTAATAACTGCCACCAGATGCCTTTTAGATGCAATAAAAATAATCAAATTAAATACAGAGGAATTTAACGACTTTTTTAATAGAAAAGTCTTTACATACAATGATTCTTTCAACAAGAATACTTTTAATGGGTGCTTGAAACATAATTCTATTAGAACAAATATGGGCTCGCTCCCACTTTTCTCGGAGTGTTCTTTCTGCTGGTCTGCCACTCTTACACCATTAAAAAAATCAACCCAAGTCTCACCAGTAGTTGCAAGGGATTTGTTATAAATACACCATCTATTCCTAAAAGTGTGCGAGTCATTTCTCCAGTTGCTGAGGGGTACTAAAAGCTTCATAAACATTAGCAGCAAAATCTTTCACTTGTTCCATCATCAACAGGTCCTGGAAGAAATGTAAAAAATAAATTTGCGTAATTGAACACATCCAGTGCCATTCTGGTTTTGCTGCAGTACAGAATTCATCGTGAGAAAAACACCTGGTGCTTCCACAGAGACATTACTCAAATTTCTTGCTTTAGAAAGGTTTGTGGGCAGAACTGCAAGTCAAACCAAGTTAAGAGACCTGTCTGTGCATCTTCACAGTTCAACAGAAGGAAGAGGTTCAAGAAAAACAGCATATTTTTGGAAGATATAAATGTACAAAAAGCTTTTTATGCCAATTGTTTCCGATTTTTTAAAAGCCAGTGAAAGTAAAAAGAATTAATTTATTAAATATACAACATTAATTTCGAAATTTTACTTGGGATATTGTAAATAAGGAAGATTCTTACCTGAACAAAGTGACTGGGCGTTTCACTGCATACTGAATGGATCTGCCCATTTACTATTGGAATTATCTTGGCTAAAGGAAGACTGACACTGGAAAGACTAGAAAAAAACAAAAAATATTGACCTAGAACTGCTCTGACATTGGTAAAACCACTAAACTGTGATTATTAAAATTCTAAGTAATTACTACTTAAAAAGTAAGAATTGCAAGACTGCAAACTAAAACGTACAGATGAAGGGTTTTTTTCCCCTGTCAAGCCTTTCATTTAATATAGAGGAGTACCAAAGCTAATTTCAGTTGGTCTTCCTATTACACAACGTTTCATACTTGCTTCTCATACAAGCAGATTATGGTTTAGCCAGAACCTTTACATGTGTGCGTATGTAGACAGGTGATAGAAGTGCCAGTCTACAGTCTCACACTATTTCAAACTAAACCAGACTTAGGACAGACAGCCAAACTACACTCTTTGGGGTATTTTAAGTGATGTAAATAGTATATATTTAAATAAAAATAAAACCCTCTAAAAGCCATCAGTTACTAAAATAAACATACATAAACCCAGTTATTATTCAAGGTTTTAATTTTAATACTTGAGAAATTATATTTCAAGGATTTGAACTTAGCTTTTGAATTTGTAACAGTCTCACCTCACTGTTTAAAACCAAAGCTAACTTCAAAATAAAAGCTATTTTTAAGCTGTCTTCTAGGAATATGTAGAAAACCCTGAGTGTTACTATATTTTATCAGCATACCAGCAAAGAACCTAGAGCTCTGTGGGTGCTTTGGCTCCCTGTACTTGGAGGATCACGGCAATGCCCACCCAGCTTCCTTGAAAACCAGAGTGACGGAGATTGGGGTGCACAGGGCTCGCAAGCTGCAGGGGAAGGCTCTTCCTCATGGCCTCACAGGGAGGTACTGCAGCACATCTGCCAGTAGTCACCACCAGTGGGGTAAACCCTCCCTAGCCCAAAAGGCAGTCTGCCAGTACACTGTTCAGGCAAACAGTGGAAGGTATAGGTCATCTGATTTCTACTTCTAGATCTGCAAGTAATGATGGGAAAGATACCTCACCTATACTCTTGCATGTTTCTTTCCACCCATGAAATCCTCCTAGCTCTCTACCTGAGCAAAACAAGGAGAATGCAGGGATTCTTGAAGAGCAAGAAGCAGAATAATACTTCCAGCATGAGAACTTCCAAGAAGGCAGGAAAATCAATAGGCTTTCTGGAATTCACTATGAATGCAAAACACTAGTGACATGAGAACCACAACAGAAGGAAATATTTACCTATTTACAGAGCCATTCTGAGAGAGGTCCTTTTCAGTAGGTCTAAAAAACTCTGCCATATTGTCCAGCAGTCGACTGAATCCTCTGTTTAAACACGTGCTCAAAACAGTACTGAAGTCTGGACTGAAAATAAATAATAATAATTATGATGATGATAACAACAACAACAACAATAATAATAATAATAATATTAAAAGGTTTGACTCCTGGGTTTTATGTTTTCCAACTAAAAAACCTTGCAAGTATTCAGTGCCTCAGATGTGCCTCCCCTAAGGGGGCATGTACGACCCAGATAAATGCCATTAGTATTGCCACCTCACCAAAGACCAGCTCCTTCAACAACCCAGACTCTACCCTAAAACTGAGTTAAGTCTAAAGCATTTCTCACTTCTATTTCTTATGAAGTAATAACATAGAAGGGACTTACCCTTAAAATGCCCCAGATCCCTAGCAGCTAAATAGTAAGAATAGTTTAGCATTTGTCTCAATTCCCTCATATCCTGTGTTTATTCTAGAAGCCTCGCTTTGATAGCTTTCTCTGGTAAAAGTACACATACAACCACTCTCAAAACCATGCACTAAAAATAAATTCCAGTAAGCCAATACTGGTGTTCACTTTATCAAATCAAGTAAATCCAATAAAATTACTCTCAATTTATTCTGCTTTGGCAGAAAAGAAGTACTCTTCTGTTCCTGCACAACTACAGAAAGGTGAGGAAGAGATAAGAGATCTGACTGGGAAGGACATCCTGGTTTATCTCATTAAGGCAGGATTATTTCTTACAAACAAGTTTCAGAACTTTCAGAGATTTTGAAAATCTCAGCCTACAATTAGTGAATGTAAAAATTTAATGCAGAACGCTCACATTTCACAAATGAAAAGTTGACAGCTTTTTATATGAAAGTAATTGTCTTACATAAACAATAGTTGTGAGGAGTTTAATGTAAATACAGGTTATTTCTCTATACCTTTCTAGCATATCTCTAGTTTCATTCAGTAATTTAATTGTAGCAATATCTCTTTCTGTGAGTCCACAAGCCTAGAAAAAGCAAAGACAGACACTGTTTAGTAAGTTTAATCGGCAACCATGAGGATAAGAGTAGAAATAAAAAAGTTGTGTATCACAGAATAAAGTCAAGATGTACAAGTCAAATCTAACAGAAAATATTATCATAAATCAGATTCTTTATAATTTGTGTTTTAAATCGTCACTGTAGGATTTTTTTTTAACTAAAAACAATACTAGCAGGAAGTACCAGACTAATTGGGCAAGGCATTTTTCCACTTTTGACCTTCAAAATTGAAATAAACCCAGCATAGCAGCTTAAGCTAAAGTGGTAAGTACATGCAGTCACACGCTGAAGCCCATGTTTCATCTCGACATGAGTGTAAAACCAAGTAAAGAGTGAGTTTTCTCCAACCTGTGGTGAGGGTGGAGACAAACACCTTCACAAAAGTTAGGGAATTAATATTACAGCTGCTATTAGATACATCCTTCTCTTGGCTTCCTGTTCATTTTCCAGCCCAAAGCAACAAAGGACCGCAGCACACCATCATCCCGTGCATCAGCCAAGATGCTACAATGCTCCATGAACTTTGCCGGTAACAGCAATGTAGCTTAGGGCTGAGTTAAGCTGCACTGTGTCACAGCTTTGGCCACAGGCTAAAAGCAGTAACTGGGCCGTGTTTCTGAACACAAAGCTGACATTCTGAGGATGACACTTGTTTTCAATCAAATCTGAAGAAAATGTAACTTTGCCTAAATTAAAGTGATAAGGACACTTGATTTATGATGGAAGAGGCTCCACCATTTATTAAAGACACTGACACCATGGCACGCTAGAGGACTGTTATGCACCCTTCCCTCACCCCCAAAAAGAAACAAAAATGCAGAATGAAACAAGTACCTGGCTAGCCAAAGGATTTTCTTCATCTGGCATCAGATAATGACATAAGGGAGAGTAAGATGCAATCTGATCTGAATCTTTATGTTCCACTACTTTCCTGATATCTTTAAGTTTCTGTTCCAGGTCCAGAAGAGACAGGGTGTGCTTAAGGGAAATACTGGAAAGGAAAAAGGCTACAGTGTTGATTGCAAAATGAATAATGATTCTTTCTCTTCCTACCAATAACATGTTCAGAAGTAACAGGACCCTAATCTACTGCCTTGGTTTGCACTGGCACACACAGCCTGCTATAATAAAAACATGGTTTTGAAAAAGTTGATATAACCCCTTTTTTATTTATTCTCACAAAACTCATTGCTTTGGGAACACTTATCACAATAAAATTTAAAAGCTAACCACAGAGAAATACAGGCTCTTACCTTCCAAAAACTTTATGCACAGCTTGTTTAACAATAGTTATTAACTCAGTCAGTCCTAGAAGGAAGAAAGTGTCAAAGTTATTCTAATGATTTGTTCAAGTCTAGAAAAAAGCAGAATTTTTAAGTGTAGTTAGCTCATAATAAGCACCATACCATCTCCTAAAAGGTGCTGAATGCTCGATAAATATTGCTGCTGAACTTCAGGGGGAGCTAATGGTGTCTGTAGGGAAAAAAACAACAGTTCTGTAACATGTCAACAATAGAGAACAATGCAGAAATCATTTCAAACCAGCTGCCACCAATTTCCTTAATCTTTATAATACCCTGCAGCAGATGGATTCCCCCATTCTGGTGCAACTCTGTAGCTTCTGACTGTTCTTGCTGTCAACTCCTGGATCTTTCATAAGTCCTCTTGCATTATTTTCTTCAGTCCTATACAGATCTCTCTTCCATCTTCAGCGGCACAGAAAACTCTTTCATTTTCATTCATATAAAGGTAAGTCTCTTAAAAAACTGCTCTGTAGGTGCAAATAGACCCTCCACCATCCCAGAAATCAAAACTAGTGGAGTATGTTATTTATGCTGAAATCTAACAAAAGCTTATCTGACAGAAAAGAAGCTTTCAGGAACTGAGAGACAGGATGTCAATTTGCTCCAGTGGAGTGCCTCAGATTGGCCCTGTCAATCCACTTCTGGATTGAAAAAAATAACAGAAAGGAAACATGTTTCCAGTCCAAACTCATCTTGCCCTTCTAAAAAAGCTTTTTCAGGTTTTACAAAATGAAGCACGACCTTAGTCAACCCTGGCCTCCCTAATGAAAGGTTTTCTCAGACCTGCCTTGACATGCTGTTCCTTGACTCTCAGCAAGAGCTATCACAGGGGGGCATATGAGAACTAATCAAAGTTTGTATCCATTATTTTTAGACAAGCCATCCAACAACTTGCAGATCTCACTCTCTACAATGGGTACTTGCTTACTGCGGGATTGATCTGTTTTTATTGAGCAGTGATAGATATCCTACATAAACAAAAAACAAGTCTTCTACCTTGCTTGGCCCCACCAACAGACATTTAGATGGCCTTTTGAAGTTAAACAAAATGGTCAAAATTTCAAAGACAACATCTATTTTCTTTAATCCTAGAAAAATTAAACTGGGGGAATTAATGTATGTGCTAGAAGGACCTAAGCATTTATTTAAATTTGCATACATATCTTGGATCATTCATACAGTATTACCATTCCACAAAAAAATTAAAGCAAAGAAACCATGTCATGTTGGTGTTTAGACATGATTAAGCAAGAGAAATGCAGACAAAAAGCATTCTTCAATATGGCTAGTATTCAGTTAAGCAACAGCATCACCAAATCATCCAAATTTAGAGGGTATTAAAAAGACATCAATATATCTAACTTGCAGTAATGCTTCCACATTTCCCATTTTTGTAAGAACTCTCAGTTTCATTCTGATACTCCTAAGCTATGCCCTTTTTATCTCTCACCAAATAATCCTTTCACTTCCTAGAAGTTATACCTTTGAAACAAACCAAGAAACTTACTGTGCCATTTTTGCAGAGCGCAGCATTATCTAGGTAGATGTAACCGCCAATAATATTCAACTGGACTCGCAAGAGAACTACCAGCATACAGGTACTATACACAGCTACGATGCTCCTTGTGAAACCTTGAATAGAGAAAATAAAGTAACTTCAAGGTCAAAGAAATAAGGGTGAGTCAAGGAGAGAGCGTGCTCTCCAAGACTCAAGAAGTGCTGATGATTTTTAAATACACAGTCACATTTCTCTCACTGGTTGTCATAACACATATTTTCACAACACATACCCAAGATGGTCATGAGTCTAATGTGCTGGAGCTACATCTAGAGTGTCCCATTTGAAGTCCTGTATTAATATCATTTTGCACACTATTCAAGTTATTTTGAGAAAAATAAAAATTATACAACTTGCTTCAGAAGAAAAATATTTACTGTCAAATGATTTTTCTTCATTAGGCCAGGAAATACACAGTCTATGGTAGCCCTCATCACACAATTAAGACACAGAAGGCACAACAGCAGCTTGAGAAAAAAAGTTACCTAAGGCAGGAGCAGCTAAGATCTAGTGAAAGAAAATTAAAATAAACATCAGCTACCAGCCAGCAGCCTAGGAGGATGTGCAGAAGAAGTGACAAGAATAAATATGGATGAGTGCAAAGACACAGAAAGAAAGGAGTCAGATCAAAAGTAGGATCTGTAGGATCTGTAAAGGCCTTGTGAAAAGGAGAAACAAAACCAAAAGCTGTAGTATTTCACAGCATAATTATCTGACTCCACTATTTTTCCTTCCCTTCCACTGCTTCCATCAGACAATAAAAAAAAAGATGAACCAAAAGGTTCATGACCACTGCTATTGTGGTTCTCTTCAACAGGCTCAAGAAGAGGAAACGATGTAAGGGCTGACCTACATTTCTGATTAACATTTTCCATTAGGTTCAGCATAAAATTTCTGAAAAACTAGTTTGATTTTTCTGTGATGACACAGAAAGGTCTCACAAAGTTTTCTTGAGCAGAGTAACATGAAGGGCAATAACATTTTTCACCTTGGTGTCCAAGCTTCTAACTTCCCTTGGGGCTAAGAAAAGTTCCATCATGAGAAGCCTTTGGGAGGAGGGGCAGGGAGGAGGTTTGCCATGTAGTGTGTTACACTGTTTTCATACCTACTGAAACAACAACTCAGTTTAAAGTGTGCCTTTTAAATGGTGTGAAAGACATTTTAAATTTAAGCTAAATAATTATGCAATTGTAATCTCTCATTTCCACTTACTTATTATCTTTAAATCCTCCCATATTTCTAACTTGTTTGCTGGCCTGTGGGAAAAATAAATGGAAATATTAAACACTAAGAAGTATATTTTCCTTGGAAATTAATAAATATGCTAAATGAAATAATAGTGCTCTAAGGCAAGCTCATTTAGCTACCAAAATTATTCAGATCAAATTCAGGCCTATATCCATTTGCCTCATTCAAGAAGGCACTATATAAACAACACACAAAAAAAGATATCCCAAATGTAATGTATAAATGTAGCATTTTGTCATGTCAATTACACACTTACATGATCAATTTTGAACTACTACAATAAGCAATCAGAAAAAGCCCACTGATGGCACAAAGTGGTCTTTTCTGGGGCCTTGATTCTCTATATATTTAATGCAAACTCAGTTCAGAAGGGCTTCCTCTGTCTGCCTGTGCGTAATAAGTGCAGGATCACCCTACTTTCTTGCAAGATTTACCATTGCCTGATGTGGGTTTAAAGTTTATATTTGATCATCAAAAAACAAAGAGATCATGACCATCTGTGGAAAAGAAATCTTGTGCCACCCACACAAACGTATGCTAATCTCTTTTCTTTGGTTGAGGTTCACTTTTTGACCTGACCAATACCTAAAATTTTATATATTCTGCAGTCAAAATCATGGCTAGGCTTCGCGAACGAAGATTTGGGAAGGGCTCTACCCATTTTTCATGCAAGCGCGTTGGTGGCTAAAAAGGCCAATACGAGAAAGGCAAGTCCGGTTGCAAAAGACACAGCAGAAAGGCTCCTTAGATGGTATATTCTGCAAGGCTCGATTCTTTCTGCGTTGTCTTTTCTCCTCAAGAGTGATCCTGCGTGCCTTCTCAAAAGCATCAGCAGCGTTATAAATGGTCTGTCTCCAGGCCTCCCGATTAGAGGCCAGAGTGGACCAGTTATGGTGATCAATATGCCCGAGGCTGAGTTGTTGCTTCAGGGAGTCCTTGTATCTTTTCTTTGGAGCTCCTCTCTTGCGGCAGCCAGTGGCAAGTTCACCATAGAGCAGGATCTTAGGGAGGCGGTGGTCCTTCATCCTAGAGATGTGCCCTGCCCAACGCAGTTGCGTTCTCAGGAGCATGGCCTCAATACTCGTAATTGCTGCCTGTTCGAGATTATTGCAGTCAAAATAGCAAGACTGTAGATTGCGCAGACACACGTAAACTGCCTAAGGTACATGTCATATTTGTAACTACTATCCAGAGGTAATCTTAGCAAGCAGCAGTAGAAGGGATAAGAGCCAGCTAATCATCCAAAACTTTCATCAGCCATTCTCACCTGTTAAGCACTGTCAGTAAAGAATGGCTACTGTGTATCTATCATGGAAGATATATATCGTAAAAGTCACTTAGGGAAACATTTGATAATTTCTTAGCATCAGAATTAACATTTAAATATTTAGGACTGAGAGTTCAAATTAACCTAGACTTTACAGTAACCTAGTTTACAAAAAGAAAAATACACTTTTCACCAGAAATCATTTCTCTTTACAAGCACAACATCTGCACTCTGGCATCAGTTTGACCCCTATATCACTTACATAAACAATGTATTTTTAATTTCACTGCTACCAAATAATGCAAGTGAACTGGTATAATAAACTATTAAGTCTACAACTCCAAATAATAGACAGGTTATATAAATGATAGCTGGAAGAGATACAATGATCCATGGCACATACAAAAACAATTTACACGCTTTTCTTTTTGCAAGCTATTATATGCAAATTTTTTAAAGCTATTCTAAAGCAAAACAAATGAAGGACTGTTAAAAAAATACAACAATAATTCTATAGATAAAATACATAACAGGACTTAAAGCCATATCTGTTACTTATGAGGGGTAAGTTTTTCATGCCAACTGAAGAGATAAAGAGAAGCCAATACATCAACATCAGCCAACTACATTTGCACATATTACTTCAAAACATTTTTCAGAGCTCATGCTTACAGAGTTTCTCCTCACAACATAAGGCAGCAGCGTGGTAACAGTTTAAGTCTGCAAGCATTAGGCCTAACAGTGGAAATGAAGTTTTTGGTCTTCATCTCCTGCAATTTACTAAGACTCAGTTGCTACTCAAAACTCAACTTCCGTTTCACATTCATTGATTTGGAAAGCCATTGCTTGCTACAGAAACAAAAAGCAATGCAAATAAAAACCAGAGGTTTGGAATAAAGCTAAGTGCTGAATAGGTGGGAGATATGCAACATGTGCAAGGCTACAGCAGCTGGCACTTCATCTCATCTCTTTCAATTACATGGCTTTAAAAAGAGGAGGACAGACAGAACAGGAACATCTGTAGTCTTGTGGTGCTGCTCCCTCTTTAGAAGTTTCTCTGGAAGACTGAAGACTTCAGCCTGCTTACACCCCCAGCCTACCACTGGCCACCCAAATTTAAATAAGTGAATGGATTTCAAGTTAAAGGAGATTACCTGAGCCATAACATGATCTGTAACATATGATAACATAAATCCATAACATGTTAAGCCATGACACAGATTATGTGAGTGTTGTGGTTTGACTAGTCCTGTCCCCCTGGAGCTGAAAGATGGGTAGCTCCAGGTGGGTTTCCGATGCAGACAGCCAACCGAAAGCTGCAGTAATGCCTCTATAAATTCCATATTTAATAGGGCCAGAAGAGAAGCACTTATTGCGCAGTAGGAATTAGAGCCATGAGGTGGAGAGGGGTCAGCGGGCCCCGTGGGGGGCCAGACCCTCCCACCCCCCCCGGCCGGGACCACGGGGGGCCCGGCATGGTGTTAGAACCGGACTGGGTGCTGTGGCCAAGGGCTGGGGGGTTCCCCCCACTGCGAGTGGGGGTGGCAGAGGACGCCGGAGTGGTGGCGGTGGCCCAGCACGGCGTTGGAGTGTCCAGGGCCGAGCTGGGCCCCTGGCTGGAATATGCAGCAGCCAGAGAACGAGAGAGAAGCTCCTCCAGGAGTTTCCCGGCCGGCCTCACCACTTTTCCCCCCCCACCGTGGGGGGAGGTACGGCAAGCAGGCTGGCCAGGCCTTGCGAAGAAGCAGCAGCAGCTGCAGCAGCTCAGAGCGAGCAGAGAGACCCTGCTGAGGAGTGGAGCAGATCCGAAGCAGAAGCAACGCACAGAACAGAGCAAAGCGGGCCTAGAGTGGCCCAGACAGTACCAGCGGCCAGCTGGAGCCAGACCGAGAGATGCAGGGATGCCCTGCGGAGAGAACTTGTAACGGAGAGAGAGAAAAGCTACACTGGAACATTCTTGGTGTAGGACTGAGCTAAACCCCAAGAAACCTGAGACCCGGGGAGGAGGGGTGGACCCCTTGAAGAGGGATCCCCCGAGAGCTTGCTTCCCCAGGGAGGGACCCCACACATAGCAGGGAAAAAGACTCAGAGCTTTAATTCCCTGTAACCCATGGTGATGACCATGGTGACGCAGGCTGTCCCCCTGCAGCCCATCGAAGACCCATCGGGGAGTGCAGAGAGAGAATCCCCACACTCTGATTGGAAGAGAGACTTTAACTATAGCTCTGAGAGTGAAGAAGAGACTTCTCCTCCCAGACTGATATGGGGAGAGGAGGGGTGGTTTGTCATCATAGGAGAAACTAGTTAGAATTGTTGTATATATTACTCTTTAGTTTCTATTCTGTTAGCAATAAATTTTAATATTATTCCCCCACATCGAGTCTGTTTTGCCTGTGTAAAACCTCTCTCACCTTTTTGCAGTTTTGTGGGGGTTTGAAAAATTAGGCCTAAGTAAAACCACAACAGTGAGAAAAATAACACATCTTCAGGGACATTAAGAAAGGTAAGTCTCCATATCTGCTCCTTTGTATATTCAACAACAATGGCGCTCAGAGCTCTGGAGCCATTTGATTGAGCTTCTCAAATGGAAGTGGAAAGAAGAAATCTATACCTCCACGCATAACATAAGAATGCAGAGCTTCTTCAAAGAATCACTTCAAAGTGGAGTGAGCCTTGCTGGTTGATTCCATTATCTGTGTTTTCCCAACCCCTTCCCTATGTTTTCATAGGGAAGTTCAAGCATCTAGTTAAAACTAGAGGTGTAAGTCAAAATTGGAAGCATTGAGACACAAACTCCACTCTAAGATACACTCTAAATGAACATCCACACTTAGAGAATATTTCATCTAACCAGTATTTAAAAAAAATATTTGTTTTCAAAAATGCATGATAACAAAAAACTCTAATATCTATTTTCACTGGGATTGTTGGAATTCAGAGGTGTGCCAGTGTACCCATAAACTGCTTCAGCTAGTTAAACAAGTTAGAGAAACTAGGTATATTTTGATAAAAGAATGCTTGCTACAGGGAACAAACTAAGGCATTATATTTCTTCACCACTGAATAAAGGATTACAAACTGTTGTAGACTATTTTGCTGCACAGTCCAGATGACATATCTGGTGATCCACAAGCTCTTTTGTTCATTCAGTCTAATTTTTTCCTTAAGTAAGACTCTTATTATGATAAACACATTTATTCCATTAAAATTAATTTTTCCTAATTTCTTGTTGTTTGGAGTAAATATTATTCAATTACAGTTCCAAATTCTCAGATAATTTATTATAAAAACATTGTTCAGGCTGCAATTCCCCCTTTAAATATCTCATTCTGTTGCCCTGTTGTGGAAGTTTTTTGACTGAAAAAAAGTGACTGAATTGGTAACCTATTAAATGCTGGACAGCTGAAGTTATAGCTACATAAATAAACTAGTGGGAGGTAAACTAGAAAGACAGTCTCAAGTGAGTCAGAAGCCCTGTGTTAACTGCCTACATAACACTTTTACTCTGTGCCAGATGACAAGCAGTTTATGTTTAAGGTATGCTATTATACCCTATGTATTTAAAAATAGGCAATTTATTCCTGCAGTAATAAGAAAATCCAGGGGTTTTTTCTGACAAGGCAGCATTTCTCTTAATGTATGACGTGCCCCTATTTGTTCTACTTCAAAAAAAAAGGAGGGAAGAAAATTACTTCTCATTACTTACATCCATTTCCAATCTCATCTTGGATACTTTCCACTTCTACTCACATCTGAACTTGATAAGATTACATAAACATCTTTACAAACACAACATCAACAACTCACTCAAGATATTCTGTCCTGTTTGAGAGAAGACTAGATCCTTTAAGTACTTTTATCTATGTATCTTAAAAGCATTTCAACAAAAAACATGTCTCTCACTGCAACATCTTAAAGGAAGAATAAATTCTTGTAATGTTTGGAAAATGCCAGCCATCCCTATCAAAACACATCTAACATGACACAGAATATTTACACAGTGATTTTGAAATACTTTAAGGCTAGTGACTTCATAGGGCAGAGAACCAAAATCCTGCATGCTCTCTACATAATATAATTTGACAAAAACTTGTGATCAAAACAAATGCAGTTTAACACAATTAAAATAGTCTTACCTGTTTTTAAGAAGAGATGTGAGACTCTCAGAATTTAACTGATGCATTAAGGCATCCCTCAATGTTGGAAGCATTGACAGTACTGTTGTTAAAAGAAAAAAAAAAAGCAAAGAAACAAAACCCATCAACATAAAAAAACTCCAAACATCATAAACCCATCCCCACCTCACACTCAATAGGTGCTATACAATGTATGTCCCATTGCTCAACAGGCAAAGCTAGAAGGACAAGCAAAATAGGAAACCCTGGGAGTACTCAGAGGTGCAATAACCTGTGTGCCTCTTACGAGCTCGGGGACAATGCTGCCCTTATTGTCACTACACGTTTTTATTGGCTCTAGCTGCAAATGTCCACTCACATCCTACATATACATCATCCTGCCTCCAACTCCCCAAAAGAAAATCTGGTGAAAATCTACACTGCTGCATTTCTCCAAGTGAGAGGAAAAGTATCTGAGGTTTGTTTTTTTCCAACAAGAGAACCAGGGAAAGGTATGTTTCAAATGAAAAAAACCTGTTGTGAAAAAAACCCTTTACTTTCAGAACAATGTCCTATGATGGGAACAGGAAACAGAAAACATAATAGATACTAAGAACAAAGTATGAAACATCTCATCAGGAATGCATGCTGCCTGAGAGAAGATACTTTGTACAAAGAAGGGCATAGAAAAACTTAGTTCTTGCAGCAAAATCAATCCCAGCAGTACAAATCAGAAAAGATAAAAATGAAATACCAACTGGTCAGGGTAAACAAATTGCACAGAAAGCACTTACAGCCACCCAAGAAGCCATTAAAAATTTCAACAGAAAAAGAAAATGCTGCCCAATTTGTTTTATAAAAATGGCCTGCATTTACAAGAATGACAAGGACCTTGTTAAGCTCTACTCTGTCACCTTGTCTCCAAAAATCCTAAGACTGGTGCTGTAAGAAAAATACTTTTGTTTTTTGCTCCCCACCTAGTCAAGTACCTTTTAACTGTGTAGGAAACTAATGGGCTGATGTGCTTCTTATTAGTAAATAATATTTACCCACAAGTTCTCCATGCAGCTATAACGTGCTATAACAATGTGCTATAATAAATACAATAATCCTGCTGTAAATTCAATATTGTTTGAATCTGAATGTTGTTTCATCCCTCAGTACCACATGCGGTTTAAGGAAAAAGGATCTTGACATGAAAAAAATTTGTAACCTGCATGTATACTTGTATGATTACAGATGGATAAGGGTTCAGATGTCCCCTAAAACCCCTTTAATCCTCTGTTCTTCAGAGTCTTTTTATTATGCAAAACAACTCTATTTATGCAGCACTACTGAAGATTTTGAATTCACCTACATTTCTGTTTTTCTTCCATCCTGACAATATGTAGTATGTACCTCCAAGTAATCCTACCTATCAAGAACAGTAGCTATTTCCTTTTCTTACCTGTCATATTGCATGTCCTCTGATTACTTTCAAAATGATATTGCCTTCGTGCTTGGGCAATGTATTCAGCTGCCTCTCGTTCTTGGATTTCTCTGATTTTCTTCTGCCCATATTTTCCCAGTAAATAGACTCCTGCAGAGAAATACTCATATTAAAAGGTGCTTTAATAAAGTGAGAAAGGTCCCTTCAGCCCTTTTCTTTGATTTTAAACCATAAAGATGCATAGTGGGGTTTTTTGGATATGTGGGTCTTGGGTATTTTAATAATGATTGACAAAGTAATATCAGAAATAATGTTTTCAAAATTACTTAAAATTCCAGGGGTAATGACTCTAAGCAGTATAAGAAACTTTGCCGAGAAGAGAGATCTTGCCATTCACAGAAGACATTTTTGGTACTACTGCAACGTGAACAACTAGTACTGAAGAGACTGAAACAAAAAAGAAAAAAAAATGTAGGGTAACAAAAAAAGAATAGAGGAAAAAACAAGAATGCATAGGTCTGGAGATTAAAAATTACCACAAGCGAGAGATAAAACTCAACTCTTAAGAATCACATATGAGAAAAACGCTACAGACCAACACTTCCTTCGTTTGGTCCTGAAACTTTCGTAGGAAGCACCTTAGCTCCAATGGGGCTTGACTGTGGCTCTTCTTTTTTTACCAAGTTCCTAGTTTCCAACTCCACTCTTAAGGACCTGACCATCCCTTATCATTTTCACTATAAATCTCCACTTCCACAAAGACCAACCAAAAATTTTCACTCTACATTATCTCCTCTCGCAACATACATCCCCTTGAAGTTTTCCCCAACTACTTGTCCCACACCACCAGAGGTTCGGAGATCTGTCCAGGTTGCCCACAGCCCTCTTCTCATCCTTCCTCATCTTTGCCCCACTTTCCAAGCCATTTCTCAAGATACCACTACATCTTCCAGGCTTATCCTCAGCACCTTTGCCCACTCTAAGCTGCTTTGCATTGATTTCTCACCCTCCACCTGGGGCTTCTTACAACACCTTCTGTGTATCCAGTTCATCTGCTGCCTCCTGTATGCACTGGCAGCAGCAGTTACCTATTTAGGTGTAAAAAGCACTTCCCATGGTCTCTCACGAGAGAATTGGACGGTTGACAGAGATAAGGGAGGAACCAACACAAGCAGAAAAGACTTGTACAAGTTGATCATCTTCTGTCTGCTTTATAGCAATTCTCTTAAGTACTGAAACTCCTCTACAGAGAGTCAGCTCTAAATCTGTCAGGTCAATAATGATACACAGAAGAAACCTGAATAACAAATCAAGTCTTTACTTTTTTCCACAAAGTACTTTCTAAACACACAGTCACAAAGTTTTCTTCAATTTTCACACTGAGAAGTTAATATTTGAACATTCAAACAGTTGAGTGCTAAAAGGTTCAAAACTAATTTTATAAACCAAATCTACAAAAACTAAAATATAATAATAATAAAAAAACAAAACAAAACAAAAACAACAACAACCAAAAACAACCAAAAAAACCCCAAACAACAAAAAAACCCAAGCCCAAACTCCCCAAGATTTTGAATTCAGTCACATTTTTTAGGCCATCAAAACCTTTCGAAATGTTCTCCAAAACTATCATCAGTATTTCAAAAGGCTTTTCAACTTTGCGCTCCAATATTCATGGTTGCAAAAAAATCCAGCTACTCATACTGGCATTATGTTTCTTAATAGGTAATTACAAGCCAGACCAGTTTGGAACAACCACAGTCATTTCCATTTATTTCCCAAAAGCCTCATAAAATAGAAATTGATAAGTCTCTCTCTTGCTTCAGTGTTTAGGCAGACTGACCATTTGTCATGTGGAATATTCACTCCACCAGATGCGAACTTTAATATTATGGGTCCATATACAAAAAAATGTGATTTGACCAATAAATTGTTAACCAATATGAGACTTCATAAATAACAATCAGATTATTTTTCTCTAAAAAATTACCAATTCCTGCCAAGAATATCTATTTAGAACACAACTGCCAGGGTACTGATTTTTTTTCAGCTAACATACTGAAATAGAAACAACTTTTTAGCATTAGCAAATGATTTTTGAACACAAGATTTTTCCAATCATTTTATCCCACCATATTTTTCCCATTACATTAACACAGAGTCATTTGTCTAAATGACTACTTTTGTTTACTTTCCCCCACCCCAAAACAAATCCTTTTACCTCCAGGTTTTGTGGCAGAAAAGTCAGAAGTATAAAAAAAGACCCTTCCTGAATATAGACAGGACATAGGCAGACATGCAAACAGTTCAGGAAGAATCATATGCATACCCTTGAGTGATATGCTGGAGCAGTAGCTTTAAGATTTAGGCAGCTAATTTCTTAATACTTGATTGTTAAAGCTGAGTGACTACTCTGTACTAAGAACTGCTGTGACTCGTGAGGGTACAAAGTTGCAGTAGCAGTCATCCAGGTTTAAAGGAGTTTCCAGAAAAAAACACTTGTCTAAAACAATGCAACACCAGCTACTAATCATCTTATTTCTCCCTCCCTCCCCTGAACTAAGCCATAACTTTAACCCACTGCTAACAGATGTTGCTTATCTGGTATCATCCTCATCTTTCGGAATGCAATGCATTAGAGGTTAACCAAGGTAAAAGTTGCACCATCCAAACAGCTGAAGCAAAACCAACAAACAATAATAAGTTTGGCTGTCAGCAGCAGACTGACAGACTCTGCTACCTGCATGGCTTGTAGGTGCCTCTAAGTTGCCTGGAGGACACAGCACCTCACTTGGGAAATTCAAGTCTCAGTTATGACAATGAACTTCTGCCCACTAGTCACTCGTGCCTGAAAACAGCAGTGGAGCCTCTGCAAATCTCTGACTTACAGGATGTTTCAAGAAGCTGCCAACCTGGCAGTTGGTCTCATGTGTGTTCACAATTTACTTTAAAACAACCATGTGTATCTATGTTAATACATGTAGCATTAATTTAGAAGACTTGAAAATAACAAAATAACACAGACTTCTAAGAAGTCCAGAATGAATGCATCACATGAAAACATCATCACGTGGAGTTGGAAGCAGGACCAGAGAAAGCCCCATCCCAAGAACTGCCATAATGTCAAATCAGCTAACAAACCTGTCAGAAACTAAACTGACATTTTGAAAGTCTCTCTTGTTATAAACAAGCAAAGCGAACACCAACTTTTTACAACAGCTAATATAACTTGGTTTTACCTCTTGGTATGGGATGGGAGGTCTGCATAAGTGGCAGCAACAAGATTTAAAATTAGCTAAATTGTTGTATACGTGGAACGTCATATTGAATCTTTCCCATATGTTTCATACAAAACCAGGAATTAAGAAAATTCAGAAATAATGAGACTGCCCAAAAGATCATTCCTCCGTAAACCATTTTCTACCTTCATCAAAATGGGAACTATACAAAAGACTATAGTCCCAATGCTTCTGATTCGGAGAGTTCAGAAACAGATGAGTGGTACAAACTAGGATTACATCCCCTGATGTTAAGTACAGGAACCTCAGTAAGGATCTCAAACTACAATTTATACTGCTTTAAAACTGATCTACAAAGTGAAATGTATTTACATTTGTACTGGCTGTCTGTGTTGTATTTGATTAGGATGGAATTAATTTTCTCCATAGTAGCTGGTACAGGGCTGTGTTTTGGATTTGTGCTGGGAACAGTGTTGATAATAGAGAATGTTTCCATTACTGATGAGCAGCGCTTCCACAGTGTCAAGGCCTTTTCTGCCTCTCACACCGCCCCACCAGGGCACAGGCTGGGGGTGCACAAGGAGTTGGGAGGGGACACAACTGATCCTAGCAGACCAAAGGAATACCTTATATCACAGGATGTCCTGTTCAGCAATAAAACGAGGGGGAAGGCTAAGGGGGAAGGCACTGCCCAGGGACTGTTGGGCATCGGTCAGTTCTGATTCTCTCCCTCATCCCACTGGGGAGGTTGTGGAGGGAGTGAGCAAGTGGCTCTGTGGTGCTTTAGTTGCCAGCTGGGGTTAAACCACAACACTGTCCTACAACACTGGGAGTACCCTGGGGTCTACAGTACCCATATCCTATGGAAGCGACACTTCATCATGGCTAGGCTTCGCGAACGAAGATTTGGGAAGGGCTCTACCCACGATTCTTGCAAAGGAAGCGACACTTAGATTTCAGATAAATGTGGCCTAATTTGTCTCTGTAGCCCTCTTTGGCTGTAACACTGTATAGCCTCTTCCCATCTAAATGTAAGTAACGCAAGTAGTTTACAAAATCTGCAGGCTCTTACATGTTTCTGCTAGTAGCCTCAAAGAGGTAGGATATTTCTCACATCACCTAAGTTATGACTTCCCTCCCCCTCAAGCCCTTTCCTTTCTTCACAGCAGAACGGTGGGAAGGTAACTAGGAGGCATCAAATGTTCAGGAAACCTATTTACAACCCTATGTAACCTTTGCCCTCACCACCATATTTACCTCAGAAAAAAAAAAAAAAGGGGGAAATTTTCAGTTTTAGGAGTTTTATTATGTAGAAATTGTGCTGACACACGTAAGCCTGCATCCTTCCAAGACACAGACAGCTCCGTAAGTTGTGGTTTATCCTTATGTTCAAGGAAGCTGTGTATCAACTGACATACAACTGTCCCCTTATGGTTGAAAACCATCTTTAAAATATGCAGGCACTAAAACCTTATTCTCTTGGCAGCACTGAGTCCCACCAAAACATATTTAATGCCCCTGTACTCACCCACAAACCAAGCCAACTTTCTCTGCTAAGCAGATAGACTTCTGAACTGAAATGCTCTTTCTGCAAGCCAAAGGTTGCAACACATGAAATTCAGCGACAATTAATTCACCACTGAAATCTGAACCATACATTGCAGACACACCCTAAACTTGTTCTTCTACTGCAGCAATAGAATTTCAACAGTGAATCATTTTGTAATATCCACTGAAATCTACCTTGAATGCTGAGCACCAAGATAAAAACTACTTTAACCTACCTGTCCAACAAGAACTACTGTAACGAATGTGTCCTTGCGGCTTCACCATGCTAGCTCACTCGCTCTCTACTTTACATATTTCTAGTGGGTTTGATCCCAGACCACCAGATTTCGCTTGATTGAAGAGATAAAAGTCTTTTTAGTGTGCAATTTATTTTATATTGTTAAAAGAACAACTTCTGAAGAAAGGGTTTGTACAGAGTCTTTGCTAAGTTGAGGTCTTTTCAACCTCACTCTATGATTAAGGAAAAGTTACACCTATTTTTCAGTTGCTTTTCCCCCTCAATTTGAGCTCTTATTTTGTGAGGTTTGCATCTTCGTAAGCAGAAAAATCTATTGTAGTGTTGGGATTGACAGTTGTAGTTGTTGTGTTGGGATTACACTAAGAATGACAGCCACTGATAACACATAAGGAATCCACCTCGGTAAAAAGAGGAAAAGCTTCCAACCAACTCAGACTTTGGTGCAACGATGCTTCAGTAATACAACACTGATACAACCCTGTATCAGTAATAACACAGAGACTCTGCTGCAGTGTCCAATGAATCATTAAATATTCACATTAATCTCTGACCATGTGCCAGCTAAAGACTTAAAATCATTAAATCTTGTGATGTCCCATTTTTCTTGTTACATCCTCCTGCACCTTGCAGCTCTCAAAAAACCCAAACACCAGACAGCTATAGATTCCAGGCTCTGGTATTAAATCAGCAGATCTGGATGCTTTTCTTAAACCATTGAGCCACTTCCCAATATTCTGTCCTCAAGTCAAAGCAGCATGTAAAGTTGCATTCTACCTTTCAAGATTTGGCAATATTTTCTGGAGGAGAGTCCACTGCAGATCTCAGAGTTCTGACTATTGGTGGTGGCATTACCTGGAGTTATTTTAAGGTCTGATCCATAACTAATAGGTAGGTGGCCAAAGCACTCTAGATTCAGCTGCTGAGCAACTGTAACACAGCAATCTGCAGGACATCACTCCATCTCCCAGGATGCCTTAAAATACCATGGTGCAAGTTGCAGCTGCTGGCAGCTAATGATGTTCACCTTCTTGCAAAAGCCCCGATTTACTTCAGTCTCAGATACAAAAAAAGCAATTCTCTACAGAGTCCTCAAATACTACATGGCATGAGGAAATAGGTACTTGATCCATGCTGCAGAAAACGACAGCGTAGTTCAACATTTTCAGTCAGAAGATGAAATGCTTGTTAGGGGAGGAGCATCTTGGGGGTTTATGGATTGGTCATTCTTTAAATGACTTTATTGTAGTCCATGATTATTATTTTTTTAAGTGCACTTCATCCAATCAGCAGCACTTTAGTGAAAGTGACACTGAACTGTACATAAACAACACCAAACATTAGGAAAAAGCTGCAAATTCAGGGATTTTAGGTTGTTTTGCAGGCTGGTAGAATGCTGTTTATACATGAGGAATTTAGGATTTCAGGACTACTAAGAGCCACAAGCTCCCCAATACCTGCTTTACCTCTTGGACATTGATCCATGTTTACTAATTGAAACTGGGACAACTGATATTTTTACTACTCCCATTTGTCCACCCACCACTCTCACACAGACAGTTAAAGACAGGGGGAACAGGTTTTGGGTTACAGACGGGTGTATTTAAGTAAATCTGTTTATTAACGTGGTGGGCTGTAAGTGCAGTGGTAAACATGACACTGTGCTGTACTTGAGGAGTCACAAAGCCTGCAGGTGATGGGGTGAACTGGAGAAGCAGTCTGTCCAGTACTGCAGTAACCATCATCTGACCTATTATTATGTATTAATTGGCAGTCTTTGGAAAAACACAGAAGGAATTAATGATGAAAGGATGGGGGGGACACAAGAACCAAGGCAAGCCAGACATCACCTGAATATATGACAAAACATTACAAAAAACCCATAGCCCTCAGAATATTTAACTGTTCAGGCAAATTCTAGTGGGTATAAACAAACACAAACTTTCCTTAGCATTTCTGTAAAATGTAATTCTGTGTCATTTACGTCAGATACAAGTACAAGACTGAGTGTGCAAAGACATGGCTGTACCTTTTGAAAAGTATCTAATCTCCAGCTGCACAGCTATGCACTTTATCATTAACAGAAAGATCCAATGTGCTCTTTTAAATCCAACTAAAACCAATCCCATAATAACTCCAAGGAAAGGTGAAGCTTACTAGATCATGACCACACTATGGGTTAGACAAAAGCCTTAAGGGAGAAAAAACTGCTTGAAAAATTAAAGCAAATCCTCTCCATGAAAGTTTTGCATCTGCAGCCAGTCTACATTTGTCCAGAGAGGGGCAACAAAGCTTATGAAGTGTATGTTCTACAAGGAGCAGTTGAGGGAGCTGGGGTTGTTTAGCCTAAGAGGAGGCTCAGGGGAGACCTTATCACTCTCTACAACTACCTGAAAGGAGGTTGTAGCCAGATGGGGATCGGCCTCTTCTCCCAAGCAACCAGCGATAAGACAAAAAGACATGGTCATAAGCTGTGCCACGGAGGTCTAGGTTAGACATTAGGAGGAATTTCTTCACAGAAAGAGTGATTAGACATTGAAACAGCCTGCCCAGGGAGGTGGTGGAGTCACTGTCACTGGAGGTGTTTAAGGAAAGACTGGATATGGCATTTAGCGCCATGGTCTTGTTGACATGGTGGTGTCAAGAGGTCTTTTCCAACCTAATCGATTCTGTGAATCTGTGACATTTTATCAATTTATCTCAACGCACAAGTCACATATGAAAGTTGAGGCTTTCAGCCTCCATCCTAAAAGCACAAGTAACACAGTAAGCAACACAAATGTCACCCACGCTTTGCGTGGTTAATCGCTGTTTCAAAGCAACGGGATCACTCGCCGTAAGAGCGCCCAGGCAGCCCGAGTCCCCGTCTTTTGGGGCTTAAATGATGACGTGCTGATTCCCCTCTCTGCTTGGGGGGAAAGTCCTGCTGCCCCCCCGGGCTCTCCCCACGGCGGTCGGTGGGAGCGTTTCTGTGTCACACCGCCCCCCGGAGCTCTCTGCTCCCGTGGCCCGGGAACACCGAGCCTTTGCAGCCACCCGGGGAACCCGCCCGGCCACGGGGGGCTCGCCGGGTCCAGCGCCGGCTCCGAGTGGGCCTCCCCGGCGCGATCCCGGAGCGCTCAGCGGGGAGGCCCCACGTCCCCAAGGCCAGCCCCGCGCCCGCCTCGCCCCCCGCACGCATTATCGCCGCCGCCCCTCGGCCCGGCTGCCGGGCACTCACCGCCAAGGAAGGTGCCGAGGACGAGGCATTTCTTCTTGTGCCGCTTCAGGAAACTCCAGAGGGACCGGAGCATCCTGCGCGCCCGGCCCGGCCGCCCGTCGGCTCCCGCGGCGGCGGCGGAAGGGGCGGTGGCGGCAGCGGCACCGCCTGCGGTGCCCCGGAAACACTGCCCGGGCCCGGCATGGCGGAGGAGGGACTGGGACAGGGAGAGGGGGAGGCAGCCGCGCTGGCCTGGATGGACCAGGCGCTCGACGTGGTCAGTGCGGGCGGGGGCTCCCTCTGTCCGGGCAGCGGGGAGGGGGCGGGAGAGCGGGGGCCGGCGAAAGCCCGTCCGTGCCTCCCGCCGCGGTAACGCTGTCCCGTGCCCCCCGCGTATCTGTCTGTCTGTCTGTCCCGCAGGCTAAAGAGGCGCTGGAGAAAGGGGAGGTTCCCGTGGGCTGCCTGCTGGTGTACGACGGCGAGGTCATAGGCAGGGGTAGGAACGAAGTCAACGAGACGAAGAACGTGAGTTGGGGTCCCCCCGGGGGACGCCGAGTCTTGGGCACTGCTGCCCTGCCCTGCCATGCTCTTGTCCCTTTACTGAGTCTCAAACGTGCTCTCTGGAGGCCTTTAAAGTCACATGGGGGTTAAGAGTGAGAAAAGCGTGACTGGTGCAGCCTTTTCTGCTGAACTTCTTTCCATAGACGCTCCAGAAACAGTTCATTTTGTTAGTAGACTGATGTTTTCATGTGATGTGGTACAGCTGTTTGAAAAGTATCGAACTCTAAATTGGGAACCCAATTCTCTTGCTTTTCTAGGAAAAATTTCATACAAATAAAGGAATAAGTAATGACGATGCAGAGGAAGACAAGCAGTTGGGAAGTTGCGTAGACTTACAGAATACGTAGAGTAACCACATGCCACATTTAGTTTACAAAAATTCTTCCTTTTGACCAAATTCTGCTTTCTAAAAGATATTGCCTGTAAATTTTAGACATGTTGCAACTTTAACCATCAAATTAGATCCTATACCTGCTGACAGACCCATTAAAGCCAACAGGGATTTTGTACAACTGGAAGTTTTGTATAAATGAATCTGATTGCAGGATCTGGCTGTAATTTATATTAGATGTCTCAAATCTTTAAATATAATGTAAAGTGAAAATTAGTCTTTTAAGCTCAAAAATGTAACAGTAAAGATGAATCATTATACTAATTTGTGATACCGGACAATTGTATTAAGATGATTCTAATACTACTTAAGAAAGCCAGATAACTGAGAAGCTAGGTATCTCACGTTACACTGTTGTAAACACTGTGGGAAGCAGACACTTTGTGGGAAAAATCATACCTGAGATATTAATACTGTGTAAAAATCATATGGTAATAGAACATAACTGACAACACTGCTAACAAAATCATAATCAATTTAAAAATATCAGGAAACTTTCAGGCTTTTTTGATATCAGGATTGTCTGAATACATATTGAATACATACTAAAATGCAAGTAGCCTGATTTTAAAAGATTCAGCTGCATTTTGGAAACAGTAATCTGCTAATATCTTTGAAAGCCAAGCCTTTATTGAACTGCTGTTTGGCTCAAGTTTCAGTTCTTTTGTGGCTTCATTTTCATAAATGTTTATATTATAGTGAATGGAAATGCTGGGTACTTAGTACTTCTAAATTTTTTATTAGATACTTAATTGCTCCATATAGTCTAAAAGAAAATGTAAGCTTGAAAGAAGTACTTGCTAGGAAATATGAGTGCAGAAAATTGTTTTCAGTTTTCTCCTAACAGTTTCTGGCATTATTTAGGGACAATCCTTGGGAAAAAAACAACCCTCTTGAACCATTGAGGCAGTTCCAGAAGACATCATAAATGTCAAGGTTTGTTTTAAAACTAATTTCTTGTCCCCCCTTATATTGAAGGACTTCTCCAGAACATCATTCCTCAGATGGGTAAAAAACATCTGATTTCCAGTTTTAAACTTTTTATGTTCTGTTTATAGCTCTCTCTTCTTGTGCCAGCATCATCCATTATTTTACATAGCTTGGATATATTTAAAGTCTTATTCCCCTTTGGTTTTTGTTTTTCCCAAGCCAACTGTTTAATTTCCTTTCAGAAGACAGGCTTTCTTTCTGTGTTCATTTTAATAATGCTTTTATATAGCCATTCCAGCTTTGATTCATCTTTCTTGAATTCACTTAACCAGAACTCTATACTTTATTCCAGATGGAGTTTCTCTTGTGCTTTGTTTGATGACAGTAATACCTCCCATTCTCCCTGGAAAAAAGTCCACCGATCTTTTCCAGAGCTTCTTTGATCTTTTATGTTGCTGTTTTGTTATTCTTCATTTGTTACCTTGAATCTTTTTTTACTCCTATCCAGAAGACCATTCAGCTCTTGAGTGACATCTGACCCTGTCACTTCTCGTGAAGTCTCTCATCATATGAAAGATCACATAGTCAGCTGTAGGTGTTTTTCCAGTTAATGCCGATGTCACAACTGAAAACATTTAAGCAAAATGATCTTTGAGTGTCTTTGCTAATTGGTTCCCTCTGGACAGATATTTTCCCTGTCAATGCAACATCTCTTCTTGCTCACCTTACCTTTCTTGCACTAGGCCGTTTTCCCTAAACTCACAGTAATTTCACAGGTTGTACCAGATGCATTGTAGAAGTCCAGAGAGGTGAGACTGCTGTTTCTCTTGCCTAGAAAAAACATTTGTCAAAGAAAGTTACTAGGTCAGTGTTACGACCCGCCCCAGAGAAGGGGAGGGGAGTAAGCCAGGTTCTTATCAATAATTCCCTTGGGGTGGATTAGAGTGAAACGACACTGAATAATCGGTGTTTGAAAACATATATAGGTAGGGTTTATTTTAAACATATATAGGTAGGGTTCATTTTAACGATTTTGTTTCAACAGGTATGTTAGCATTTTGGGTGATATCATCTATATCATTTATAGCAATATGGCATAGGGATAACTTCGGGGTGGGGGAATGCATAAGGGAGAGAAAGGAAAGACAGGATAAGGGTAAGGGAGAGTAAGCGAAAGAAAATATGAGACTGGAAAGATGCATATAGTCACCGCCCACGGGGTCCAGCGATGACACTTGGTAGTTGCCGCTTCCATGTCTGTCAGTTGAAGTGGTGGCCTTGATCTTCTGGGGGTGAAGGAGGGAAGCCCTCACACTCCAAGAAGTTATGGGTTACTATATCCATGGTTAGTGTCACGGACCATGTCTCCAGCCTCTAAGCTCTCTCTGGGCCTGGGCAGAGTTTTTGTGTCTGGCCTGATTCCCACCTTTCAAGATTGGCAGAGGGGGGGATGGGCTTTGATGGACCATCAGAGGTATAAACTCGGCTCTTTCTGCCTTTTCAGGGCTTGGCACCTTCAGCACTGGAGGGAGGGATGGGCCCAACTGCCCATTAGAGGTATAATGCAAAAGTCAAAAGCCTGCGAAAGTCCCTTGGCAATCCTAGAATGCATAAATCATTAACTATTTCAGTCTCTGACAGTCAGTTTAGTGTCAGATATCCTACTGATTTTTTTGTTTCATTTGCCTTTTATAAGGATTAGTTTGTTAGCTTGTTGTTCAAAGTTTGTTATCTCGCCTGTTTTGCTATTGAGTCTCTCCTGGATCTCCAGATGTCAGGACTGTGCATCCTTCTTATTTTTCAATACAGTGACTCTGCTTTGACAGGTTTCAGCCATGCAATACTCTCCCTTGATGTATTAAAACATTGCTATGATACTGGCAGCCTCATCCACAAGTTCCTGAGCATTTTTTGATGGCAGTGCTTTATCAACTTGGGGGTTTGCTCCTCATCCCTCTTCTATGCCCTAGGCAATTTCTTAATTTTAAAGACCTAATTCTATGTCTCATACACTGTAATTTGTGCTTTCATACTCCTATTCTGCTTTCTGACCACATTCTCTGCATCATTTTTATTGAAAATGCAAATTATTCATTTTGTTTTGGAGTAGTACTATAATTATATTTGAGCCTCATCTCAACGTCACTGTAGTAGTGCTAACTCCTTTTTGACATGTTTTCTCTCAAGGTATTTTTACTTCTCTCAAGTGATTTTTCCTTTAGCCTTTTCTTTCTGACCTCCAAAATGTAGCTTTATAATATATTGACTTTTTTAACTTATTGAAAACTTTCTTCCTGATCTTAAAAAATTATCATTTATCCAGTTAGATCTGCAGGCCTTCCCTACAATTCTGCCCTTGCTCAGGAATCAACTTGTCTCTAGGCCTTGTGTCAAATAAATTCTACCTTCTCTTTAAGTAGGTCCCTGCATCCTCTGATCTAACAGACTGACATTAGGAGCAGATAGTGTCTTCTTTATGCCCTCTCTCATTCTGTTCCTAAACTGCTCATTTTGGTAAGAAGATTTAGTTGCTGAAAACTCTCCATTTTTTTCAGGCTGTCTCCTGTCACCTTGCATACTTTGTTTCTGCCCTGCATGTCCATAGTAGGACACGTTAATGTCAGAGATACTGCCGCTTACTCTGTGGAAATTATTTGCAAAATTATTGATCATCCCATTCTTCTGGGAAAAGTTGCTTTTGGAAGAAGGGAGTTTATATACAGCTGTGTTTGTTTTATTTTATTTTTTAGGAAAATGGCTGTGGCATCAGCATTTCAAAATAGTTAGGCATGCCATTACTTGTCTTCATTGGGCAATAGTGTAACAAATGCCTGTGTAAGGCCCTGGTTTTCAACAGCCTGGCGATTCATTCATGAGCTTGTGCCAGTACTGTGTTCCCTCTGGCAGCTCCCACACTTGCTTGTTCACAGTCTTCCCTCAGACCAACCTGAAAATTTTCTTCCTTATAGCATATGTGACCCTTCCCAGCTAGAAACATTTTTTTGGCATCTTTATTCCCATGTGTGATGCAATCATTCACTTCCCAGTAGAATGCTCTCTGTCTTAGGTCATTAGTCAATAAAAAAGGCTATCTAGTCATAGCTTAATATAAAATAAAATCTTAAGACAGACCTAGAAGGTGTTTTTTCCCCATATTTTGTCTTTAAGGGGGATCTTCAACAGATGTGTAAGGAAGGAGCTCAAGAAACAAGAAGAGAGTAGTATAAACCTTCCCCTTGCATATCCTTTCCACTTCTGAAAGTGAATAGTGTAGGGACTTCCAGAGCCCAAGACTATATCTGTATCATTGTTTCTGATAGCTGTCTGTGCACATATCCTCCATGAATTTGTCTAAACCTTTCTTGAACTCATTTATGTTTTTGGCTTCCATAGCATCCTGTGGCACCGAGTTTCACAATTTAATTATGCGCTTTGTGAAAGAGTACTTCCTTTTGTTTGTTTTATATCTCCTGCCTGATAATTTCATTGGGTGCCTACTTGTTATGAGAAGTAATAAATCACAACTGTGATTTTCCACATTTTTCTTGATTTTTTAAAAACCTCTACTGTAGTCCTCTTAACTTGGAAAACTAATTACTGTATCTGGTGAGTTAAGAGCCACAGTCTAATTAGTCTCTGAACAGTCTCTTTACTGTTCTGTAACTTGGATAATCCTTTCTCACTGTGAGGTGAATTTGTCCTGGTGTTCTCATGTCTTCATGATGTGAGATGACCAAACCAGGGTGTATTACTTAAAATCTAAGTGCACTGGGATGTAATAATATTCCATATTAGGGTAATCTCTTTTGTGGAGCTGTCTTGTATTACTGCAGAAGGTGATATGACCTGCAGCATGGCTTTTCTTAACTTGTACTCCCAAGGTCAGCAGAGGCCTGAAAGCTGCTAGGTGTATGCAGTATAAAGCAGTGTCTGAGGATAGGGGCATGTTTTCCTCTGGTAAAGAAGGCTTATTGCTTACAGACTTTCAGTTGGTGCTCAGGAGGTGAAAAGCCAATGTGGTGTTCATGTCTCTTTTGACCTGAGGGGCACAAAAATAGAATAGCCACCACTTACACATTTGAGTTACAGTAGCAGTGGTAGTTCTGAGGTATCTTCTGGAGGACATTGTGCTTTGTGTCTCCATAAAGTGTGTACACTGAGATTCCAGCTGATGTGATCTCATTTATTCAACTAGGGAACCTTCATGGCAACATTTCACTAGTAGGTCTGGAAGGATCATGTCTGCATATTGATTCAATCTGTGTTCTTACTCTGAGTGGGTTCATTACTATGTTAGTTCAAATTACAAGTGCACTCCCAGAATAAATTTCTTGATTGTGTCTGCTTACCGTTTGTGCTTCCTGCTTTGGTTTGTGTCTCAGAGATGGCAAGCTGTCTTCCTGGCAGATGAAATTATGCTGAGAAGATGCACTGGGGGAGCATCCCTAATGCACTCCAGCTGTTGCCACAAATACACCATCCGTGGGACTAAACTGGATGTCGGCCAGTGTGAACATCCCTGAATTGGTGCTGAGTCCTCAGCACTGTTTTGCTGTACAGATACACTCCTCTTGCACTGCACTGTTTGTTAACGTAGGCATAGGCAACATAGATCTCTGTAGAAGTTTTAAAACATTTTTAAACAGTATTAAACTTAGCAATAAGTTACAAGTCCTCTGCCATTTATTGTAGAGCATCTCACTGCTATCACTACAGATCTTCACAGTGCTAAAACATAAACCCAAGTTCACGAATTGAGGGAAAGTTATCTAAGGTCACATAAAGACATGAAGCAGAGGTACAAGTATAATTGGGATTGATTAAATATTAGTCTAATGCCAGTGTTGAAAACATCCTTTTTTCAGAATAGAAAAAGGAAAACACTAGCAGTCTTAATTCAAATAAGCATCAGGCTCTGTAACTGGAGAGTCCCTTTATAACTAGTACTTTGTGGTATTTTTGCTGTGACATTTGGCATAACAGTGCTGCAGACATTTCAGAGCAATACTGGGAGATTACTTATTGTTTTTGTCTCTCTGCAATTAAAGTCGACGCTTCTGTTTAGGTTTTTGTGCCATAGGTACTGAGATACTAATCATTCAGTTATCTTGGATTAAAAAAAGAGAAATTAATATTATTCTGCCTTTTTGTAATCGGGCACATGCTGCAATCCCTTTCTATTACTTGAGGGACTTACTGTACTTGTATGTATTCCCAGGCAGCAGTAAACCTGATGCAAACTGAAAATGCTGTGGCTACACAGCATGCCAGGCTTTTCCAGAAACATACTGAAGTTATTGCATATTCACAGTGCATTCATACCATGAGGGCACAGTAACATTGTCAGAGAGAAGAAAAGGTACCAGCTAGGAGCGCTTTTCTAACATTTCCAGAGAAAGTAACCCAGTCTGCATTGTTGCTCTTGGAAGCACAGTGGACTATGGACTAGATCAGTTGTTCTAGTGGGCTTTATATGTCCCTTAAGCTTCAAGTAGGGCTTTCATGTCTTGTCTTACTGTGCTGACATGACTGGGAGAGGAGAAATTCTGAGCAGGTTACTCTGCCTAGGAACAGGTAGAAGAAAAAACCGGTTTGCACTTGTGGATCTTGTGTGCTGCACACTAGCGACTGAGGTTGAGGTTGGATATGTTCTTTCTTGGGCTGAGTATTTCTTCTGCAGTTTGGGCAGCATGAAATTTCTTTTGCAACTCGAACAAGCAAAGAGCATTACATTACTTCTATAACAAAAGTGAATAAATGCACACTTTCAGAAAATATTTATTTTTATCTCCTAGGCTACTCGACATGCAGAAATGGTAGCGATCGATCAGGTCCTTGACTGGTGCAAGCAACACAACAGAGATTATATGGACGTGTTTCCAAAATTGGTATTGTATGTAACTGTAGAGCCCTGTATCATGTGTGCAGCTGCTGTGCGCTTGATGAGTATCCTTTCATGCTTATTCACGCTGGGAAACCATATGTCAAGGCATTACTCTTTTGGGAGTGAGCCCACAGAGAAGGGCTTGGCGCTGTCAGGGAAAGCCAAAAGGGGTGGTCTGAGGATCTGCAACCACCTCCATTTACTGCATGGTGAATAGCGAGAGACTCAAGACCGAAAGAGAAATGGTGCAATTACGACAAACAATTATTTCTCTTGGAGATTAAAAATATATTTTAGAGATATCTATTAGTAGGTAAAATGAGCTATGCTCAGTTCAATGTTCAGTTTTTAATGTAACAATTGGTAAACTGTGTATTTTTATGCCTCTGCTTTGTGATTCATGCTTCTCCTTTTCTGGGGAAGGCTGGATGTGCACCTTCAGCAATACATCTTACATTACTCAGAAGTAAGTTCTGATTTTATGAGGCAGGAATTGCAGCTCAAACTAATTTAGTTTGAAAAGTACAAGCACATCTTAGTGAAATTTAATGACTACTTAAATCAGGCTACTGTACTTCCTACTTTAACTTAATACCTTGACTCATTCCCATAAATTCCACGGGTTGTATATGGTTGTCGAAATGAGCGATTTGGAGGCTGTGGCTCAGTTTTGAGCATCTCATCTGACGATATGGTGGACACAGGAGACCCATTTGAAGTAAGCTGTGAAATCTTTCCCTTTGTTTTTCAGCTAGGGTGCTGTGTCTGGCTTTGTTACCAGGCTTTGAGAATGTTATGCATCATGTTAAGAGGACTCAGATGGAAGATGATCAAAGTCAAGTAAGCTTGACTTAATAAGAAAATAATGTAAAAAACATTAGGTCCCTAAATAAAAGAAAAGCCTGATGACAGTCTTTATTAAAAAGAATGTATCAAAGGGGAAGGGAATTATATTCGTGGAACAAGGTAAGAATTAAATAATCTAAAATATGTGTAATACTTAGAACAGTAAGTGTAGGCTGCAGGAAGAGATGAGGGAAAATTGTTTTAAAATGCAGAATGTATAAACACATAATCAATAAAGATCAAGTAACAGCAACTTACCGAATTACTGGTTTTTAGCTGAGCCATTGGAAGTGATTGTGTTTTTGCTTACAGTTTGTCTATATATGAGGTAAAATGTATTAGCTTAGACTTACTTCATATAGTTTAAATCCCAAAATAAATCTGGACTGCACAAGTAGCAGAGGAGATTTAGTTTAGGTATCAGGAAACTTTCTGAACAGTAAGGGTACTGGAGGACTGGAACAGTCTGGGAAGAAGGAGGCATCTTTGTCATGTAAGAAAGGCTGGACAACCATTCAGTGGACAAGCATTCAGTGGACGTACAGTATACATAAATCTAGATGCTTTACAGCATTGTACTACTATACCTGTATACCACACATACATATAGAGAGTATTTATAACAATATCTTTATTACAGTTGTTGATGATCCTGCCTTATACAATGATACTGATTAGGGTTCTTGGAGTTTTTTTCCACACTTCATATTTATGATTTAATGAATGTAAAAACAAGTAATATATTTCAGCATTTTAAGTGAGCACTGAAAACTCAAGGCTGAAAAGAATTTGATTTAGCAAGACAATACTGTTTGGCACTCCAGTGTACACGTATTAGGCGTCTTTCCGTCGGGGTGTGAGTAAGACTAGCATCTGAATTAATTTGTATAGTCACTACTGGAAGAGTGTTCATTTGCTAACATTGGCATGTGGTATTTAATTTTTTTATATGTTCAGAAGAAAGAAAGGAGAAGGTTCTTGCTGCTGCAAATCCTTCCTTTGTTTCTGTAGGCAACTACAGTGGAATGTATGGGAGTAATTAATTATTTTCTGTGCGGGTGAAGATTCGTTTAGTGTGAATGACATTTAAATGCTTTGTCATTAGTGTTCATGGCCTGGAAAAGTATTTTGACAGGACCAAAAAGGTCTGAGAGATGACTGTTTGGTAAAGAATAGGTGAGTGGATGAATGTTTTCTGGCAGGAATCTCATTTACAAATACCTAGCTGTATGTCTCTTATTTCCAAGTGCCTGAGGAGTATATGTTCGAAATACATTAAAAAGAAAGAAATTGTAGGTTGCATAAAAATTTTACATAAGTTACTAAGAAAGTTTGTTTTAGGGAAATTATTTACTCTACTAGGCCTCAACTTTGTATTTTTCAAATATATGAGGTATTTAACCTGAAAAGGAGATTTTTCTGACCCGTAAGTTGACAGTATAGTTGCTTAAAATTATTGTGTACTTGAGGCATTATTGTGAAGTATGGAATATGTTATTCTCAGATATGCTCACTAACATCATTCTAATTTGAACAGTGCACTTCTGGCTATCGTGCCGAAGAAGCGGTGGAGTTGTTAAGAGCTTTCTACAGACAAGAAAATCCCAATGGTAGGTTTTACACTAATTTTGTATCCATTTTGATCCCTACCTAATTTAAAAGAATGATGTCACTGGTATTACTGTAATTCACTTCTGATGATTTTTCTCCCTTTCTGTTTCTTCTTGGCAGCACCAAAATCAAAAGTAAGAAAAAAGGATCGTCGTAAGTAGCTGTACACGGGAGGGAGAAAGAAACTTACCAAAAAAATTATATGTGAAGGTTTCTTCAGCGTCCTTGTTTAAAATGTACAGTTCAATCAAACTATGTCTGATTTTCTGTACAGAGTTTTTACTAATAGGATACTTATTACTTCTTCGTGTGTTTCTATGTATGTGATTTCTTGCTATCATAATGACCAAAAAAAAGAATAAATGGCTGTTTTTTAGAAAGAGGAAAATTTGTGGTTCAAGTTCACTTGTTTACAGACAAGATCCGTTAAAATGATGGCATTTTGTACAGCACGTTTGCTTAGGCAAGTAAGTAAATCTCTTGGAAGGTTACATTTGTAAGTCCTTTACAGTCCATGTGTGTATTGAATCAAAAGGCATATAAAGGAATTGTACAGTCCTTGAAGACTTGAGATAAGACCATTGTAAATGTTTCTTCACTGTTTTTTACACCCCCTCTAGCACAAGCCAGATTTTCAGACATGATTTCTGAAAGTCACATATCTGTATAGACAGGTACATATGGACGATCACATGTCTCTGTGTGTGCTGTTGCTTAATAAGGTGAGCAAACATCACTTGGCTGCACAGCATCTTCATACAAAGTTGTGGAGAAACTCTCTACAACTCTCTTTAGACTGTCCGTTCTGCTTGTGAATATTAGTTTAAGAAATGCTTTATTTTTAACAATCCACTAAGAAGTTTAAGCTGTTGTCAGCTACTAAATTATAGTAACTGAGACAGGCAGATACAAATGAAAACCAGGAAATTGGTAATAGCATGAATAAAAAATATTTAAGATGTTTACCTTTTCATGGTGTTGGTTGGCTTTGTCATTTCCGTGTACGTTCCTTAGCAGTGCAGTAATTTGTAATCCAGAAGAGGGCCTTCAAGTTCCACTAATGAATTAAGAATACAAGTACGGTTCAATCTTGATTTTGTACCTCTTAGTGGATAATTATATTAAGCATGAAACTGTTTGTAGTTTATTTGGCTGTTATTCAGAAATTTGAGAAATGCCCTAGCTTTTATTTTGAATGCAAAAGAGTGGCTAAAATTTTATTATTATAAAAAGTGAATACAATTAAACCTTTTAGATATTTCAAATAAATACTTTCAAAAGTTTTTTTTTTAAAAGAATATTACCTTGTCACATTATTACTCCTAATAACTTATAATTTGTATTTTGTTTATTTACTTATTGTTTACAAAGTGACATGGGGAAAGAAATGTTTTTACCATAATAGCTATTTTCAGAGTTTAAAAATAATATTCCTTTAACTTAAGCCCTTTAACTGACATCAGTGGACTATCCTATTCTCCTGACCATTACTTACAGCACTCCTTGAGTCTTTCCCTTTCCATAAACAAAATAAGTTATGACTGTGTTTGTAGATTTCATCTGCTTCAGAGCTCCAAGGCCTCATGAACCAGACAGCTAAGCTGGAAAAACTATTTAGGAAAAGACCATTTTTAATGACTGTGATGGCTTTGTTAAAAGAAATGGGCATACCTGTGCTTGCAGTATTTGGCTATGATAGAAGATAGCATTCAGTTCTCAACCGGACCCTAATTTTCTTATATCTTCAAGTCATTGAAGTCCAAATTAAAGGAAGGCATTAGGCTTGTGGCTTGTTACTGACATTAGTGACAGTAGGAATTGGAGCCTTCATACTTTTTGGACTAGGACCTAAATCTCAACACTTTTTCTTCTTCAGAATGGCTAAGAACACTTTTCTTTCCCGCTGCCTTCTTTCAAAGAAGGATGTTGTTATCATTTGGATAGTGTGACAGTAGGAACCATGTAAGTAAGTAGAAAGACTACTGGTGGTAGGACAAAACACACTTTAAAAGCTGTGTCCAATTTTTCAACCCTTAAATTGGAACAGAATTTTTTTGTAATAGCAGTCAGTGATAACCTGTCACTTAAAAAACAGTTCAAATCTTGAACAAAATGAAAAGAGACTGAAGAGAGTGACAAAAATAAAAATTTCTCTTAAGAGTGATCAAGAATAATAATGTGCATCTTGGAACAGAGGCATGACAGATGAATAGCATAGCAAGATAAAAGCTGTTGTTTTACAGGAAGATTATAAAAGATACTTCTATTTACTGTAATGTGTAATCAAAAAAACACAATGGTCTAATATTAAGAGGCAAATTTGAATGTATGGGACTGGGGTTTTTTTGTTTGTTTGTTTGGGTTTTTTTTTTTGTTGTTTGGTGGGTTTGTTTTGAGGGGGGTGGGTTTTTTTGTTTTTTTAGGGGTTGGGGGGGGTTGAGTATAATAATTAGCTTAGGCAACAAACTGCTAAAAGATTACCCTGAAAACAAAAATGTAACCCATTCACCTGAAAATCCTATTATGTATGCGAGTTAGAACAAATGCAGATGTTTTTATAAAAGAAATAAATCAACTCTTCTTGTGAACACAAGCTGCTCATCAGAGCCATGGCATGATGTCTTGACAACTGTCAGGGGTGCAGCTGTCTCCTCCTCGCTCCCCCCCAGTCAGTGCTCTCCTCCCTACCTGCAAATGGCCATCCCACCATGGTAGCAGCAGCTGTGGCAGCAGGAGCCCGCAGAAGCTAGCCTTGTGCCACTGCCCTCAGACATGTGCCTCAAGCAGGTGTCGCAGTCTGATGTGCCACAGCTCTTCCTAACCATGAGTTTTGAGTTTGTCAGTGTTTTTTAGAGTCAGATTGAAAAACCTGAGTGTTCCACAAGAACTTACAGAGATTCTGGGTAGAATGTTCTAAGTTCAGTCTCAGAGAAACCTCTCCATGACTAAACTCAACGCAGGGGTTGGAAGAAGGCAGGAGGCAGCCA
This sequence comes from Neopelma chrysocephalum, assembly GCF_003984885.1. Taxonomy (NCBI): domain Eukaryota; kingdom Metazoa; phylum Chordata; class Aves; order Passeriformes; family Pipridae; genus Neopelma; species Neopelma chrysocephalum. Next base: position 20,198,040 of record NW_020897691.1, read on the forward strand.
CAACAATTATAACCTGATGAGCCAACTGGTTTCAGTGCTCCAGGTCAGAAAATGAACTTAAAAATCAAGAGAATTAGAGAATACAGAAAGAAGAATGTCAGAAAAAGAACTGAACCGTTTTTGGAAGCTTATTCAGTGAGAAGATGCTTGCTCATGGCTGTGGAAACATAGGCTTGGTTTGTAACTGCTGCTACCAAGTAAAATCCTGCAGCAAACTGGGTTACATAGCCTGGAAGAAGCGTTGCTGTCTGTTTGCTGGGGACCTAGTGTCAGATTTTGGCTCTAGCCCTAGAAGAGTGTCAGAAGCAACAACTTTAATTGTTCCTGACACCTGGAAAAGTCAGAGCAGCAGCTTATAAATAACACTATTCATTTCACAGTGCTTTTACCTATTTTTATCTATTTGTTTCTAGGTTGCCACATAGCAGGCCTCAAGAGCATCAGTATTCAACTGGTTTATTTAAAGAAGTTTAAATTCTTCACCGTTTTTCCCTTGCTGCTTGATAAATAAACACTTAGGCTTCAGGGTTACATTTACCTTGGACTGCATTTTTACCAGTTCATCACAGGTAAACATGATTTTATTTCAGCCTTCAGTTTGCTTGTCAATAGCCTGACATCAAAATATATTGAACCAGCTAGGAGGGCAGGAAGCAAAACAACACGTCTTTGTCTCTGCTAAACCAATTACAATTGACAATCCAAGGCTATAATAAATATGTCTTGTGACTTGCACATTAGAGGAGAGCCTGAATTTAAATTATAGCTTTGGGTTTTGAAATGCTCACTGATCCATTCCATTCCCATTAAGAGCGCCTTCCGCTCTGCAAAATTAAGTGATCTCTTTACATGACAGTTTAATTTAATTAATTTATTTTTCGATATGTACATTTATGGAGTTTCTCCATTAAGCTTTTGAAATGTCTGTAGGTCCTATGCATTAATGTAGATGCACCATGGCCCATAATTACCTTTGGCAGGCTTAGGGCACTGATAAAAAGATTATATTTTTAAAAACTAAAGTCTTCAGACTTTCTCGGTGCTTGGCAGGAAATCTATTTCTGTGTTTTATTTGGAGCAAGGCTCGGGAGCCTGCAGCCATCAACTCCAGTGTAGGCAGTGACTGTTACATTTTAGAAGAAAATACATTTGAGGCTAAATGAGAGAAGGGGAGAGGAAGAGAATTAGTGCAAGAGTACTAGAAGCAGCTGTTTGTTTTGCTTTGTGACTGCCAATATGTACTTTTATAATTAAAGTGCATCTAGAGACAAGGTATTTTCTATGAAATTACTTTGCAAAACATGGATCTTTGTCTTTTTAAGGGGCTGCCCCAAAGTGGGTTCATCTTCCTTTTTCACAATAGCTTTGCACTAGCCAAGAATACTGGATTCTCCCTTTGCCTCCTCCTCCCTCCTTTCTAAAAATGAACTTTTCAGGGAAATATGGAATTCAGAGAAGTTTGAAGGAGAGCAGATGGCCAAGAGTGATCCAATAGGATGTAAAACTTCAGTTAGGTAGTTGCTTGGCAGGCAAGGACAAGTGAGCCTGTGATGTTTCCATAGTGATGTTTTTACATGGTGCCTTCCTTTTGTCTTTTAAAAATCTAAGTGATTTAAAAAAAGAAAAGGGGGGGTGAGGGTAAAATAATATGAAGGGCTCCGCCAGGGGCAGAGACTTGGGCTCATCTCTGATTTCTGCATAAACAGTGATGCACTGTCCTCAGCTACAGTCGCGCACATCAGTCTCAGTTGCTGTGGTGCTTGTCTTGCTGGATAAGGCAGGGACAGCTTCTGAAATTAAGATATAGCTCAGAATGTAGTGCTCTAGGAGGGGCAATTGTTTAGGCACTGATTTTTGTGGTGTCAGGATTTCACATTTACCTGTGGAGGAAGGTTTGCTGTGGCACTTCTCTAACCTTCAGAGCTTCCTCTACATGCAAGAGGCAGTGCAATAAAAATTAATGCTTCCTGTGACTTTGATTCCTACTTTCTCCTTTCGGGTGTTAGAGGTAGCCATCACAGTCATATTAATTCGTGAGGATATAAACAACAGCCATTATCTGTGCAGCCACACTGCGCAAGAGAAACAAGGTTTGTAGGGAGAGGCAATATCTTATTAAACCAAATGACAACTGGAAAAAAACAGGCAAGCTTTTCAGCAACCAGCTGTAGGGACACCGAGTTCAAAAGCTTACAAGCTTTTTCCACACACTTAATGAAAGTAAAACGAAGATGAGTAACTATGTACCATCTCCCTGCAAAACTTGCTTTTCTTGGAGGAAAAAAAAAAGGACAGATTTGACTATCAGCTGATTTGAGCAGGAAAAGAGGTTTGTTAGGAGACTGGACTCATGGTAAAGTCTGCTTCTAACTCTCCAGCAGAACCCTCCACTGCCTCTGTACAGATGTGTCAGCACGTACGCCAGCACTTTGTGAGGACCCAATGCAATTTTCCCTTCTTGAAAGCTTCCCAGCAAGGTGCTGAATGCAGCAGCTCATTTACTGACCCCCTCACCCTGGAGCGGGGATACTCTGCTGAGGAGAAGCAGGTTCCTATCGGGGGTGCTATGGGACTGCGAGAGGGGTTCATGCTACCTGTGGTTTAGGAATCCCAGGAGGAACTGCCCTGAATGCTGTGGTACAAGCAAATGAAGTCAGTTTATCCTGTGAACAAAGTTACCTGGCTGCCCTTCTGTGCTACGGCCTCACTCATATATTACTAAATCTGTCCCTGGAGACAGCAAATACTTCCTTTTTAAAGAAATTAATTTTCTTGCCCTCTGCAACTTCTTTGCAGTCATACTGTGCAGCACTTGTACCAGCAGCAGCCTGAATGAATAATTCAAAACTATACCTCTTTAGTGCACTTTTAAATATCTAACTGTGTTAATCCCGTCAGGGTGCTCCAACAGGATGCTCGAGCTGCCAGGGACACGGGGGAGGGCTGAAAGCTCTCAGTCATGATTACTCTCAGCCACAAAATCTTGATTACTTACAACATAGGATATTTCAGAAGCATTTCCACCACAGGGAAAATCTGACAACTTCAGAGTGGGCAACTGCTGCTCAAGAAGATTCAACCTATGGATTTACCTATAGATGTAAAGAGTCCTTGCAGTGCTGCTGTGCCACAGAGGACAGTTAGGGAATGGCATTACAGTGGGTTGGGGCTGGCAAAGTGGAATGGCTCAGACTCTAGCCCCTCTTTACCTTACACTTACCTTAACACTCTGCCATGGATGCTTCCTCAGCACTCACTCACTTTAACGTATTTAACGAAAGTTTATTCTGTTCATTCCTGTGAGCCTTTGATCTTCCTTTATACTCTGTGGCAGAGTTACAGAGCGCTCCGATTTGGAACCACCTGCCTCTTCATTTCAGATTTCAGACCACCCTGAGGCAGTGCTACTCAGCAGCCAGCAGCACTTGCCTGTGTGCTGAGCATATTTTCATTTTGCACCCTCTTTTCTCTCCTGCTGCCCTCAAGAGCAGCAGCAGCTGCACAGTGTAGCTGAGAAGCAGCAGCGGTGAGAAGCCTCTGCCCTCCTGCTGCTGCTCCAGCTAAAATAATGCCAGCTACCAAGAAGGAATAACCAACAAGGAGCCTAATGAAACAGCAATCTGGCATCAAGATGTGTATATAGTTGCCATTTGTTAAATTGACAGATGACATTTGGAACATGCAGCCCCTATTCATTTTTTGAAGCTAAATACTGTCTTGAAATATAGTCTTTGCCATTAGTGTTAAAGCTGATTTGCAGCCCAGACAGGGCCAGCTGCGCTTTTACACATTTCTGGGCACGAGGTCAGATTCCTAGCAGCTATAAGACTTTTTTTGCGATGAACTGGACAATTCATGAACAATAGGGAATTACCTGCCCCCCCGATTACCTTGAATGCTACCTTTATTTTTCCCCTGCTACTTTTTCATGTAGATTCCCTTATACTCGGGAAAATACACAGGTTTTGACAAACAGTTTTTAATCAACTGAATTTTCATCATCTGCTACTTAGTCCCATTCATTTACATTTTTATGTATCTACAACAACAAGGTGCCAAAGGAAAGTTCCAAATACCACCAGCAATAGTTCAAAATTTATTCATAAGCAACAAAACCTCATCTTTCTTGGAGATAAATACCTCAGACATTATATTTTAGGAACAGTTAAAAGTGTGAAGGGACCCAGCTCATCCAATTCAAAAGCATAGAAATCATGGTGAAGATGCAATATTTCTTTACACCTTCAAATTGCTGTCAACGCTTTCATGATAACTTCCATTTCCAACTCCAGAAATACTCAGAAGAATAAGGTGCCCAAACTTTATCAAAGGATTTTAGACAAGTACTTGGCTGTTACCTCATATGCTGCTTCATCGGTTTTATTGATAAAGGCCCAGAGCAGTCATCTGACTTGTTTATTTAATGTGTTTTCAAAATCATTCAATTTTAACAGTAGGAGGTCATTCCACTACTATGACATCTACTTATTTTTGCACATAAAAGAGCAAAAATTAAGCCTTCCAATATGCAGAAAAACTGATAACTAGATGGCTACTAATGACTGAAGGGAGTGAAGCATCTTCCATGGGTGTATGCCAGGCATAAAAGCGTAGAATATAGCATAGCTTCATCTCATGTTCCTTCAATGACTGAACCAAAGCTGGAAAATGGTAAAGTCTCTTGACAAATGCTTTCTCCAGAAGCTAAGGTAAGAGAAGGCAAGAGCATGGCCAGCAACCCTCTCACTGTGATTTGCCAGGAGGTACAGGTTTGCCAGGAGTCACAGCCCCACAGGAGCCACAAGAGGAGCAAGAGCCTGCAGAACGTTTGAGTCACAGGAACATTTTCTTTCTTTAAGTTAAAAAAAAAAAATCTTAAACGATTTACATATGAATTGCTTCTAATGAGGACACACAAGCTCAGTTTTCCAGCAGACTTTTAACAAGGCCAAAATTAAGGATACGATTACATGGCAGAATACTAGACTGAGATCTTCATGGTTTTTATGTCAACAGTGAAGTCAGCCACTGCTGGTGGGTGGGAAGCAGCTCTCTTTGGGGATGTTGAGCTGGTTGATTTTCTGATTACTTCAGAGAATTTTAAAAATAGAAAATTATAATAACAGGCCTGCAAGATTCTGTAGCAGCTTTCTGATTAATGTGAACCTCAAGTTATATGCTAAGTTCTTGTCCATAAGGTATGCTGTTCGGACATTTTCTAGATGCTATTTAACGTGTGTCTTCTGAGTCACATTAGTCAAAAGAATGGGCCTGTAATTTAATTATTGGAAATGGTGCATCAGTGACTTATTTCCCAGGAAAGAGAGTTAAAAAACCCCAACACTGCAATTAATGCTGAAATGGAACCCTTTTGCTTTGGCCTTTCAAAAAATTTTCCATATGACAGGAGCCAAGTGAGACTGAAAGAGCTTAGAAAATTCTATTAGAAAGTCATCTTCACCCAGAGATTTCCCAGAGACCAGAGGTTTTATGACTCCTTTTTATTTCTTCCTCTACTTTGGGACTACCTAACTGTTCCCTAATTTCCTGCAGAATTATAGGTATTTCCAATCTACTTCAGAGACCTTCAGTCTGCTCAGCAGTGCAAATGACTCAGATTAGTTAAGGATTTTAGAACTCAAAAAAGATGTCCTTCAGGTCCACAGTGGTTGTAGCTTGTATGACAGATGACCATCACAGGAACAACCTAACACACTGTGCTTGCTTTCCTTCATGAACGGTACAGCCAGCAGTTCACAGACCTTTCCTCATGGCTCTTATTTTCTTTTTTTCCACTATTTTCTAAGCAAAAGATTCTCCATTTTTTATTCCCTTAGAAATGTAAGTAATTATCTGAGTCCCATTAAGCAAGAGACACTCACTCTATGACTTCTTCATAACCATGCAGTTTGAAAATTTAGAACAGAAACTTTTAGGACCTGAGCAGATTAATCAACAAAATCATCAGCATAAAGGATTCTCAGTGGGGTTCAGACACTCTCCCAAACTGAAGCAAGAAGCCTGGAAAGGTTTTTAAGCACTGTTATGTCCAAAAGTACCATGAGGTGAAAGTTCCGGGATCCACCTCTCCAGCCTTCCATTTACACCACCATCTGCCAACCTCACTGAGTGTCTCCTGGGTACTTTGGGCCATCCACACTCTTCAGAGGAAGAGCAGGCCTTGCTGCACCTACTAGTGGGCTGAAATATATTCTGACTGTACCTGACTCATCCAGACAGTCTTGAACACACACTATGGTGACAAGCATGCCTGAACTTCCTTTCAGAGATCTCCAGAACACTGCCTGAAGCTGTGCAGTGCAGGCGCCATAAGCTGTGCATATGGCACATAAAGTTTGAACATGAATGAACGTGAGACCCCTCTGATAGACAGCTGAGCTGAACTGTGTGTGAGGACTCTGCCGCTTAGCAGTTTGGCTGAACTGGGCTACCATTGCCTTAACTCTTTTCAATTAGTACCCTCTGGGGGTTTCATAAAATCCAAGTGATATTTCTTTTTGGCCTGTAGAGTGTGCTTATTTTCTGCCTGACAAAATAAAAGGATCAGAAATAGAAGGAATAAGAAAAAAAATGACAGAATGGAAAAATTCAAATAAACACAAAAGCTATGGCAAGTCCGAGTGCCACAAATGTAAAATGCTAATATGCAACATCACTGAAGCTTTGATGCTGTGGAATGTGTAGGATACACATGGGAGACTGTTTTGCTTACAAGGAAAGAAAACAGTCCTACTTCCAATACATTTATTTTCTAACTTCCTTTCACTAAAAACGTGTTTGTTTTTAAATTAATTACTTTGGGAAAAGGAAAGAGAAATGTGTGCAGTGGACTTGGAGGAAAAATAAATACTAATTAAAAAAAAAAATTAACCAGCACCCACAGAACATGGTGGAGACTGGGTTTCTGCTCTTCAGCTATTTCTGGAGGCTGAAGGAGAACAAATGGACTGAACTAGTTCTTCCCTTCATACCTGGTTGCACCAGAAGATCTGCACCCTTTGTCCATCAAGGTACAGAGCAAGACACAAGGAGATGCAAATATAATGAGCCACACAATCTAGATATGCCAGGTTTTTTACTTGATCTTTAAAACATGCTCCATTTGGGAGACTCAAAGTCTGGCATGCCAAAGCTTGGGACTGGACTAGATGCAATCTTTCTGCTGTGGGAGAGCTAGCTGTTATTACCTATTTCAAGTAGACTCTGCTCTCCACCACTTCTAGCCACTTCCTAGAAAATGGTGAACTGATGTTTGTGCTGGCAAGTTGCTTCACTAGTCCAGGTGGACTCATAATAGGAAAACCCACCAGCTATAAAAATCACTTCTCTCTGCCCACCCTCCCCTTCTCTCTCCCCCTAGAAGTCCTGCTGGGTCAATGTATTTATATCCCACTGGGGTCAGACGTATTTATTTGGTTGCAACCTCCAGCTCCCTCCAGTGAGTGCATAGCATTCAAGCTGGGCTTTGGTGGTCACACTGCACTTGTTCTGCCCTGCATACACAAGTTCAGAGCCTAAAAGGTTCTGACCACCTCGCATGTGGTTAGTTTTAAGAGCAATTCAGACTTGTGCCTGACTGATAGAACAGTTGTACCTTTTGTTTCCGGGGTAGGTATTTTCAGTATGTCCTACCTGGCCACAGTTTTCAGATCAGGCTGTTCCTGTGTTGCAGTGTAATAAGCAAAGGCAGATGATCCAGTTTGTAATGTCTTTGCCTGAAGAGATATAAATCACATTGTTCTTATTTCTTCACATGTTGTGTCATTTGCGGAACAATTAAGTGTGTGCTACTGAAGGATTAATAAGTGAGCCAAGGCTACAGAACATAATGCAACTTGGCAGCAAGAGATGACAATGCAATTCTTTAATATGGTAATATTATTTCATGTAAAACCAGCTGATGTAAAATCAATTCCATGCTAAATTGTGTTTTCCCCTTCAGTCCTCTTAAAACAAACAACCAAAAAAAAAGTGGGAAGGATACCAACAGCCCATACATAATCTCTAAATAATGTGTTACAGACTGATGGTAAGTGGCACTCTCACAAAACCATATTTATATTAAAAACCTCATATGTGTACATTACATAGACTATGAATTATAATAGCTGAAAGTACAAAAAAAGTAATGAAGGTATATCTACTTTACTATTCATAAGATTTCATCTTTGTGAGAAAATGCTATTCTTATTCCAAGCTATATACCTTACAAAGTTTACACAAACAAACTATATGCTTTAGCCATATCAAAATCTAAATACCTACATCCAAAACATGCACAATTACACCTAAGTGTATTTTAAACTATACATAAATGAGTAAAACCCACTAGTTTTAGGCCTTTTCTCAGCGTAATTCTATTTATCATACTTTGGCAGGTAAATTGATAGATTCATCCTCGCAAAATTGCACTTCTTTCAATAAAGGTGAGCCTCTGGGGTGTGATTTTGGACAGTGTGTCTAGGATAGCTCAACATTAAGATCAGTGGGACCCAGAGTGGGTACAAAAACAGTCAGACAGTTCAAAGGTTTTCACTTTTGGCTATCTTTTCAATAACTGCTTGAAGGGCAAAAGGTGCTGACCCCTTCCAGCTCCTGGGGTGGTGTCACAAAGAGCCCGTCTCTGCAGCGACTGCTGGCTCTGGCAGCCACTGCTTGAGAGAACCAAATAAACATCTGTGTAAAATCTTTGTTGGTGACATGGAGAATGGGATCAAATGCACCCTCAGCAAGTTTGCCAATGACACCAAGCTGAGCAGTGCAGTCAACATGCTGGAGGGAAGGGATGCCATCCAGAGGAACCTGGACAGGCTTGAGAGGTAGGTCTGTGCAAACCTCATGAAGTTCAAGAAGACAGAATGCAAGGTACGGCACCTGGGTCAGAGCAATCCCAAGCACAGGTACAGGCCGAACAGGTAATGGATTGAGAACAGCCCTGAGGAGAAGGACTTGGGGATGTTGCTGGATGAGAAGCTCAACATGATCCAGCAATGTGCACTCTCATCCCAGAAAGTCAATCGTGTCCTGGGCTGCATCAAAAGTAGCATGGCCAGCAGGTTCAGGGAGGTGATTCCCCACCTCTGCTCTACTCTTGTGAGACCCCACCTGGGGTCCCCAATATAAGAAGGACATGGACCTGTTGGAGTGACTCCAGAAGAGTGTCATGAAGAGGAGGGTCATCAGAGAGCTGGGCATCTCCACTGTGAAAAGAGGGTGAGAGAATTTGGGTTGTTCAGCCTGGAGAAGAAAAAGAAGGCTCTGAGGAGACCTTATAGCAGCCTTCCAGTACCTGAAGAGAGCTTATAAGACTGCTGGAGAGGGATTTTTTATAAGGGCATGTAGTGATTGGACAATGGGGAGTGGCTTAGGGCAGGTCTAGATCAAATACTAGGAAGAAATTCTTTACTTTGAGGGTGGTGAGGTTGTCCAGAGAAGTTGTGGAAGCCCCATCCCTGGAAGTGTTCAAGGCCAGGCTGGATGGAGCTCCGAGCAATCTGGTGTAGTGGAAGGTGTCCCTGCCTAGGGCAGGGGGGTTGGAACTAGATGATCTTTAAAGGTCCCTTGCAACCCAAACCATTCTATGGTTCTACGAAATGACCCTCCCCTCCTGGAAAAGCATATTTCATATTTTCCCATTCTCTGTGGAAAGCGCTTGGCTGTTGCTAGCACAACAATTACACTGCAGGAAAATCTTGTTCCAAATAATTTAGTCTTTATTACTCAGAAGAAAACATAAAAAAAGCTAAAAGGCGAAGGCTAATGAGATAGTGACATGGGAATTATTTTACAGTAATAAAATACTTTCCATGTTTCTAAGGGCACAACATTATACACAGGTCCACAGAAAATCTTCCAGAGCAAGATTTCCTAAGGACCTTGGACCTGTTCACATTACTTCACAGTGGGAAAGATGCTGCTCCATCAGCCTGTCCCATCACGCTAAGAAGGCAGGGTATGAGTTAATTGAAAAGACTAGGCACAGCACGGGCACGGGGGAAAGCAAGAAAGCAGAGAAAACAAGTGTCCTTCCTTTCCATGTTAAGTGTATCTGCAAAATTTTTGAAACTAAAGTGGAAACTACTCTATATTCCGTCTCTACAGTCTCACTATCTATCTATTTATCTAGTTCACATATATGCATTTGGTTGTTTTTTTAATTAGTATCTTCTTATACAAATAAGCTAAATTAGGCAATGCCTTACTATATAACTGGAAAAACACAGTAGGGAATAAGAGTGTACCAGGAGCATGGATCAGGCTCCTGGTAGTATGGAGGCTTTCGCTATTCATTGTGATAACAACTAGGAAAAGAATGATGCAATACAGAGCTCAAGGTTTCTAGTTTTGCCTCTGCCACAGACCCTCTTGGACAGGGTGAGAGCTACTCAGTGTCTTCATTTGCTCCTCTAAATTACAGCGTGCTCAGTAATACATCAACTGAGGGGTTTGAGGCTAAACTCTCGTAAACCAATTTTGTTTCCTTCCATGGTGTCTCTCATTAAGTGTAAAGTGCCTCCAGCGAAAAGCAGCTGATTAAACAGATTCCTCAGTGACATAATGAATTTACAAAAGCCCTCCAATGTTACTGGGGATGTTTGGGAAAAAATATCTTCAGCCACCAAGGGCAAAGTCTACTAAGAGGGAGAATCACTTCATTTCCTCTGCCTCAGGGCCTGACAAACATTCCCTATCCACCCCACAGGCTGAGAGGACATCCTTGTTCAGCACTGGAAGGGAAAGGAGAAGGGGTAGAGACACTGCTATCCATCCATCCATCCATCCATCCATCCATCCATCCATCCATCCATCCCTCCATCCATCCATCCCACTAGCACAGCAGCCCACAGTCCCCACACTGAGGTGTGCGGGTCACAGCCTCCTTGCTTTCCTTGGCGCTCATCGCCCAGTCCAGCTCAGCTGATTTCCCCACAGCAGGGCTGTCCAAGACAAGTTCTGCTCACAGATAGGTATTGCCTCTCGGCACAGGAGAGAAGTATGCAGCTTTTTCCAGCATTCAGATCCTGTTTTTAATGTGACTCAGCTCTGCAGAGTCCATAAGGATGACACGGGTTGTGCTTTATTAGCAGTTAGGTTAATGTTTGGAAATAACAAGACTGATGGTTTTATCTATTTAATCATTTGGTGCTGCCAAGAGCGACCATAAGCACAGCCCAATGGTGCATGAAGAGAGTACAGCCTGACATTAGTTTCCCACCACTAAAATCCAAACATTAGCATACAAGTTGTGTAGCAGGCTGGCAGGGGCAGACAGCCAGATCACTGCTGTTGGAGTGACTCAATGATTTTAATTTTTCTTCACGGAGATTTTCAACCTCCCTGCAATGGAAGGAAATAGGGATGGATGAGGTGGGCTACTTTCAAAGTTAGGCTGTTCATTTGTGTTTGTCCAGCTTTCCTATGCCCTCAGCTGAACTAGGCTACAGAGCTAAGGATAGAAAGACTCCTCTAGTTTTTCCCCAATATTATTTCACTTGTGTGTGGGTCCTCCCTCTCTTTTTTCTTAAATCTCCTCTTTTCAGGTACACTCCTTAGCAAACAGTAACTGCAATGCAGATTCACCACATGTAACCAGGCAATGCTTCTGAACTACCATATGCAGCCAGCAGCAGCTTTAGCAATTTATCACTAAAAAGCAATTGGATGGCTGGATCAGGCAGTCAGCTGGCACACAGACAACACTGGATGTGGCAGATGCCATCAGTGTAAAGAGCCAAATAAGAGCCAACAGGAGTCAACAGACACAGAGATGTTGTCTTAACAGACAATAGCTACCTCAGCTAGTGTTTATTGCCATTTATCACTAAGTAAGTGCAGCTGTTAGAGCCACTGATCCTTCAAAACTTATGTAAAGCAGAGTTTGGAGAATTTTGGCTTACTCAGAACACCTTTCCTTCTGTACACAAAATCAAGGGGGAGAAAAGCCACTGAAACTATCACAGGTAGAGCTGCACTCCAAGCAAATCTTCCTTGAACATGCAAATACATGCCTTACCCATTTCTGGGAAGGCATGTGGCTGTATCCATAATGGTTCAGCTGGCCCAACAATTCCACCGAGCAAGTGCTGCACTGCAAAGCTTATAACCAGACACATAAAATGTGTTTTGTAAAAGCTTCTTAGCAGCCACACAGGTGGGCTGTCATGTAGGGGACTGGCTAGGCACACACAAAAGAGACAGGGCTTCTGCAGGACTGGCAGATCTCAAACAGAAGACTGAGACTCTTAAAGCTTCCACAACTGCCCTGCATCTAATTTCTTTCTCCTATTTGTATTCTGTTGCCATCTACTCTTTTCCAGTCAAAAGCTGCAGTAGCAGTGCATGTTCTTGATCGCCTCATATGTCGGAAGATGCTGTCAGGAGCTGCCCATGGCTTTAGCATGTCAGATCAACACTTCAAATCCTTTTTTCTCTCCCAGAACTATGCTGTTTGCTAGCACAAAAATAAGCAGAGTGTGAGCTCTGCCTACTCTCACTGCCTTTCCTCAAATACTTACCAGAAAAATAGCTGGAGTACAACACCCACACACTGCACAAGATCCAGACTCAAGCAATCCTAAAACAGGCTTTTTCCCATCCCAAGTCTATGCTAGAACTAGTAAAAATTTAACACTTGCAAGATCATAACATTTTTAGAGCAGAGGAGGTAGGGGCGGGAAATCCAAATAAACCTGAACACACCCAAAAGATGCTGCCAGTTCCATAACTAACAGAATTCCACAATGCTAAGCTAAACTAAAAATAGAATAAAAAAGTGTCTTATCACCTCTTTAACCCTAACCTCAAGGCCACCTCTACTCCACAACTACATATTTTCCCTCCAGGTTCACATTTTCAGTCTTGCCATCTTAATGAGAAACTTTTGCCAGCTGGATCCAGCTCCCAAAGCAATATCTGTAATGAGGACAAGCACCTGGGGACCTACCTGTCTGTCTCAGGAGAAGAATTCGGTTTGTCTTTCCAATCCCCTACACTGCAGTCCTTTGAGGCTGTGATAAGGGAATGCCAGACCACCTGGCAGCAAAAGCAGATGAAGAGTTGAGATGTGGGTGGTAGCCAGGTTGGAGGAAAGAGTTAGAATCATAGAATTCTTTATGTTAGAAAAGATCTCTGAGATCATCAAGTTAACACAGCACTGCCAAGTCCACCACTAAACCATGTTCCCAAGTGCCACATCTACAGGTCTTTTAAATACCCCCAGGGATGGAGACTCAACTGCCCACTTCCCTGGGCAGCCTGTCCCAATGTCTGACAACTCTTTTAGTGAAGAATTTTTTCTTAATATCCAACCTAAACCTCTCCAGGTGCAATTTGAGGCTATGTCCTCTTGTCCTGTCCCTTGTTACCTGAAAGAAGAGAACAACCCTCACCTTGCTACAACCTCCTTTCAGGTAGTTGTAGAGAGTGATAAGGTCTTCCCTGAGCCTCCTTCTCTTCAGGCTAAACACCCCCAGCTCCCTCTGCCACTCCTCATAGGACTTGTGCTCCAGACCATTCATTGCCCTTCTCTGGACATGCTCCAGCACCTCAATGTCTTTCTTGTGGTGAGGGGCCCAAAATCGAACACAGGATTCAAGGTGCAGCCTCACCAGTGTTGAGTACAGAGGGACAGTCACTTCCCTGATCCTGCTGGCCACACTATTGTTGACATAGGCCAGGATGCCATTGGCCTTCTTGGCCACCTGGGCACGCTGCTGGCTCATGTACAGTCACTGTCAACCAGCACCTCCAGGTCCTTTTCCACTGAGCAGCTTTCTAGCCATTCTTTCCCAACCCCTGTGGCACTGCCTGGGGTTGTTGTGACCCAAGGGCAGGACCCAGCACTTGTTCTTGTTGAACCTCATACAATGGGCCTCAGCCCATCAATCCAGCCTGTCCAGATCCCTTTGTAGAGCCTTCTTGCCCTTCAGTAGATCAACACTCCTGCCCAGTTTGGTGTCTCAATCCCCTCATCCAGATTATTGATTAAACTGGTGACAGTACTGATCCCTGGGGAACACCACTCATGACCAGCTGCCAGCTGGATGTAATTCCATTCACCACCACATTCTGGGCCCAGCCATCCAGCCAGTTTTTTTTACCCAGTGAACAGGGTACCTGTCCAAGCCATGAGCAACCAGTTTCTCCAGGAGAATGCTGTAGGAAATGGTGTCAAAGGCTTTACCAAAGTCCAGGTGGACTACATACACACATTTTCCCTCATCCCATAAGTAGACCACTTTATCGTAGATAGAGATCAGGTTGGCCAAGCAGGACCTGCCTTTCATTAACCCGCCCTTGGCTCGGTCTGATTTCCCAGTTGTCCTGTATGTGCCATGTGATGGCACTCGGGATAATCTGCTCCATAACCTTCTCTGGTACCAAGGTCAGGCTTACCAGCCTCTACTTCTCCGCATCCTCCTTTCTTCCCTTCTTGTAGATGAGAGTCACATTTGGTAACCTTCAGTCAACTGGGACCTCCCCAGTGAGCCAGGACTGCTTGTAAAAGATGGACAGTGGCTAGGTGGGCACTTTTACCACCTCCCTCAGCACCCTTGGTGGGTCCCATCCAGCCCCATACACTTGTGTGTGTCTAAGTGGTGTTGCAGGTTGCTGACCACTTCCCTTTGGATTATGGGGGCTTCATTCTGCTCCTCATCCCTGTCTTCCAGCTCAGGGCACTGGGTATCTCTAGAACAACTGATCCTACTATTAAAGCTTAGGCAAAAGAGGTATTAAGTACTTCAGTCCTTTCTTCATCCTTTGTCACTATGTTTCCCCCACAACTGATAAAGAGTGGGGATTCTCCTTAGCCCTTCTGTTGTTGATGATGTATTTATAGAAACCTTTTTTATTGCCTTTATGGCAGTACCCAGAATAAGTCCTATTTGGGTCTTAGTTCTTCTAATTTTCTCCCTGCATAATCTCACATCATCCTTGTAATCCTCTGTTCCTTCTTCCAAAGGTCATAAATTCTCTTTTTATCCCTGAATTCAAACCAAAGCTCTCTGTTCAGCCAAGCTGGTCTTCTTCCCCCTCGGTTCATCTTTCAGTACATTGGGACAGCCTACTCCTCTGCCTTTAGGATTTCCTTCTTGAAGAATGTCCAGCCTTCATGGACTCCTTTGCCCTTCAGGACTGACTCCCAAGGGATTCTGTCAACCAGACTCCTAGAAGGGACAAAGTCTGCCTTCCAAAAGTCCAGTGCTTTCTTGGCCTTTCCCCTGATTCTTACCCATAAGCATTCAATCTATTGTTACCATCGTTAAACTTCAGACAATCAAAACACTCCCTAAGATATACTGGTGGTTCACTGCCTCTCCTTCCTGGCCTATTCCTTCTGACCAGTGCCCTCAGACATGAGAACCCAGCTTTGATCCCAAGCCTGAGAAGAAGGGCATAGGGTGCTGGTGCCCATTTGGCAAGACTGCCTTTTTGTTCTATAGTTTTGCTTATTTATTATACCTTTCCCCCCCCCTTTTTTTCTCTCTTTTGCTTGTTGTATTTCAGTTACAGATAGTTAAGAAAGGAAGGTTTCACTTTCTCATGAAGTAACTGTTCAGTCAAAGCCCAACTTTAAAAATACATTTTCTAAATATGCACTATTCACTGTTGTCCTCAGTAATTTGATTGGCAGAAATAAGAACTGCAAAAGCGGATCTTGTCAGTCATTCTTAAGTCTTCCTTAATATGGAAACAATCATCTGCCATTTCAACCACCTTTTGCAAGGGACACAGTGTCCTTAATAAGATGCACACACCTGCAGTCTCAACCTCTATTCATTTTCTAGTAAAAAATTATTTGTGGGGATTGCATATGTGCACGGGCAAGAGAAGAGATCCTTCCAAGTGGCACCTGAAAGTCCATCCTGGCATATATTGTATCACTTTCTGTAAATGCACTGCACATATGTGTACTGTCCATCCTACAGACACCTACTGGCACAGCTTTGAGTGTCTGTCTCATGAAATCCAAAGGACAAGTGTGTGCTCATGTGCTGGGAAGGCACCATGTCGTACGGCACCTTGCAACTGTGAGAAGTGGGAGGCACCCACTTTGCCTGTAACAGGTCAGTTTGGCTCTGTGGCACACGGTGGGCCTAAAAGGAGGAGATTATGCTGTTTGCTGTTTCCAGGCTCAGCTTTTTTCTTTAGGAAACACAGCAGCAGATTGGGGTTTATTCACTTGCCACCTGCTTATTGGGATACAGACCCTATGTCATGCAGTGCCCACTCATTTCAGAAGCAGTGAGTATCTGTGGCATTGTCTGTAGTGAGAGACACAGAGAAACTCAGTAACTTTAAAAGAAGTCCAAGGAGGCCTGATACTTAGGTCCTAAACTGTGTTTAGAGAATGGTTCTAGAACAAGTGAAGCATTTATTTTTCATTAAAAGACCTCCTAAGGAAGAATTAAACTGGAAGTGTTCTACGGTAAATTTAGCTACAGCATTTCTGGGACAGAATGTCCACAGAACAAGCATCCCTCATTTATCACCAGAACATCTCAATTCTGACCTGAAACACAAATTTGGTGCCAGGTGTAGTACTGTGTTTCTGGTCTGTTGCAAAAGCCAGTCCACAAGGGAATGTTCATTTAAGGCACAAAAGTAAAAAGGCACAGAGCTAAGTTCAGCTGCATTTGCCTTTGCTGGGAAAGGAAATAATTATTCTATTTGTTTTGCTTCCAAGATGGCAATAGCAAATGTATTTCTCACTTCACTGAGAGGAAAAAATCACACCCAATATGGTTAAGGTGCACCCCCTTTTATGGAGCAACGTGACAACCTTGCAACTTGAACACAATTATTTTTTCTTTTTTTTTTTTTTTTAGCTGCTGCCTTCTGGTTTTTTTCTCTGTAATGTGGTTTATCCTCAAGAGATGCCTCATGCATGAACATCTTGGGCTGTTTCCTACAAAATAGCATAGCTCCTAAATAAAAGAAATGGGTAGAGCAGAAGTGAAGCTCGTTTCAAACATGCCTTTAGAGGAGCTGATTTTACTGCAATCTGGAGGCAAGCGTTTGGCCATGGAGGAAAAACATCTTAAAATGAGCCATGCTCCAGAGTGGGCAAATTGGTCAACAGAATCACAGAATCATAGAATATGCTGAGCTGGAAGGGACCCACAAGGATCATTGCGTCCAACTCCTGGCTCTGCACAGGACCATTCCCAACAGTCACACCAACAGTCACACCCATGAGTGTTGCCCAAATGTTTCTTCAACTCCATCAGGCTTGGTGTTGTGACCACTTCCCTGGGGAGCCCGTTTCAGTGCCCAATCACTCTCTGGGTGAAGAACCTTTTCCTAGTAACTGAACTAAACCTTCCCTTCACAACTTCAGGCCATTCCCTTGGGTCCTGTCACTGATCACCACAGAGAAGAGATCAGTGCCTGCCCCTCCTCTTCCCCTCACGAGGAAGTTGTAGACTGCAATGAGGTCTCCCCTCAGTCTCCTCTTCTCCAGCTGAACAGACCAAGTGACCTCAGTTGCTCCTCATACAGTTTCCCCTCAAGGCCCTTCACCATCTTTGTTGCCCTCCTTTGGACACTCTCTAATAGCTTTTTATCTTTCTTATACTGAGATGCCCAAAACTGCACACAATATTCAATGTGAGGCCACACCAGTTCAGAGCAGAGCAGGACAATCCCCTCCCTCGACTGGCTGGTGATGCTTTGCCTGATGCCCCCCAGACACGGTTGGCCCTCCTGGCTGCCAGGGCACTGCTGACTCATATTCAACTCGCCATTGACCAGGACCCCCAAGTCCCTTTCCATGGCACTGCTTTCCAGAATCTCATTCCCCAGTCTGTATGTACATCCAGGATTGCCCCATCCCAGGTGCAGAATCCGTCACTTCCCTTTCTTGAACTTCATATGGTCGGTGATTGCCCAGTCCTCCAATTTGTTGAGGCCTCCCTGCCTTCGAGTCCTTCCTAGGGGCCTGTAGTAATTCTTTTCTTGGAGGATGTGAACTGTGATTCTGCTGAGGTTGCTGCTTTTGTTTGTTTGCTTTTGCAGTGAATATGCTGCAGCTGAGATCACCTTTTCCAAAGCTCAGATGCACCTTCTGGAAAGTCAGGGACCAGATGAGCATTTTGATATTTGTGTCCTGTGACCAAGGGCAGGGCTTTGGAAGAAAAACTGGAGCACAGCAGATGTTTGGACCAGGAATCCACCCAGCGCTGCTGCTTTTTGATCCACTGCATGACCATTTTGGGGACCCTCCCTCATTTTTCATCCACTGGATGCTATGACACAAATTTCTGGATATGCAGTGTGGCTTCCCCTGACCAAAACCCCTTAGGCACAACTTCTGCACAAGTTCTCCCCACTCCCCCTCAGCTCGTGACAGCAACCTGTGTCCCCACACTACTTCTCGGCCTCGGTTTCCTTGCAGTAAGGTGATCCACAAAGTGAACATTAGAAGGTGTTTTCTGGGCCAAGGATTTTCCCCCGGCAGATTTCAGAAAGGCCCATCTGTTTCTCTTCAGACTGGCATTGCGTTCATCCAGCCTCCACAGCTGAGTGCAGTTTTTGCTATGATCACAGTAATGTTGGTGACAGGGGAAAAAGCCTGTGTCTCTAAGTAGAGACGCACAGAAAAAAAGTTGTATTAGACATAAGTTCTAAACCTTGTCTGACTGCACAAGGACTTCAAGGCACAGAGATGGATTGTGGCTCCCTGGGGGTGGTGGGACTGCAGTCGAGGTGCAGGGAGAGGAGTGTGGCTCAGCTGGAGGCAGCAGGGGCCAACATACTGCCTGAGCAGCCATAATGGGCACGCGGTGGGTGAGTTAAGGACATACTTTAGGCCTTAATTCTGAGTTTCCTAGGTTTTGTCAGTTTCAGCCAGATTCCTAATGTTATTTTAATGCAGTTGTTTTGTGTGTGAATAATATGTTTTCTATGCCAAACCACAAGCCCTGGAACTAATATCTCATAAAAATGCCTAGAGTCCAAAGCTAATAGCTGTAATTCAGCTGTTCGAATGATGCCTAAAAAGTTACAGATTAATGCTATTCCCCATGGGGAAGTAAAATTAAACTCGACTTCCTATGGGGCTGGGTGCTATTTTGCACAGTGCCTGAGTCCAGGCTGAGGGATGCAACTTGCTGCAGATCCTGGGCACTCTATGGCAGGGCTAGGTGCCCTGTGGGCAGAGGTTGGTGTGTGTGTGAGGGACATTCATAAATTTTCCCTTAAAAAAGCCCCCACCCATCCAGCAACACCCCACCCAGTGATGGGTCACTACAACTCATCTTCACACAGCCCTGCTGCTGTGGGCAGTGATTCAGAAGACGCCAAAAAGGGCGGAGGGATGGTCACTCACTCCCCAGTCTGGTGGTGTCTCGACAAGTGGTGGCTGCAGTGACATCAGGTCCTGTGTCTGCCAGCCTGGTACAGTGGGCAGGACACAGTGCTGGATCCAGCACCTCCCAAAGGGTTTAGATGAGGCATGAGTGACCCACAGTGAGCAGAGAGGGGACATGGAGGAGACTGGCAACAGGGGCAAAGCTGTCCCTTCATGCTCTTTTCAGGTGGGGAAGTCATGCCACAGGATGTCAGTGCAGCCTGTGAGAACACCAAGCCTGCTGAAAGAAACGACTGTCTCCTCTTAAGAGCGCACAGGAAGACCTCTTTCCCAGAACATCTTATTTAGGAACCTTGCATCACAGCAGCAAAGCAGGATGCTTATTTGGGAATAAGAAAATGAGATATGGCCCCAAGTCAGTGCCTGCCTGGAAGCACCATGGCAGAAAGCTTGAGGATACACCAGAGGCAGCTGCTGGCTCACAGTAACAAACACAGAGCTGGATGGGCTGCAGGCCCAGACAGCTGGTGTTTGCTGCCTGTGTCCTCCAATACTTGCTGTGGAGCTGTAAGGTATCAGTTATTTTTCCTGTTACAACACAAAGGGATTAGTTAGATTAGCTTCTGCAGAGGTGAGAAAGAAATGTGTCATGTAGACTATTTATTTTGCTCTAATTGGATTCACACCTTCTTTCTGAATAAATCTCGGTTTACTCCAACTCTTGTGGTTTCTTATGGCTGTGAATGCTGAGGAGCTCTTCCAGGGATGGGCAAGTGACTCTCGGCTTCAATAGGGAAAGCAAAGAGATCATGCTGTGGTCACTAGAGGCAGGCAGCCTGCAAACAGCATGGCTGAGGAAGCTCTCATAATCACACCCCAGATGATGTATCATGATCATGGACAACTTCTGGCAGCACAAGGTAAAAGCTGCTCTTTGACCAGGGAAATCTAAACTTTTCAGTCTTCCAGACACATTCACACTGGCTCTGGGTGAGCTGCAGCATGCACAACATTGTGACCTGGCGATACTGTCTCGAAGAAAGCAGCATATGCTGGCCTCCCTTCAGCAGGGTGAGCTGCGCTGTCAGCAAATCTTCTCCTGCAGTTCATCATCCTTCTCTAGCTGGTGCAGAACACTGTAGGAAAATTATCTTTGCTGTTTTTCTTGGCCTGCTCACTCAGAAACATGGACAGTACCTGCAGCAGGGGTGGCTTCTCAAGTTCGTCCTTTAAATCTCTGGAAACAAAATGAGCTCAGATGGAAAAGAAAGACCATAATTTAAGAATCCTAGATTTGGGTGGCTGCAAACTGCTAATTGACCTCTAATCTCTCTAAACCAGTCAATGTTTTTCACTTCTGTGTCCTTTGCACTGTGGAAACTTTTGACGTCTCTGAACTGGCCACTGTGGTTTGAATCCCTGCCTCTGAGTCACATGGATATCAAAACCTCAGACCAGCTGGACTAAGCAATGCTCTCTTGATGAGCACAGCAGAAAACAGACATAAAATAAATCATTAAGTCAATGACATTTTGGGGGGATCTAAATTATGCCTGCATACAGACTACAGAGTCAAGGCTTGATTTTGATATTTTCTTCTACTTATTTGTTGTTCCTACAGAGTACAAATGAATGCTATATCAGGAAGACACATTTCTCTGGAGAGCACCTGCTCCTGCAGTTTCCAAAGATGTCCTGTATTTGCAGATGCCTCTTCATGTACACCAACCTGTGACTTGTCTGAGAGAGTTTTGTTGGTCTTATTGGAATTTGACATAAAATTTCTCTTTTACTGCTCTTTTAGTCACGTTTCTCCCCATGAAAGATTGTTATATTTTCTGTTGTCTTTGATACTCTATAACTGGATACTGAAGGATCAAATAAATCAATATGCTGGGTACATTTTCTCTTTGAGGTGGGTATTGGAGTGCTTCGATATATAGATTGCCATAGTTTTCAATGGTACTTTTTGCCTTGTTCATTTGGTCTTGCAGAACTCATTTGTTTTAGAACATTTAGAGCCCATGGGAGGTGCTAAATAAACATTACAAACTATAAAAAAAGTTACTGGCCAACTGTGAAGCAGTAAAATTAAATAACTTACCCAGCATCACATAGGTAAGCAGAGCAGCCACTTCTGCAGAACGACCTGCACATTTCCCCTTTTTCTATTCCTATGCTATCCTCCCTCATTTACAGCACATCAGATCAGGCTTTTACATCCTCCCTCTCTGAACAGTTCCCTAGACCACTATCCATCCTGATCAAAAAAGAAAAAAAAAGGCCCAAAATAAAAACAATGTGATAAATTTATTTAAAGGAACTTTTTTAATATGGACAATAGTCTGTTTTTCCTTATCTTCACTTTTGGAGTGCCTGAGCCACCTTAGAAAATTTAGCCTGAATCAGACATGTAAAATTTTCCTAGCAGAGAATATTCCAATCTACAAAATAAAAATTAGGTAAAAGGAAAATAATCGAAAATATGATACAACCTGGACAATGCATTACACTGTAATGCATGAATCTACTGAAGTTTGCCACTGTTTTGGTTACACAAAGCAGTGCTATACAGATTTTTAGGGAAGTAAGCAAAACAGAGTACTATTTCTAAGGGAAATCAGTGGTGCAATTAGGAGAGCTGGCAGTAAAGGCATCACTTTTCCATCACAGTACCCACACAGCACAGTGGGAATGGCTCAGTAGTACAAGCAAGGACAGGATGGGCTTTCAGGGTCACCCAGCGAGGAAGTTGGTGGGGGAACGAACAGGCTTCCAGTCCCTCTCTTGCTGTCCTGCCAGGGGAAGTGTAAATCACAACAGACTACTTCTCTGCAGATTAAAAGTAAAGATTTATGAATTACTAAATCCAGAACTTTATAAACAAGATGGCTTCCGGAAATGCAGAAAGACCCACCTGCTGTGTTCTCAGCAAGTTGAAAATAGAAGGACATTGTATAAGCTGAGGGAAAACCCCAACATTCTTCAGCACAAAATTCAGTTAAATCTCTGCCTTCAGCAGCTTCCAAATCACAGAAACCTTAGGAATACTGGAGGGCTGGGGCACAGGGTCTTAAAAGGTCAGAGCAGAAAACAATGTTGTCTCCTTACAGGAGAAACTATAAATAGTATTTAGCATCTTCAAGCAGGCAAGTTCATAAGTGAGGCTGCTTGATTGTTGCTTCTTTGACGACTTAGTATTCAGTAGAGGGAAGAATTGCCATAGCAACATTCCCATCTTCTGACATGTATCATGCAGATCATGTAGTCAAGGCAGCACAGCACCCTCTCACACATGTGCTCTGTGAACTTTTGTGTTCCTGACAATATTAAAGAGAAAACTATGTCTCATGATTGACACACTTGCCTGTGTGTCTTTATGAGTCCTTAAAAAAATATATGGAAATGCTCCCCTTCCCCCATCTTCCTCCTTTGAACTGTTTTCTCTTTTCCATCCCACTGAAATGATGAGAACAGCTCCTGCCCCAGATCTGTAGATATATGTTCCTGACAGTAGTCCTACGCTATGCAAATGTGTAAACTGTAAAATGTAGAGGGCTTAAAAAAATTAAGTATACCCAGCAGAATCTAAATTCTGAGAGCTGAAAGGAACTAGAAACCTTTCAGAATGTGCATAATTAATACTCTATTAAACAAAGCCTTACATATTTTCTTTGTTATGTTTGTTTGTTTGTTTGAGGGTTTTGTTTGGTTTTGTTTGGTTTTTTTATTTGAATAGTCTCCAGACGCACACACCAACCGTATCTATGGCACGTGTCAGTATATATGTCACCCTTTGCGGGAGCTGAGTTCACAAGCAGAGCAGAATACATGTTTGCAGCCAAGGTCTAACTAACCCCTGGGATGGCTTGGATTATGTGGACTTCCCGCTGTAGGAAAAGCACTGCACCATTACACAGGGCTAAGCTGTGGGCCAGTACAAATGGAATGCTGCAACACTGTGCAACAAAATCATGTCTGTAACCCTGACAGCAGTGGCAGTCAGGTACTTCACTTTACAAGTGTTCTTGATTCAATTGTATGACAGGTCCACTCAGTGGATCTCTTTCTAAACTTACCACCTAGTCAGTATTGTGGCTCCTTTCAAAAACCCTGTAACACTAGAAACAGTTGGAATATACTACTATTACTACTATACACACACACACACACACACACACACACACACACGTCTCTAACTACAGCTATCCCACCAATGGCTCTGACACTAAAAGTACCACAATACACTGTCACATGCCTACATACATTTTCCTCAGACCACATTCCTGTCCTCTCCATCACCCCTCTCCAATGTTTAGGGTCTCTGTACAAAGCTTTGGTACCTTATCTGGTACCAAAAGGATCAGGACCTTATCATACTCCTGGAAGGGTGAATGTAATGTTCTGGTCAGAATTGCTAAATATTTCAGCTGAGATTACACCTCCAATGATCTCCTGAGCTTCACCTATGTTTGAGTGCCCTCACTGCCTTGGTGTAGTCCATAGCTGCCCATTCCAAGAAATGATTATTCAAGAAATTCCTTCTTTGCATCTTGTCCCATGGTAAATCTTGGCCAGACTACAAATAGGTAGTTGAAGTCCTCCATTATCATAAATTGTGTTGCCTCTCTAAGTATAGTGTGCTTAACTGCCTCTTTCTACTCTATGACTAATAGCACTTCTGTTAAGTCGCCTCTAGAGAGAATGGTTTTGCAGCTTAATACCAGTCACAGAAGAGGGGTGACCTCCCCCACTTTTATCCCATTACATCTGTAAACTTAGGACCTAAACTGAGAATCACAATAAGAACAACTTATTTTATTTTACATAGCAAATAGCAAAGATGATCATAAGTAGGCAACTAGCCAGGCACTGCTCTGCCTACAAAATTAACCGTTCAGAAATGCAGTATTGCAGAGTATTGCAGCCGCAAACTGTCCCTATTGCTACAGGTAGGATGGCCAGCAGCTCAGCAGCTTTATTCCCAGGAGAAAATTAGGAACACAGGGGGCTGTCAGTTTGGATTTATGGTGGAATTACTGCCCATGTCAAGAATGATACCTTTCACAGCATCTGATTTCTTTTCATGTTAAGTCAGTAACTGCCATTTAACATCTGACCGTCATTATTTGCTTCTACAGAAGATCACGCTTGTATATGTGTATGTGTGTATGTATATTTGTATGCATGTGTGTGCTTAACTTTTATCTACACATAAAGAGGGGACTATCTGAACATTAAAAAGTAAAGAGATATTATTTCCTAATACTGACTGTACCACAGCAATCTCTTTATTTAGAATGCATACTGTGGAGATACTTCTCCAGTCTAATGGTAGATGTTTACTTTTTAATACACAAGCTATATATAAAATGCTCAACTTAAACACCGTAACTGGCTACAATAAGAATTGCATGAAAAAGACGCTATTTCATTTCTGTCTCATTTTACACAACTCTAAGAAACAGCAGATACCTTCTCCAGTGGGCCATAAAGTCTGTGGCCTACCTCTCAAATTTCCGTACAGGCATTTATTGTGTTGTCTGAACAACAAAGGGGCACTTAAGGAAATAAGACTACAACTTGCTCTTCTGGGTTACATTAAAATCCATTGATTTCCATCAGTTACTTGAACAAAAGAGAGTGCATTTTTGATAAAAATAAAATTGCTCATTTTGGAGAATATACGCTGAACATATTTGATATTTGTGGTCTGCAAATTGGACAGTTCTGTTCTTCTTAGTTAAATAATACAAGTAAGAAGAAGTCACTATGCTGAAAAGACCTATTTTCACTCTAAGCCCAAACCCCTTTCATTACATCATTAGAAGCACTACAGAAAGCACCCCACCTGCAAGTCCACTTGCTCCCTCATTCAACAAAGCCCCTGGAATCAGAAGTACCCTGTGCATGTGCTTTGAGCTCAACACGTGACCAAGGACTTTTCTCAACATATGTCAACAGCTAGATCTTTTTACTTTCCAGGTTAGTTTCATTTTCCCTTTGTTCTTGCTTCAAAAAGAGGAGAGATAATGACCACGTAGAGAATTCATCAGTCAAACTTTCAGATGCTTTTTTTTCCTATGACTTTGGCAATAGTCAGACCCCAGGTTTAATACTGCAGTCAGACATACTGAAGACAACGGCACTTTTACAGCACATATGAACATGTGGGGCTGAACAGAAGGGCCCATATATATAATAAAACTTCCAGGTTTCTTTCCTTCTCTGCAACACCTGTGACCCCAATTTAAGCAGCTGGTTACAGTGGCACATGAAGCTTTGAACCACAGGAGCAGAGCAGCTGCGATACCCTAGTGAAGATGACCTCATCTACTAATATCACTATGCTTTGATTAGGAGATTTCTTTTGCTGCTGGAGATGGAAAATACCTGTCACCAACATTTGACCCTATTCACATGAAACAGGAGCATTAAAAGATAAGATTAATAGCATAACTTCTCCAAGGCTGCATTCAGAGGCGACCTCACCTACACATCTCCTATTGCTTGTTCCTTTATGCCCAGGATAGGAACACCAAACACGCCTCTGTGATGTTAACCTTGGGATGATGGTCTCTTCAGGACTATACATCCACTCAAGTTTCAGATTATAAACCTTTTCAGTGTTCAGTCTAACAATATCCTAGTCTTCACAGGCTACTGAAGTGTATATTGGAGCAGAATAACCAATCTTTATAGAAAATAAAAGGCAAAGAATAAATTGTTGTTAGGATTTGAAATAAATCCAATAAGAAAAATGAACCAAGAAGTGCCTGCCTTATACACTGTCACCACAAACTGCCACCTGGGAGCCTGCAGAACGGTTTGCCATTTGTCAGTCTGCTCACAGTAACCAAATGTCTTTGATGTGCCCTGGAGATAATTTAGCTAATATTACTCCTGTGGGCAGAGAAGCAAAGAATCAACTTAAAATTAGGGAAAATATTTGTCATTTTCCTTTAAAATAAGGCAATGGTTGCTACAGAAAGACAGCAAACTTGTTTTATCCCACACATGCTAAATCACAGACTAAAATAATTTAATTTTGAAATTGTGGCACAAATTTGCAAATTATGGCAACCTCTTTGTAACAGAATTACATGGGAACCATGCATACATGTTTTGGGGCAGCTACAGGCAGGCAGAAAGTATGGATGAGCTTTCTAAAGCCAAAGAGGGGACACAGTCATACTGAAATTCATGACAACTGGGTGGCTAGACTTTCTAACCAGCCTTAAAAAAAATCCCCCCCCCCCCGGTCCTCCCCTTTTTGCGTTCTATTACTAAGTCAAGAGAATATTAAGACTGGAAAGTTGGGCACTGAAGAGTGAGGTAATGTCAGCATTTGGGCTGTCTGTTCAACCTTAATTTGGCCCCTTCTGAGTATGAATAATGACACTGCCTTTAATTAGATGATCCCACAACATAAGAAACATTACTAATTTAATTTTATTGCAGTCCTCAAGGGAAAAGCTAGAGTTTTTTCACTTAGTTTATCCATCTAAAACCTATTCTCATTGCTCAGGTTTTTATCAAAGCTTTGCTTCCCTCATATTTGGTCTAGGCAGCTTTATCTGCATCAGCTTTGGGGAGGTATTAACAGTACATGGGAAGCAAAGTTGGGGTCCCCATTTTGGTGTGTGTGTTGGGTAGTCAGGCATGGAGAGAGTCAACAGATCAGGGATGGCAGGGAAAATCCTATTCAGTGACAAGACAGATCATTCCCGAAGTTGATAAACACTCTGGAGAATTATCTGTGCAATACAGGGAAATGCAGGTTTGTGGGGTTTTTTTCCTAAAATTTGGACAAAGATGAACAGATATTCCCCGTAAGTTCAGAAACGCTACTAACATAAATGCTGTCCTTCTTCCAAAGACTCAGTTCCACAGCAAAAGTAGAGAAAAGTCTTCCAGACTTTTTTTCATAGACTTGCACTCGGAAATAGATGACCTGTTCTGACAAAAAGTTTTCCACCAAAAAAATAGCTCCCCCAAGAGAAATACCTTTCAGGGACAATTTCAGCCAAGATGGTTGAAATTTGTTAAGTTTACAAGTGACTTTTACTTTAGTCATCATTCATCCATCATCTTTCTTAAGAATGATGGATTGTGTAATCCTAAAGGGAATGAACACAGTCTAGAAGAGTGCTCTCTGGGTACACAGGCCCTCAAGTTATTTATATCATGGTTCATACATCAGAGGCTGGATTTAATGTTTTAAAATGTTTTTGACTTTAAGCTTAAAGCTCACAGGAGGTAGAGAACTTTTTGAGATTTTAGAAGACAAATTGAATTTGAACCTTCTTGGAATACTATATATTTCCTTAAACCAAATGAAACCCACCACATTTTGTGTTGCATATATTGCCTTTGGCTAACATCAGGGGCTTAACTGAGCTTGGTAGTCTATTTTTTGAGGTGCTGAGTACTCACAAATTCACAGATACGAGGGATAACAACTTTAAGTGTCCCTATGCTGTAACTCTGAAAGGGTACCTTCACTTGGACACCTACCTATGGATTCATCTAGACAATTCTGATCTCTGACACTTCTGTTCTCTTTATATTCTTATGACATTTCCAATACTGCATAAAATGACATGGTATTAGAAGAAAAATCTATCTTGAAAAGGTGTAAAACTTGCCGAGAAAGAGGAATCTTTCCATAAATGCCAGTTTTTGAGGGCTCAGACATTCAGTATTCAGTGGTAAAATATATACAGCAGACATGGTCAGAGTGTGCTCTAGAAGAATGTGTACAGCTGTGTGGCGTTTTGGCACTTCTGATTTTTATTTAACACATTCTTTCCACTAGAATGAATTCTTGAATTCTGTGAAGGAAACAATTCCCCTGAAATAAAATTTAAAAAATAAAAATGTCCCAGATTAACAGCAGAACATAGGTTATGCAAATTCTTCATATGACAAGAAAGTCAACAGGGTTTGTGCCTTGGGCTTCCCATCCTAAGCTGCAGTTACTGCTGCTGGAAAGTACAGCCAGATCCCCTAGCACATTCATTGTCCACCACTACTTTCATGTGCTACCACAACTTTCAGAGGCAGTGACTTTAAACAGTTCCTAGCTCACTAAACATGACTGAATCCATGCCTTCTTTCCTTCCTAAGTTTTAAAAGCCTGTTGCAAATAACAGACATCTTACTGCCTCCAACCAATTATCTATGGACCAAGCAATCATGCTGCAGTATTACTGTGCATATGTAATGCACAGCTCAGGAATAGCAGAACATAATATCCCTGATGCAAGACCACATGGCTACAGCAAATTTGCTCCCAAATTCTGCTGGTTTTATGTGTCCTGTCGTCTCCCTCTGTAGGACCATCAGAGAAGCTCCTTTTTTATCTGGCCCCTTATTTCCATGAACTTTCTAGTAACTTGCTTAGCTTTGAAATCTTTGCAACTTTGATCAACAAGTTAAAAATTATCGAGAGGACAGACAGACAAAGACAATATCATCACAATAATATCAAAAAGTCTTATTTTTGAAGGAAACAAACCAAAAAGCATACTGTTGAACTTATGCTGTTTCCTATGACAGTTTGTAAATAAATACAAGTACATTTAAAAAATATACTGTGGAAGCATGTAATGAGTTGCATGAGATCCATCTTCCCCAGAGCTACTGCAGAGCAAAAACATCACTGAATCAGATTAAAACTCTGCAGAAATCCTGTTACTAAAAATAACACATTAACATTATCCACATTTGAAGTGCTCTACATGTGTTAAAATAAATATATCTAAATACACTAATCAACAAATATGTGATATGAATACTGATATTTGGATCTTAAAACAACTTTTTAACAAATAACATCTTGCTGCAAATTATTCTATTCACTTTATTTTAGTTCTATTTCAATTTTTTGTGCCTTCTAGAGTTCCTTCTTGATTGTCTAATAATTAAGCAGAATCATGTAAAATTTAAACAATCACTAGTATTTTGCAACTGAATTCCTAAATCAAACAGGCATATGTTTTTCTTTAAACGTTTGCTTACCTGCCTTCCTGAAGTAAGGCTTAAATGCTCTCTCTGGTACAACACTAACAGCTCAGCCCATCTATTGAGAACTTACAACTTGAAAATGCAGAATCATGTGCTGTACTATGATAATAAGAAAAATCCTTATGTAGACTCAATATAATCTACAGCTGACACTGGAAAACCTGAAAATATATCATTCAAATGCCTTCAATCGATCTAGAATTCCAAGAATCAGCATGAAGAAACAGAAATGCAAGGATAATTTGTTCTTTATTTAGGCCTATTTAAGAAGATATTCTAACACCGCAAATAAGATTTTACTGGACTGATAAAATTATTAACATCACAAATTTAAGGCAGCTGTTACATAGTGTTACATTGATATTTCAGTCAAACCAAACTGTTCTTTAGATACATTCATGCAATTAACTTGTATGCTGTACTTTGAAATATATAGAATTGTTTTGTTTCCCTGCATTAGACCTATCTGGTTAAGCTTTTCTCAAACAATACAGAGAATGGACTTGTTCTTCTTGGTAGAAGTGATCTAATGACTTAATGATTTAATGATTTATTTGATTCAAGAAATGCACATTGAGAATGCCATGGAGATAAATATACATCTTATATGTGTATGTCACATGCAAGCATGGAGAAATAGGAATGAAGGTTGAAATGATATTATTATTTTTAGCTAAAATCATTTTCCCTCCATATAAAATCCAAAAATATCCTTGCACTGAACAGAGGGCCCATTAAACTTCCTCCTTTCCAAGACTCCTCTCCATGGCGACCTCTGTTAGGGATGAGAAATCTTCCATGGAGCCATACACAATCCTCTATGTTGCCTCTTCTTGTTTACTCCAATTTTGGCTTTTCTTTTCCTTCTTCGATACCTGAAAACATACAGAGAACAGCTTTTAAAAATCTCTCAATGAATGAAGGGTTTACTTAGAGAGAGATTCTTTTAATGCATTAGTCTTTCTTTTCCCTTTCTTGACGTTGTTTCTCCTGTACTTGCTCATATGCTCTTGCATGTGTTACTTCACCTGCTGTGAACAAAAAGAGCATCTGCACACCTGATGGCAGTGGTTGTCCAGTAATAAACTGCACAGTCCTCCCTCCCTTCTCAAATCAATCAGCCTAACCCCCTGCCGCAGGCTCAGCTTTTGACGGCTGCAGGGGTCTGGGAACAGTTAGTTCCCTCACCTCCTCTGCTTACCTACAAGGAAATTAAAGTAGATGCTACTACAGCTGAAGCTAAGCAGCAAACTTAGTTTGAAGGAAAGTTTTAATAGCTGTGTTTCAGAATTCAGTAATTTTAAGCCCCCCTCTATTTCAACATTGTTTTTTTAAATATTTGCAAGTTTATCTCCTTTTTTTTGAGAGTTCAAGAGAACAATTACTGCTGAGAGGGTGCCTCTCTCTTCTTGTAATGGCCGTGACTTTCAGTAATATCAGGAGAGCTGAGCTGAGTCTAGGGCTCCTTAAAGAACTTAGCCTAGCTGCAGGACTTGTCTCTTTGCTATGCTGAGCAAAGTCCGGGCTGGGCAGAAGATTGTGTTTTTTCTGGCAATGAAGGCATTCAGCTATTTCATATGCCTGTTCCTGGACAATGAATTACTATTGGTATCTGACAAAAGTATTGTTCTTCTGACTAAGCCCTCTCTGCCAGACATCTCAAATACAAATATTTCTTTTGGAGGTTTTCAGGCCTGCTGCATGCTGGAAAAGAAAGACTTCTAAGGACTGAAAGCAAAAGAGAAGCAATGTTTGAGAATGCTGAGAGGAAAATCCAGTCACAAGTAAGATCACCTGCTAATGCAAAATACGCACAGGTGGTAAGTACAACAAAAATCACTTTAAAAACATAGATAATTAATTCCAATACAGGAAACAATAAGACCCATCTGCAGTTAGAAAGCACAACAGCAGAGCTGCCTTGCTGAAAGAAACAGCAGGGAAACAAATGGGTCTGCATGTTTCCAGCAGCCCAAATATAACGGCCCTGGGTGTTGCTGGCAAACTAATGTAATGGGAGAGCCACAGTTGAAGGTTTAACAACCAAAACAAGAGGCAGGGCCAAAAGATTACAGTGGCTTTACAAGGCTGCTCCAGAGCCAATCTTGAGTCTTCTGCTTTCTGCTGGAAGGAACTTTCCCAACAGTTTTAAAAGCTGTTTTATTTGCTTTTTTGAAAACGCCTCTTTCCTTTCTTCTGAAGCACTCTACTGCAGATGCATCAAATACTTTGGCAGGAATGCAGATACCCTCAAAACTGTGGACAGACACTGGCTTGTACAAAGGGCAAATTTTTCCTTCCCTACCATGTTTGTGGTTTAACTTGGAAAAACTAACTGCAAATCATTTTGTCAGTAGTGAGGTTTTATTTAATGCATCTCCAGAGGAAAATAAAAAAACTCCAAACCCAAAACAACCCCTTCTCACCCCAGAAATCTTCTCATAGCAGACTGTTTTGATTTGCAGGCTTACTGCTCAAAAGCCTCTTTTAAACGTACAGTTTTCAAATAATATTTTCCCAAGTCTCACACAGTGACAGACTGGCATCATTTTACATCTGCTGTTAGTAGTGTGCCTGTCACACACTTCAGGTTAGGTTCGTGCAAAGTGTTTCAAGCACAGCAAAACAGCTGGTGACTCATGGCATTTTCCGTTTTGCAAGTGTTTGAGCCTCAAAGGACTCTGGATCAACATGCTTTATCCCTAAGAAGGAATGAGGGAGAGGACAATAAGGCCATCGTGAACCTTGAAAGAGGCTTGAGGAATGACCCAATTGATGTTAGCTCCTCTAGGGTAATGGGCCACAAGAACGAGGGATTTTGCATACTTTGGAATAGTGCAGGAGATTTTCCAACATTTACTTATTCATGGACTTGCTAAAGACATGTGATTCTTTACCACATTATTATTCTTCATACAGGACTTAGGTCAAGTGAAATTATTCCTCGCAGCTGACTTTTTTAGAAATACCTTTCCCAAATTAACTTACAGAAGTTAGATAAATGTGAATGCAACATCAAACTGTGGACTGAATACAAGTTTTGAAGACTGTAACCATTAGGATAGCTGGTTCTAGAGCAAATAGAAAAAGACACTTTACACCTGGGTGCCAATATGAACAAATGGCAAGTAAAACTGCTTTGAGCTTCTGCCATTAGATTCTACCTCATACTGAAGGAGTTGCTAAATGAGATTTGTATGTGCAATCAACTCCCATGTGAATTTATTTCACTCTAGTTGTGATTTGTCAGAGCAGTGATTATGAATGCTGTTTGCTTGTTTCAGGCAATTTGATAAATGAGAAACATCTTTCCTAGATTAAAGGAACCTACTTTTAATCTTGTGTTTGTCTTATTTTCCCTTTTCCTTTCCTCTGCAATGGGTGGCCTAGGCAGGATGATGGAGAGTCTGCACAGTTAAGTTTACCCTGTACTAAGGTGATCTTTCATTCCTATTATTCTACTGACAAGAACATGTTCATTTTCCCTGAGTAAATTTATAAGCAGAAAACACCTTCTACCTGAAAATACCAAAAAAGTATATTTTTATTTCTGAGTCTAAGCTTGCCATTAACAGGATTCACAAAGAATGATACTTTATTCTAGTTGCATTTAATGGGTTCATCAGCTAGTAAGTGGGTTGTAAGCCTCCCAGGTAATTGCCAAGAGCTCTTAAATTAGTTGCAAGTTATAAAAAAGAATACATATTCATAGCTCATCAGGCTTTCCAGCTGCTTTTAAGGGCAAGCCACTAAGATGTTTCAGTGGAATTTCTGTCATTCTCCTTTGTTTTAGCCAGCTTAAAACCTTCCAGACTTCAGAGAAACATCCTCAAGTCCTGACCATGTACTTCATGAGAAAATATTCCTAAAACAATACTCACATTTTTGTGTATCCCAGATGTAGTTGTTCAGGACCTCTCCCACCAAGTAGAATATATTAATAATTATGGTTACAGCTGCAAAAAAGATTATTTTGACACCTGGGCTGAGGTGCTCAAGAAGCGGGTACACCCACACTCCTGTAACATGGTGAATCCAGCACACCCTGAAATAAAACAAAAATAACAAGCACAGACTCTTACAGCCCTGTTTTTCAAAAGTAGCTTGCCCTATAAGCTTAGCTACTGTAACCCAAATAGCAATTATTTGAAAGGCCTGCAAGTTGCAACTGAACTGGAGCATCTGGATGACATCCACCCAGAACAGACATCACAGATGATGAAACTATGACTGATTTCCCACATCCTTACTGCTTTGCTTTAAATTTATTATGAGCAGTTGGCCAGTTTTTATTTCTGATGTAGGCAGGTATTTCCTTGCTGCATTTATATTTCTGAGGAAACCCCTGTTTTGAGCCAAAGCTGGAAACTGCAGCAGCCTCTGTTCCAGGCAGGTTCTTTATCCTAAGAACATTCAGCGTTCTACAAGCTCTCCTACACAGATCAACACTCCCTACTTTCTGCAGCAGCCTATTTTCATTTCACACACATTTATATGTTTCTGATGCTTCTCCTCACCACACATGGCAAATGCATCAGTTTTTGGGTTTGCTAGAAATATGTGGTTCAGCTTCTCTTTGAGAGAATAATTTCTTTAGCAAATGTCTTTTAGATCGCTCCTCTTTCAGTTACCTGGTACCATTTGGAATCTAACAATTTTTCTCTAGGTAGGATGTTTTTTTAAAAAACCAAACCAAAACCCACCTTAAAAGTGGTGCCCAGCTCCAGAATCGATTACTCCACAGTAAAGTATTGACGGGGATTTGCCGGTGACACAGATTTTTAGCACTCAGCTACAGAGAAGATTGTTGGTACACTAATCCAATAGACACTGTCAGCTTTACTGCAGTGCAGCCTGAAGAAGCACTTCAGGTGTGTGGTTTTGCTGTGTGTGACTGTAGTGAACACCTGTACCCTCTGATGTAGTAGCTTTTGTGTTGAGATCTGACATGGTGAGTGATGAAGTTGGGGGGAGCAGAGTGAGTCCATATGTTCCAGTAGGTGGAAGTTAAGAAAAGCAAATACTGGCAAACAACTGAGCAAACATCACAGAAGCTAACTGGGTAAAGTGCTCAGTGGAGACAGGCTCGGGCTCTGCTGGGCTCTCTTCAAGAATGTAAATCTCTTCCTTTCTGACCTGAAAATTTGAGAGAGAAGCTCACAGTGAAGCACAGCTGGAGCAGCTGCAATCCCCATTATAGAAGGGGATTTCCACGTCCATATGATTTGCTTCACTTGCTGGTATTTCTATTTGTTTAAGAAAGATTTTTGATCACTAGATCAGCAGTCATAGGCTCCTAAGGGGCAGAGATACATAAGTCCACTCAAAACTGAAATAAAATTCTGTCACACAGAGAGTACAGAATCCCTGTTAAAGGATTCTCCATCACCCTTGAAATGTACATGTTTGTCATAGCTTCCCTCCTCCTTGGAAAAGCTTTGATTACAGCCAAATCCTTAACAGCTGGACACTTCACATAGGAAATTACATGTGTCAGTAAATTAATCTGCACGATCTAAATGCAGATTAAAACCCCCTTCTCCAAATCAGTTCACATATGGAAAATTATCTCTGTACTTTACAGTTATTTTCCCCAATATTCTTCTGTGACAGAATTAACCTGACAAGATTAAGGTTATCTATGAAAAAAAAGGGTTCCTGTGTAATTCATGGTAACAGGGGACACCATGTTCCACGATCAAAGAAAAAGATGAGACAGTTGTCCCCTATTACGAGGCTGGCTTAGCAGGAAATGTCTATTATCACCTAACAGTTTTCAGTTTCATTTGCTTTTGTTTTATGCATTCTGTGAAAAACAAGCTCCAAGGACAAAGACTGAAAAAGAGCCAGTCTTGTTTTTCACTTATTTTCTCTGGTGTGATGAAACTGCCCAGCACTATAAAGTGCCTTTACAGAGGGACTTTTCAAGGGACCTTCTAAATTGCAGCTATATAGCCAACTTCACAAACCAAGTAGAAGTGGCATTTACTAGAACACATTTATGCTTGAAAGAGGAAATCTTTTCTAAATCCAACCAATGAGTCACTGATGAGCTCCTGAATGTCAGCAATCTCTGGTTAGTTCAGAGGTTTTGAGTACAGCTCATGCACTCTGCTCCCTGCTGCCCAGCACAGGAGCCCCTTCCCTGTGTGGTGACAATGCTCGTGAGTACAGTGTTGCTATTGTATGCCTGTCCCTGGTGCAGTCACACCGTAGGAACTCCTGCTTTGAGCACCAGAGGTACCGAGCATCACTTTGGAGACAACAGTCACAAAACCACCTGATCAGCCACCTGATCTTTCCTAAAATGAACCGCAACATGCCGCTCGCTACATTGGGATGGAGTAATATTACCTTCTCTCCACTGAGCAGTGACACACTGACTACTCCCGCATTGTCTATACTACAAATGGGAGCAGTAAAGGGATGACTGCTGCCATGGAAACCTCACCTGATGGCCTTCCTTAGTTCTTGGTAGAATACAAGCCATCTCAAGGCTGCACAATAAAGGGCTGATCAACCATTCGCCTAAAGTTTCCACACAAGATTGCTGATTACTAATGTTAACGAATGCCTTCAATGTTGCAATTCTAGTAGTCATTATTCCTGTCCAACTTCATTATTAGTTAAGCACAGTGAGGCATGCATTAAGATTTACTTAGGAACGCAAATCTAGATCCATTTGAAGACCTTGTTATTGAACACGTACAAAAAATGGACTGTTTAGATAAAAATAAACTGAGGAGCAAAAGTTTAAGCTAAAACTGGACTAGCTACTTTTAAAAAGATAAAATTAACTTGAACCTCCCTGTGACTTGGTACTGTAGCAGTCCATGTAGACATAACCACGTGTTTCCAAAGATGAACATGTTACAGGTCATCGAGCTCATTCAGACATTTGTTAGAAACAGTAAAAGGAAAGGGAATGGAAATATTCACACATTGTATTCAAATTAAAATGCCTGTTAAAAAAAGTGGTGGTTTTCAGAAATTTCCAACCAGTTGGTGTAGAAATCAGAAAAAGCTATTTGAAAATGCACATTATTGCTTCTTTTTAACAAATCTGTCAAAAAATGTGACTTTGTAGCTGGTTTTCACTTACTATACAGTAAGATGTTGTATATCTCTCCTATCAAAGCAATCAGGAGAAAATTAAAACTATGCAGAGAAGATACATCTACATTTCTTCTTTGGCTATAGCTCTTTTGTTACTGAAGAAAACTACTCTTGCTGTCACTTTAAGTAATGCAGCTGTTACAACAGCATGTGTAAAACCTTAGTCCTGGTAGAATCAAGCTCGCTGTGTGGATATAAATGCAGATAACCATGACACCCCATAGATTTTGCAATAGGACACGTTACAGAAAATGGTTGCCCCTTCATGATGGTTGCTCTCAGGCATCACAGCTCGTCAGCGTTTTGTGGTCTGGACCTTGAGAGAGTCTCCAACCATTTCCTGCCCAATTTGAGTCCTACATCATAGTCTGCAGCCATCAACAATCAGTACTACGTGTTCTGGAAACAAGGACTAAGGGGCTGTGTAACTTTTCAAGAGCAATTGATGAGAGGACACAGAATAATAATGCATGACATAAAATGTCTGAAGAGCTGCCAATTCTCTTCCTCGTAACAGAAGAATCCTCTCAACAGAACTCAGAGACAAGAAATTCAAATCTGATAATGGAAGTATCTCTCTGAATGATACCTGGAATGCTCTGGAATAATACGTCTAGAATGCTCTAATCTGTCTTTCACTGAAATAAAGTCATTCAGAACAGTTTTGAAGTATACAAGTCTGGAAGTCTACTTAGTCCACTCCTCTTCTCTAGGCCACATCATGCAACTCTAGCAAGTCTCAGAAGTCTGGAAACCGTACAAGCAATAAGAACAGTTATGCCTAGAGTTCAAAGCGTACGAGGTATATAAACCACCAAGACTAAAGGATCCAAGCATCTACTTTCTGACATAAGTTTTAGAAGAAAACTTTCCTTGCAGGCTGGTTGTTTCATAATGGCCTACTAAAATCTCCTGAAGCATCTCGCATTAGCTACAGCTGGAGCCTGGATACATGACTACTCTGATTTACTATGGCAGTTCCTTTCTGGTTACTTCTTGCAGCAGCAAATCCTCTTCCAGATCTTCAGTGCTCTTCATATTTCCAGTGACTGGCACAAAGGAAGGCTGAATCTTTGGACCCAGACAAATCCTAGACCAGTTCTCATTGTGGCTACACTTTAGCAAACAACAGAATATGGGCATTTTCCACGCCTTTATTCCATGATCTTTTCTAGCATAATTCTTTTCCTTCTCCACAAAAAGTGAGAACTTTACCCGGAGCTATTAAACTGTGGAATGTCTTCCAAAGGAGTTGATGGCTTACAGCAGCTGAGTCACTCAAAACTTGAACAAACAAATCATTTGTGGTTATAGAGTAGGACCAATCCTGTGCTTTCGAGGACCGGAGCACAATGACCCACACCAAATTTGTTCTGCTTTTGGTTTCTAATACTGCTTGATGTGAGGCACGTTTTCATAAACCCCCACAAAAACATAGGGCAGCTTGTTCTGCATCTAATCAGAATTCTTAAGATCTCAGCCACATTAAGATGATGGGCTTCTTATAACAACAGCCAGTCAGGCCTAAATCACCTACACCAGGAATGTACACAGTTTAGAAATTTTAAAGACTAAAAAATAAGTTCAATATACAGTCATCATTTAGGAAATAACAACAATCATCTGCTCTTCTTCCATTTTCTTAACGCTGAATTCTTCACCATTGATCTGAGTGGTGCTGAAAAATACATGGTCATACAACTGTGCTGCTGCTTTAGAGTGGCTTATGCAGTCAGAAGAAGACAAGCCCTGGAAAACTGCAGTTGCAAATAATGTCACGTGAGAAACATACTTGGCATGACATGGTGTTGGCATCCTCTGGGAAGAACAAAGCTTAACAGAAATTTGTGTTTATGTACAGGTAGCTAGAATGACAGAAGCTTAGCAGATTCACTGCAAAGTGTTGTCATCTCTGGAAGTCATCTATTTTGATAAATAGATGACTTTAAATATAGTAATGGTTGCTATGCCTTCTTGAAGTATATTTTAAGGAGCTGCACAAATGAGAACATATTACCCATGCATGTCATCTGTGATTATACTGTTGCTTTGACTGAAACATTTGAGGACGTGCAGGTGAAGCGGAGCCAGAAAGTAACAGTCCATAATGGCTATATCAGACCTAACAGGTCCATACAGCCTTTTCTCACGGAAGAAAGCATTTCTGTACTCCCACCCTCCTTCTGGGTCAGCTACAGAGGACACTTATCTTCTTCTGGCCTATTTCTGTTGCTTCTGTTTCTTCCTACTCTTTCCTGTTCTGGGCAGCTCTGGCTCCAACTCTTTTCTCCTCCTCTGCATTGTCTCATCTATCACCCACCTCTACACCAGCCTTCCACTCTGATTTCAAAGTCTGTCTCTCTCTCCCTCTCCCAGCATTCCCCACTTACTTGCATGATCTCAACTTTGAAGCTGCTGACCTGTGAGCTGCATACTTCCTTACTCCTTTCTTGTTTAACCCATAATTCTAGTTCATCGCTTTTACTTGGCCCCAGGACTTTTTATTGTTTTTTTCTCTAATCATTGATTCTCTAATCTCTATTGAACTTCTGTTCTCAGTGCTCACTTCCAAAAGCATGCACGACCCTCTCCCTACATGCATGACCCTCTCCCTACAAAGCCATGTTGTGTCTCCTGCACCATCGGCACCAGCAACCTCAAAAACCCTCTGGTTTCTCAATCATGCTCTTCTTTTATCAATATGACTGTCAATTCTCACCAGCTTCACTCTCTAACTCTCTGCCCCTCTCTTCTGAATGTCAAGGTTTGTCCTAGCAGTCTGCGCCAACATCTGCTCTTTCTGATCTTCCTCTCCTTCTACGGAGAATCGCTAGTGGAAATCCTACAGCAAGGCTAACAGAATCAATCTCAAATTCACTCCAAATCCTCAGTGTACATTCCTTTCTTAAATTCCTTCAAGAAGAACTCAGCAAATTACCTCATCTAAATCTTCTCCCTCAGCAAATCTACAGCACTCTCCTGAAGTCACTTCAAGAGAAACTTTATATTCAAATGAAAGTTTAAAATGTCTTTAAATAGATTTATCACAGAATGAAAGAATTAATCAAGTCCAAGCTTGGCACATGTGGAGGCAGATCCTGGTGGATTTGAGTTAGCAACACGAGAGAAGATCAAGTCTTTTGCTCCCAAACATGTAGCTCAGCACAACTAGAGTGGCAGAGTCAGGATCTTAGGGTCTGGTTTTTTTACATCCTAAAGTGCTCAAAAGCAGAGGGAAAAAGAAAACCATTTTAAATAAACGTATTTGTCTCAGTTTATTTTAGGGACATATTAGGCTCTGATATTAGTTACCATGAGGTCATTCTTGTTACAAGGAGCAATACATTTCTGGCTCTTTTCTGTTTCTTGACAACCACTCCATACACCCATTGGCAGTATTTGCTGGTAGTATTGGCAAGGGCTTCGGTTTTCTTAGCACTGTCTAGATTTAACAATTCAATACAAGCTGTGACTTTTTCAAGCCATGCTAAAAAAAGCCTTTCCTATCTTGTCCCATGGCCTTGATCCTGAAAGTCCATGTACGGTCTGCAACAGGCAATACATGTCTGTGAATGCATGGCCTGAGCACAGCTCCTTAAAAGCATGGGAGAGCTCCCTCTCACAGAGAGTGCATGAGCTAAGTGTGCCTACTCAAATACTCTCTGACTGCAAAAAATTAGAAAGAAAAACAGGGAAAGGTTTTACTCTTCAAGAAAGGATGTTTCTCAGATAACAAGTCTCTGAATCATGCTCAGGAGATACTAAGTTATTTAGCTATGTTCTTCCAGTTTCAGTGCTTCTATTCAGAATTGTTTGCCTGTTTTCTCGTTTACCAAATACATATAAAAAAGCTTGCTATTCCACCGCCTTTTTCATACGAGAAAGATTCAGTCACATATGAAATAACAAGCTCTGCTCTACTTGGAGTTGAAAAAAATGCATTCACAGAATCAATCCAAATCAATATCCTGCTGTATGTTCCTTTACAGTACAAAGTGCAACACAATACATAAAACGTAGTGTGATAAGAAGGTTTCAGCTGAGGTGGGAAGAGAGTTCAATAGTCAAGAGCAAAATAGAGAGAATATCTGATTAGCAACTGTCTTTTTGCTGAGAGTTGCAGTGAAAACACTTCTGCTGAGGGAAAAATGACATAGGGAAAAAGACAAATTCTCAAGTGGCAGATCCCTAACTTCTAGTTAAAACAACATAAACCGAGAATTCAGCCCCAGCAGAGGACCCGTGGACACCATAGGTACAAAGGAAGGAAGTTCCACCAGGCTGTATGTAACTATGTCATTTGCAGGTGTAGTCTCATTTTAATACCCTATGCTAACCTTGAGGGTTCTGCCAACAAGGGAAGCAAATCCGAATTAAGCAATTCCAAGCCCTCTGAGTGATTAAGGTCTCTACTTCAATCTGGTCACTTGGCAGCAGAAAGACAGTGGACCACAGCTGTGAAAGGCAGGAACACCCTGAGTGAGAGGGATAAAAACCCCCTTACTTTTCATACTTTCTGGTAGATTTTTCCAACCTGTGAATGTGATATATCATATTCATATAATCAAGCCAAGGTATGTTTTGCAGATAGAAGATAGAGTCTTCTGCACCTGCAGGCTGAATTCACACAGAACTTGCAAATGATGGCACAGTGTAGCTTGTGTCTGCCTCCGTTCTCCCCCAAATACCTCCTTTCTTAGCAGTCAAAGGAGAAATGGGTTGTAGGTGAAGAATTTAGCAGGATAACCTTTAGGCTGAATAAGCAATTGTCTCAGGCCATTTATAGAGAAATCACAACTTGGAAAAAGATGAATTACTTGAAAGTAGCCCTATCTATTTTGAAAATTATACTTGTGTAAGCAAAACCAATAAACAGCAAAAGCAAAGGATCATAGGCTGTGATTTGGTATCTGCATAGTAGTTAATTTCTGAATGCAGAATCTTCTTCTCCTGCTTTACTAGTCCTACAATTTCCTTTTACCTTGTACTTGTAGCTGCAGGATGCAGATGCACTGTTGTAGGCAGGATCAAGCTATATGAGTACCACACTGATACTGTAACAGATTCTTTAAAGATTTTAAGACACCTCTAGTTTTATTTCAGATGTAGAACTGGATTGTTTCAATTTTATATTCTTATTAAATACTATTTCATGTGTCTATTTAGATGATTTGGAGAAAACAGGAGTTGCCATAGGAGGTCAGATCTCAGGTACAGTAACTCTGCCAACCTATCTCCAGGCACTATCAGAGGAAGGTCGAGAAATATCACAGCTAAACATTACTATATATGGGTTAAAAACGTAATAACTTTTTCCTGCAGGAATAATAATGTGCCTTTTTGCATGAGGCTACCCTTATCTTCCAATTACAAATATTAGTCTTTTTAAGAAGGGTATGTACGTTTGTAAAAGCAAATGGCAGAATGTGACTGTTGTCCTAAGACACAACATCCCACTTCAGCTGGATTACTAGCATTTTATGATCATTCAGTGTGCATGGATGTGTATCTCTCTCTCTCTGGACCGAAGGGACAAAGTGCACAGTTGAAGCGATATGATAGTACTGCCTTGAGCCCATGTTCCTCTCACATTAGTTTTATCTCACTTGATTGGTGGAAATTTTGGAAAATATCTTCTTAGCTGAGTGGGCTGTTATGAGGTGGGAAGAAAGAACATGAGAAGTAAACGGGGGTCATGAATATTTGCAGAAAGGATAAAAGATGGATCATATCAAAGGAGCAATGTATATAAAACAAAGGTTTAGTGAAAAATAAAACTGGGATCACCAAAGTATATTAACTCTATCATGCAAGACAGGTGCTTGATTAGAAAGCGCCAAAAGACTTTATTTAATGTTGTATAAGAAAGATTATTTCTGTTTTAGTTTAATTTTTCACAAACATTTTCTTTTCTTAAAACAAATTTTAGAGTGTTTGGATTACTGACTTATTCTGTAATCAATTTATGAACTAGTAAAGAAAAAAGAGTGTTCTACCTTTTCTGTTGACGCTTAAATACTGATGCAGGAAATCATTTGCCTATTCTCAATTTTATGTGATAGAACAAAAACCCTAAGCAATAAAACTAAGGTCCAAGAAAAACATTTCGCCTGAAAAAAGGTTGAAAAATGTACCCTTGGAAAGACCACTGCTTACATGGGATTGTTCAACAAATTCCTGTTGTGTGAGGTTTGGCATATACTTTCTAAAAATATAAGCATCTGGGGAAACCAGACAAAGCCCAGGTCTTGGACCAAACGAGGCATGCAGCGTGAATCTGTTAGTGATTATATCCATAATGAAATATGTGCCCAAATTTAGCAGTACAAAACCCCCAATACAATGTGAAAACACAGCATGTACAGCCCTTACCATAAAATATAGCCAACAGCGAAGGTGCACACTGCAGCCAGTCCACAGCTCCTGCTGGGATACTGATGATGTGTTGTTCTCATCTCGATTAATACAAAGGGCAAAACTGTTGTGTGCTGGAAAAAAACCAAAACATTGGGGGAAAACAGGTGATACAAATGGTTCTCACTGTATTTCCATTTCAATTCTATAATAAGAAACTTAATCACAGAAGTCTGAAGACAATTCTTTATGGTTAGAAAGACAAGGTAAAATGACTCTATAAAGTTGATCAATAACCCAAACAATATCATCTCTAAAATGTCCAATTGTTCGAGAGAGCAGAGGAAAACTGAGTAAGCAGAATGTGCTTTTCCTTTTGTCCAGGAATCCAAGGCAGACAGTGAGTGAAAAAGGGATGTGGGTCCCAATCCCACTCTGGCCCACAGTTTTCTGTGATCTTTGCCATGTCACTGCAGTTATTTTGACCACTGAAGTTAGGAGACGATGCATCTGATTTCCAGATACTAAGTACAAACAATGCCAAATGAATGAATATAAATGGAGGTGTTTAATGCTTCTGAGAATTAGGTTTAATAAGTGCATCTCAATCTGGGGACTTGAAA
Source organism: Neopelma chrysocephalum (assembly GCF_003984885.1). Lineage (NCBI taxonomy): Eukaryota > Metazoa > Chordata > Aves > Passeriformes > Pipridae > Neopelma > Neopelma chrysocephalum. Next base: position 20,241,495 of record NW_020897691.1, read on the forward strand.
ACAGGCGACGTATTTTCAAGTGATAGCCTCAGTACCTCTGTTCCTCCATCTGCAAGACAGGACCAATTATCTTCCGAAAGGTGTTGTGAATCTTAAATTGGTAGTTGTTGTGCAAAATAATTTAGATTCCCAAATGAAACATATGAAGGCCAAAACGATAAAAACCATTTTCAGCCACTTGTCTTTATTTAGCTGTGAAACTCCTTATTTTGTCATTTTCCCATACACATTTCCTACACTGCCCCTTCTGAGAAGGGCTGTTCATCCAATTAATGTCAGCAGCATGAAAACCTGCATCCAGCCTGCCCCGAACACTCCATGTCTACATTTCAGAGTGCTGGCAGGCATGAAAATATACATAAGTGAAGAACAAATGTGCCAGGAAATAAGCCCCATCATTCCTGAATATACAGCTCATGCAGGACCAGCACTGTTGGTGATTCCAGAAACATACCCTGCCTTGCCACCATGGGGCCAAGTTATTGCTAGTGTCTTAAGGGAATTACTTTGGTTGAGAACTTGGCTCTGGAGCATGGTACGACTGTGACTGTGAACTGTCCTGCTCAGACCACAGAAAGGTCTGCAGGTATAAGGATTGCAAGGGCAGACTAGGTCCTAAACCAGGTTCAATCCTTCCCTCAGTACTTGATCACCAACTGAAAAAGAAAGTTATGGCATACACTGGCCACATTCTGCCATCAGATGCACACATGTAGTTCTGTGGGAAGCTGGAGGGGCAGATAGGTAAGACTGTAATAATTACAGTGTAAACCCAGACTAACTTTCACCAATGTGAAGACAGGACAGGCATGGAGTAGAAATACCCTTGCATGGATAACAGGTTCAAATGAGAGGAAACAGAAAGGAGTCTGAGCCTTTAACAACTGCAGAGAACAATTGTTTGAATGGGAAATGATAAGATAATGGAAATGCTCTCGCTGAGAGATACAAAATAATTTGAATTGGATAACTGCTCTGATTTTTGAGGCACTAGTAATTAATGAGTAGCATTTGGAGAATGTCAGGTGGATAATACAGCAGTTAGGGGAGCTTTCAATTTAATCTTTTAACAACTTGTTCCACCCCCATCCCTATAAACAGTATAAATCAGCATCAAGGGAATGCAAAGATGTTTTATATGTAGTCTGCTATAAAGGTGGCCACTATTACATGAGAGGTCTATAAACTGGGGAGGACCTTCAGAGTCCATTAACAGGGACTGACAGCAAAGCAAGCTCTGGAGATTCACCTGTCTTGCATCTGTATGGAAAAGGTCCCCAGGCAGAGATCAGTACCTTACTCTGCAGAGCCCCAAAGCAGGGCAGATGGAGGTCATGCGGATGTCTCCTGCCCTGCCTCCATAATTTCTTCAAGGAAAAAGCCAAAGGACAACAAAGACTATTAGCTCCAAACCTGACCCTTGATAATCCTTGTGTGATGTATTCTTGTGATCCAGTCACTTAGTTTTAATTCTTCACTATATGGATGATGGTTACAGACCTCGTGGGTTCCATTTCTCAACGGAAATGTCTACCACTTTAGATACTGCTTGCTGATGAGTTCTTCATTGATGATAACAACTCAACAGCTTGCCAATTAAAAAGTAGTTAAAATAATTTTAGCAATCAACCCTCAATCTAGAATAGTCTTCTCCTTTCCCTCCTCCCAGTTTCTGTGGTTGTGTAATAAAATAGGTTATTATTTTCCTAAATTCTCACTTCTATTCTTTTCTAAAGGTAAGGGGTGGAGGAAAAGAGGATAATGAACTGTATCAGTAGAGAGTTTATATATAAAATCCTGTTAAAATTACAGTGCAATTAAAAGAGTAAGGAGAAAAATCACAGACGTGTGTCTTTAATCTCAGTTTGTTAGAGCGAATGTCGATGCTATGTGCAAACACTGCAGTTTTACAAATACAGAGTACGAACCTTGGTTTAAAATGTTCTAGGGAAAATGTCACTCTAAAAAGCAGTTTCAGATCCTTTACCAAACTACAAACAAGATAACATTTCCCTTTTCTACATTTCAGTCCCTCTGAAAACCCTGATTTAAAAACCATGAAATTTTGTAGGCGGGGATACCTTCTGTCCAACAGTGCCAATTAAAACTCTAGACTGATGCACAGTGAAGAGGAGCAGGGGTGAAATGTGCTTGCAGTGGAATCCATCAGAGGTGGGAAAGCTGCAGGAGGCCTAAAATTTCAAATCCTCTAATACTAATAGCATTACTAATCAATGCTCTATTGATAAGGCACCTTTATTATGGGCTAAGTATTTACAAGCAAAGTTGCTGGATATCTTACTCTGCTCCCACTGAGACCAGCTGCTCCCATGAGACACTTCTGTCTGTATGACTGTGCTGACACTAACTCAGTTGGCTACAGCCTGGTGATAATAACATCAAGCTTGTGGGTTTGACCTCTGTAGGGTCCGTTCATTTAAGAGTTCGACTTGATGATCCTTGTGGGTCCCTTCCAACTCGAAAGTATTCTGTGAAATCTGCATGCTCAGCAATGCTGTGGCCACATCAGGGAGCACCATTTCCACTCCTGGGAAGGCAACACTTGTTGCATATGTTCCCTGCAGTGACCACAGGCTCGGGATAGGCCCCAGCCCTGCCCAGGTAGCAGCAAAATGAGCTAATGAATCCTGTGGCTGGCTACCTGCCAATGTGCCCTCCCAGCCACAAATCCTTTATTTCCTCTAGAGTGCCAAGACAGTGACCCTCAGACTCGTTTTTAACCCCTCTGTGAAGGATCCATCTGCCAAGACCACCTTGTGAGTTGAAGTGTGGCCATAATGTGACCCATTACGTGACCACAGCATTGCTCTGCTCAGACCCTGTCACTGCCTACCCCTGTTGACAGAAAGGCGGCTTTGACGGATCGTTTTCCTAGGAAGTGCTGGTCGTGGCAGAACAGAAAGCTGCAATTTCCTCTCCATTCTGTGACCACCACATGGCACTGCTTCCCAAGGACCCATCACCTACAAATGGTGAAGAAATCCATTCTTGCCAAATCTTCAACTGCTGGTAACAATGCATGAAAACAGAGAGAAACCAGGACAATGCACAGAGCCTGGGTGAAATGTGCAGGAAGGGTACCGTATGGAGAATCTGACCCACAAGACACTCCGGAGACTGACTCCAAGAAGCAACCTCTGAGTGAAGCTGAATTACCACACACTGTAAAAAAAACCCCCACCACCCTGAAATCCACAGGTGAATTAATTCCTAGAGCCATTGTCACTGCTTCCTGAGAGAAACTCTGCTCCTTAACAACTCTTTAAAAGATATTGCTAAAATATGTTTCATCTTCCACACGGTACATATGTGTCTAATGACATTTGAGACCAGAAAATCACATTATAAATAATGCAAGACATCTGTAGTGCTGGCTCGGTAAGTTGAGCTTTGATGGAAGACTGTGCTTTCCCATTTTAGGTGTGTTCTGCAACAGTTAGTTGGAAAAAAAGATTTTATGCAGATTAGGTACATTAACAATGAGTTCTATAATAGTCTTTAGGCAATTAAGTGCTCATTCTTGAAAGCCTGATTATATATTTTATCTTCCAAACAGTAAGTGCTGCTTTTTTTAACACTGGTTTCAACAGTACCTTTTTTGGCCTTTTCTCCCTCTCTTAACTGTATTTTAAATGGAAAGTTAAAGCTTTTCAAAATGTGCTAAACTGACAGCTTTATGTATTGGCATCTTCTGTCCTTAGCACAAACAGGTAGTGCTGTCTTCCCAAGCCACCCTCTTGATCTGCAATGACTGTCCAGAACTACAGTTATGACAAGGAGTTCAGTCTATAAAGGCATCTTAGATGCCCAGTCATGCAGAAGTTCTGCAGGGATGGTTAAACTGTTTGAGGATCACATAACTTGTGATTATAATGCATTTCAACCAACAGCAGACTGTGACTCATTACTCAATTTGATCAGGCTAAAAAACTACAGGGTATAGGACATTTTAGTTCAATGGAAATACTGCGGACCTCTGAGGCCTTCAGCATGACATTCAGTCCATGTTCTTAAGAGCCAGCAAAAGCCCAGTGACAAGAAAGGACGCCTTGCAGTTTTGATGTCCACCAACATTTTAACTGCTGGACTGAGAGCGTCCTGGGAGAGCTGGTGCACCCTGCAACAAGGAGATTGCAGATTGGTCTTCATCCACAGAACTTGTGCAACCCAGGACCTGAAGGGCTACATCTGCCACCCAACACTGCATCCACGTCAAAGCCTCAGCCCTGGCAAGGGCAGCTGCTTCAACATCTGCTGGGGAAACTCCCCTGCAGCATACTGCCACTGTGCCTGAGACTTACACTGGTACGAATTTGATAGAGGCCTCCTTCTTTCCACCCTGCTGTGCAAACTGCTGTGTCTGCTGGTAACCTCTGCTTTCTGTCTTTTTTAATTCCTCTATAAAACTGAGTTTTCATCAGTAGGATGTTACCCTTACCTTTTTCGTCTGAACTCATAACCAGATTATGTCTTGGTAAACAGCTGCTCCATGTCAGAATGAATGAAAGTGCCTGCACCTCCTTTTTCCCTCTTAGGCATTTAGGCTGCACCTTGAGTTTAAAGCTGTTACAGAAATGACCAGCAAACTGACCTATGCCCATTCCCCTAAGTTTAAAACCATTACTGGTGTGTTCACCTCAGAAACCAATACTAATAGGCCTAAAAACCCCTGCCGTTGTAGTCAGTGCCATTTGTAGAGTAATAACAGTAATAAAGCTCCATTTTCCATGTGCTCCTAGCAGAGTAACATGGAGAACCAGATCAGAAACTAGTAAAACAGAGGTACAATTATGTTCTACTCCTTGAGAAACTTCTGAAAAGTGAACAGCTGGCAAGAAAGTATTTATGTGTCATCTGAAAGATGATACCTTCTACCAAGGCAGCCTAATATACAAAGAGAGCAGGAGGATATCAGAGCTGGGTGCATAATAAATTGGAATCCTTGAGTGAGTCTGAGCCCTTGTGAGACTGAAAGTGCTGGCAGCACTTTTCCTCTTACAAATGAGAAATTATGACTATTAAATGAGACACGCTGATGCACAGGATGTACTCCAAGGCAGCCACAGGCGGCTCACTAATTGTTATGGTAGGTTGGTGGGAGGAAGAAGTATTGTATGATATAAACAAAGACCAATACCCTGTTATGCCACAAAACACAATCAACCAAAGATAACCATTTTCAATCAATATAAGAGCATAGAGTTCTTTGAAAAGAAAATTAACACTTCCTCTTTAATGTTACCCCCTCTTTTCCTCTTTTCTGTAGATAAACACAGTAGACATGGCATTCCTGACTTTAGAGGATATGTATGACTTTATCCATGCATATCTGAGGTTGACAGCTTTGTTCTCGTTTTTTTCTGACACATGCAGTATATACTATATATTGAAATAGCAGTGACAGTCTGATCTCACCCCTATGTCTGTATTAGTGTCAGGAGGTTATATATAGGTGTTTATCTACAGAATTTCCACAGTGCCAATCACTAAAGCACTTCAGCACCTCCAAAATGTTACTAAACATACCCTCACAGCAGCCCTGATCTGTAGGAATAGGATATCCTATCCTCACTCAAGGTCACACAGGGTAGCTATGGAGGAATGGAGAACCACATCATATCCCTCAGTTCCATTCCTGGGTGTCAGCCTAAGATGAGCAAGCATATATATAGAAATAACAGAAACTTGGTATGAAAGCCAATCTACGCCTTCAAGTTTATAGCTCTGAGACATCTTGGACCTTTCAGCATCTATCAGTTGTTACCTTGATTGACTCTCTGTCCTGGTTCCCCTCTGTTTTTGGAGGCTTCTTCAACTGCCTCCTTCTGAGCTCTCTTGTCTCTCATCTCAGCTCCTGCTGCTCCAAGCTGCTTCACTGCAGTTCCTATCCTTAACACCTTAACCTGACATACAAAATCTTGGCCACTCAGACTTGAAACAAGGTGATGGTAGGGACCAGACACAAAGCATACAGTATAGCAAAACTGTGCAAAACCAGTGCCACGTTGCCAAATGGAACGGCATTGCTACATGATTAATTTTCTTTAACTCTGTATAATTAATTCAATGTAACTACTTTTAGTGCTTGTCATGTATGCAGATATCATTAAACACATGCCAAGTGCAGTGTCACATAACTCACCTCTCTCCTTTTGCTGGGATCCCTTAGCTAGGCTTTCTATCCGTTCTGTGCTGTGCCCAAACTCCTCAGTCAGCTCCCGCCAGCAAGGCACTGCTTGACCCTTAGGAGACTTTTAAAATACAAGACAATCACCAAAGCCTAGGTTCTGTGCACTCAGTCAAAGCTGAGAAAACCCTGCAAACCCTAATTTACTTTCAACCTCAAGTCTATTTTTGCCATGGAATCCTGAGAAAAAACATGCTACTAACAGTGTGGAAATGCACACACATAAATCCTGTGCAAGGAGCACTCAATAATCACAGCATTATGCAAAGTAATTTTTATACATATTTTGTTCATCTTATTTGCCAGTTAAACCACCTGCCCTAGGATTTCTCAAAGTACTATCTGCAAAAAGGTTTATCTAGGCAAAGAAATATATTCTTGTGTCTTAAAATTATCCTTAAAATCAATGTTTATACACACACACACTTTTACAAGTATTACAAAGATTTAATTTGCATGAATGAATGTTTGACTGTTTATGCAGGTCATGCTGAAAAAGTGCTTGTAAAGTCATTGAGCCTTATGTATTCTTATCATAAAAATCCCTAAAGAGAGCTTGAAGATGTATTTTAGCAATGGTTTAAAACAAGATTACTCATATGGAAAATAGGATTCCTCTCCTTGAAAAGCCAAAGGCAACTCCTTCCACACCATCAGTCTACGGTCTCAAAAGGAGAAAATAATTTGTATCAATACATTTTCTAAATCTCTTTCACTGACTTGAAAAGTTTATCTGTACATAAATTAAATTGTATTAAATTCTAATATCTGGCAATCTCCCAGGACTAAGGCTTTCACAGAAGGACATTTTTGGCTTTGTGATAGCCAAAGTATGCTCTTTCTAACCTGAAAACATTGGACTCTGAATCTGTCCCTGGTCCAGGACTAAATATTGCTTGTCCTGGGCTTTGAGCCAGTATAATTTGGGGAAAGAAATTCCACATTTGGGAAAATAAAGAAACCATTATTTGGCATTTTCTTTTTCAAGTGGTGGCTCTCTGATGCTATTCGGAAATTCAAAATCTTGGAAGTGGTTACTGAAGAGCTGGATTTATTGGGTGTTGTGCAGGTGAGGTAGCCAGAGGTCAAACTTTGGTCTATCACATGGTGACTGCAACTATCTGCAACGTGGTTCAAACAATTTATCACACAGACATTACCATTATCTTTTTTATTTCTTTACACTGTATCTGCAAACTCCTTTAACAAATAACTCTAGAGGACATAACCTCCTAAGCTCTTTTGTTCTCGTATTACAGAAAGCAGTAACAGACTAACATCAGCATAGTCTCACTACTGCACCCGCTAACTGTCTGTCTGTCCAGTTTTGCTGGACATGCATTGCCCTGAGTTTGTGCAGGAAGGCAGAGGAAGACAGATATGCAGCCCTGCTTGTGGGTCTCCTAGAGTTTCTTCTCCTCTGCAAAGAAGGCATGTAAGCAAACAAGCCTGGGGAACATCCTGAATGAAGGTCTTCTGTCATGAAAACACACTGACATTCCCTACTTCTTTTACCCACTGTACGACATACTTTATTTAAGACCATTATTTTGCTTCAAATGCAATTAGTTCTAAATGTTTTGGTTCATCTTAAAACAATTGTAATTTTGATTGATAGTAAAAGTCTACACACCACAAAGACAGCAATGTCGGACACAGAGACATTACAAAATCTATAACCTGACCCTTTAAAACACAACTTGAACCATCAGATTTGACTTATGAGACTAGTAACAATAGTGCTTCATGCAAAAAGCATTAGGTTAATGCTGGATCAGGCAAAGTTGCCAAACACACCCTGGCATAATTAATCAAGAATATTTCAAAAACAGATCGCCTGCAAGAGGTTATTGATTTCCTGTCACGACACGTTTTCCTCATGAGGTGCTACAATGCTATGTATCTGAGATGTGCTGGCATGTATTTTTCAGTGACTAAGCCTTGATCTATCTTCCTGGATTCCTGCCACTGGTGCACTGACATCTGCAACTACTCATGTTTGACAGTCTCATGCATGAGCTATGTGGCTTCCAACTTGGATGGGATTAGTATAGGAGACTTTCTGAATACTTTAAATGTAATTGAAAGCAGATAAATACAAGGGTCTCAAGAGGGTGGCATGCTTTTTACAAATGGACGTTAAATCATGTGTATACATGCTTGGACTGAGAAAGATCTCAGTATAGTTAACCAGTATAGTATGCAAGAAAGTGTTTGTCCTCGTTCTTAAATATGTATGAATTCTGATAATGTCACTTTATAAATGCAAATACACTGCATGGCTAAAGTGGGGTTTAGACAAGCATGAAAAGGTACACATTTGAGGAGAAGGCAGGGGGAAGAGGAACAGAACGTATTCAGAGACTGACAGGTATTCTGCCTTTCACCCATGCCTGAACTAAGGCATTCATGTCTTCTGTGAACCATCCCTGCCAAGTGATGAGAGCTGAAGACAATATACATCATGTAACTAAAGGTTATACTGTTACTGTGTCAAATATCAGTAAGTAAGAAGTGATGTTTTCTTTTAAAGCAAAATTCAACGACATTCCTTACATAGAGCACATTTCTATTTATCTGTTTTTTCTTGGAAAATGTGGACAATGATATAACACTCTGCAAACCTATTTCTGTACATATTTACTGAATACTGTAAAATAGAAGATGCAAATAAAACTGACATTAACACTGCTGTAAAGAGTTTATCTTTCACATTTCTGTTACTTTTTAGACTCTGAACTCTGCAAACATAAATAATCTTGCTTTAACACAGATAATGCAGAGCTTGATTTAAAAAAAGCCAAAAAACTTTCAGTGGGAAATAGCCTATTCTCTCTTGCTGTCAAATACCTGTTGGAGGATCACAGTGATGGGCAGTACCCAAGCATCACAAGAGGACAGTGATACTGAACATACGTAATATCAAAGGGCTCCAAGATGATCAGGTTGCAATGGAGCTGTGACACCCATAGTATTAAAGCTACGGGCTTCTCTGGGTTGTCTTGCAGACTCTGGCCTGATTTTTTTCTGTTCGGTGTTGATATGTCTGTCTCTGCTTCCCTCACTTACAGCTCTGTCCCCAGTCAGGCTGATCTTACTGAGCTGTCAGTGACCTGCATGGCTCTTCTATTTCAAGTGTGAGAAAGGAAGGAGAACTGGAGACAAGATGTGATTCTTCCTACTACATGGTAGCATTTTTCCTAGCAAGCAGAGGAGCAGAACAACAGCTGTTACCATGTGTAAGGTTAGTTGTTCCTGGGACAGCAGTACGTGCATGGCAGGGTTGCAATGGGATGAGTGGTCTCATCTCTCATACTCTGGAGAACCCTGGAGAAAGCAGGGCTTCCTACTCTGCCTGGTATCACAGCTCCTATCATGGAATAAAGTCCTCAAGAACTTCTGCTCCAGCCTTCCAGATGAGGTCTAAAGTAGTTCAAGCAAAATATCCCTTGGTTTCCTTCCCAAGACTCTGTTAAATGTGGTCTGAGTAATTCATTACTTTGGTGATAATTATAGTACCATAATGCAGTTTTTCCAGCACTAGAAATTTTATCTGTATTTCCCTATTGCCACAGGGATTACAGACAGAACTTCCTTTCCAGCACCTGCTCATAAAGCTGTACAATCAGTCATCTGTAAAGTTTTGTCATGTATTCTTCAGCTGATCTGAGCTCTTCTGTGCTGTGGGACTGACGCCAGTATTGGAACTGAGGTCACCCACACATGCAAGTGGTTCATGACACTTTTTCTTTAAATGTAAGAAACACCTTTTTTTAACTGTAAAGGTGATCAAACACTGAAAGTGGTTGCTCAGAGAGGTTGTGGAGTCTCCATGCTTGGTGGTACTAAAAAACTGACAGGACACTATCCTAGGCCACTGGCTAAAGCTGACTCTGCTTGAGGGGGATGTTGGACAAGACAATCTCCATGGGTGCCTTCTCACTCCATCAACCCTGTGATTCTATGGCCCTGTGTCCCTAATTGCCTAGCTGTTATGGTCACTGCCTTTATATCCAGTCTTGTCAGTCCTCAGTATCTCTTGTCCCTCTCCACTCCTGGCCAGTGCTGAGTCTGTAAAAGTTGCCGCATTTTGTACATGGTCTTCGATAACACTCCCTTGGTTCTCTGGGGTAAGAGCAGAAAAGGAAAGCTGAACCAACCTGATCTGCAGTATTTCTACCCTGTGCTCTTCTGAAATGTCTCTTATTCACACTCTCAGAGTATTTTCTGAATAGTCCCCTAAGTCACCAGTTTTTAATTGAGGAACAGAGAGATGATAGAAAAGACCCAGTTCTACATGTCTGTCTCCTTGTTAATGGTCACATTGTGTGTGAATGTGTGTTTAAAGCAGAAGATTATGGAAATGCCTTTGAGGTGGGAATGGACTGGCCAGTCACTAGATGTATTTCTTTATGTTACTTGTAACATTGTTCTGTTGCAACTAAAATACTCAGAGTGACTACAAGTGCAAGAATTGCAGAGTAAACCTTTACAAACAAGGAAGACCACTACAAATGTGTCACTGAAGAGGGATATCAGTGATTCCAAGTTGCCTGAGATTGACTGATTGACTTCATACTGGAGAATGGCTTCTGTTGGGAATGGGAAAATGCACATTTAATTAAGAGCACTCAAACTCCATAGTAGTGGTATTTTCCACTGGGAGAAAGGACTAAGGATAACCCTGTTTTTAAGAGAAAGACCAAAGAACCACCTCAAGTGCATTGGGCTGCAGTGCAGATGTGGGAGCCAGCATGGCAGGCTACGTTGGCAGAGCAAGCTGAGTGAGAGGAGATGTCTTCAAAAGAGCAGGTTAGCTGAGAAGGGCTGGTTAGGGCCTGTCTCCACAACTGGAGCTGCAGCCACCTCAGCTGTGCTTGCTGAAAGACTCACTGGCTCAGATTTGGGTCTGCACCAAGCTAAGACAACACGGTATGAGGAGTCCATAGTGGAGACCACAAGGATGGCAGCTACTCTCCCAGGACTGAGAAGGAGGACTGACTTAAGAGCATTGCAAAGGTATGCCAAAAGGAGTAGAGACTTACCTAACACTGTTGGTTTATTCATGATGGGCTTCCTCACAGAATTCTCCCCCCCCACCAATAAGGCTGTATTTGCTTGAATGCCTTTGAGCCACTGCTAGCAAGCAGATAAGCACTGCTGCTCAGGGGCACCCACGTGTGTAATTCACTTCTGTAAGTTTCTAGGCAGGGGCTTCTGCCAGTTTTATTTTCAGCAAGAATATCTAAGCAATTGAAGCTGGCCTGTTTGACTGGCAGCAGCGCTGGGTAGAGAGGGTACATAATGCACACCCACGTCAGACCACACTCAGCATTTGTTTCTGCTTTCCTGATGCTGTAGTGCATTCTTAGTAGGCTACTAAACTTTTTATTGGCACTTCTGCAGAAAGTACCTGGCAGTAGAACAGTATTACTATTTTAATTACTTGACCTAGTAGCCTACCTTGTTGCTTAGGCTTCTTTAGCCCTATAACCAACTTCTTAATGCTCTTCACTATTGAACAAAACTAAAACATTAGAAAAAGCTTGCTGCTCTGATGAAAGCAGAGGAACTACTATAAAAAGACAATATTATCTTGTGGTCCTTAGATAAATCCTAAACTTTAATCAGCTATCTCCAATACATTCTCCAGTGCATGACACTACTTTCTCATCTCAACAATACCAATTATCATTTTACTGCAAAACAAAGGAGCAAAAAAAACCCAAACCCCCAGACTTCTTAGCCAACTGTGACAAGAAGTGCAATAAGAGACCCTTGATAACCCAGAGTCACTATGGGATCAGCTGAGATTACCAGAGTATAATTCTTTGTGATGGTGGTATATTATTAGTTTTATTAATAATTAAATAACTTCTGACTGTCAGTATGCTTTAGAAAAATTCCAATTAACCCTTATAAAATTTCTTTGAGATAGTGAGAAAGAAAAATAAAAGCACTTTATCAGTGAGGAAATGCACACAAAGAAAGAAAAAGCATCTAAACCAAGGCAAAAGGCAAACAGTGATGGATTTTGTACTGGAATGTAGCTTGGTGATGGCTTCAACTGGGCTCGGCCCACTTCAACACTCCCTTGTCAGGAGGTCAAAGTCAGAACTATACTGGTCGCAAGTCCACAGCTACTTAAGGGCTTCAGTGTACTAACCTCTTACATTCATGGCATCAGGAGAAGAAAAGCATGTGGATAAAATCCAATAGTTTAGGCACCCAATCAAAGCAGATTATTTCAAAACTTTTTATTAAATGTGAGCCCATCTGCCTCTCTAAATGTCAATGTAAACATGCTAGAGGGAACACAAAAAGGCCAGAGGAAGACCTGGGCTATTGTCTGTGAAATTTATTCTTGTTCTTCCTCCTTTCTTCTGCTGAAAGTAGAGAGCAACTGGGGGCTTAATACCAATGGACTTCAGCTTCAGGACAACTTTAGACAGGTTCCATGAATTTGAGCCCAGGCTTAGCAACATGCATCCAAGTGACTATATGGTCAAGATTCAAGGATTCGTGGCATGCCTTCAGTTAGGCACATCACGGGAAGCAGGAAGGATGCAGCAGTAGGTTAGGAAGCCAGGAACATCACAATAATATTTGTGAAGGAGTTTCTGTAATGTTTCCAATCTCCCCTTCCCAGGAAAAGTCAGCAACACCTCAGGAATAACCAGAAGTCTAAAGAAGCTAATAGAAACTGTACTTTGGTATCCTCCTCCAGTCTGTCTTCAGATGGGATCAAGGGGCTGAAATGACTCTACCAGCATTAGTGGATGAGCTCATGGTGGCTATGGACATACCACAAACCTCTGTGCCACAACCACTGCCTAAACAAATATTCCCTCTGTCTCTCCCATACAACAGCTGGGAACTTGGCAAACACCAACTAGCTCCTAGCAGTCCTGTAAAGCAGGAAAGCACTGTGTGTGTTTTAAGAAGAGAACCAAGTTACGAACACTATAAACTATTGACATACAGTATGTAAATGGCAGCATTAAGACCTGCTCCTTGATCCTTCAGGAAACCTTCTCTACTGATCCTTCTCCCCTACTGGTAGCTGAGACACAAGCTCCTTCCCCAGGCAGAAGGTTCTCCCTCTGGCTGGGCAGCATCAGCTGGTGGTGTGGTATGAGGGCTCTCAGTTGAGCCCTGCTGTCTACCTAGGTACTGGTGACCAGAGAGCATATCACTGCAACTGCTTCCTTCACCCAAGCAGACTGAAGGAGATCTCTACTGTACCTCCCCCAGGGTACTTGACAGATGACGGTTTTAGCCAAAAAGTGGAAAGGCCTTCTCACTCTGCATCTGAGAGAGGTCAACAGCCCTTCTAGCCAGTAAGTCTTTTTCTGAGAGTTGAGAATTGCAGATATTGTATTATATCAACTGTTTTCAGCTGCTTTTGTGGTGGGAGAGTTAATAAAAAATCATTTATTTTTGAGAAATGAAAGCCATGCAGATTTGCCTTTTCCTTTTTTTATCTTTAAAGAAAAAAATTACTCTAGTTTTTCCCCTTAAAAATTAAGTATTGAAGTATTTATCTGAGTCAATCAGAAATGCCATTTTTCATTAAAAAGTACAGAATCATAGAATATCCTGAGTTGGAAGGGACACATAAGGATCACTGAAGTCTAACTCCTGTCCCTTCACAGGACAACCTCAGGAATCACACCATGTGCCTGAGAGTATGAACTCTGTCAGGCTTGGTGCTTGTGACCACTTCCCTTGAAAGCCTGTTCCAGTACCCAACCACCCTCCAGGTGAAGAACCTTTTCCTAGTAACTAAACTAAACCTCCCCTGACACAACTTCAGGCCATTCCCTCAGGTTCGATCACTGGTCACCACAGAGAAGAGATCAGTGCCTGTTCCTCCTCTTCCCCTCATGCGGAAGTTGTAACTGCAATGAGGTCTCCCCTCGGTCTCCTCCTCTCCAGGCTGAACAGACTGAGTGACCTCAGCTATTCTTCATATGGCTTTCCCATCCCATCACCATGGGGTTCCAGATTAGAAAGGTGGGAAGGCAGCAATGTTGGTGCCCTGCCATGATCCCTTTGGCATGACTTTACCAATCCCAGTGTCCCCTGAGCTGTACAGGTTCTCTGAACTCTAACCATAATCCTAACAATAATGGTACCTTGGTGCTAAGGCTGGGGTCCACATCACCATGCGTGGCTCAGACTAGAAAGCTTTGAAGACAGCAATGTTGGTGCTCTGCAGCTGTCCCCTTGGCATGACTTTTGCAGTCCCTGAGTCCCTGGAGCTGTAGGCTTTCTGACTCTCTGAGCCCTAACACTAATGGTAATGGAATCTTGGTGCTGCTGTTGAGGTCCCCAACACAAGGCTCTGTTAGAAAAGTAGGGAGGCAGCAATGTTGGTGCCCTGCCGTGATCCCCAGTGTCCATGAAGCAATAGGCTTTCTGTCTCTGTGAACCATATCTTTGTCTGAATTTAATATGTGATCAACTCTGGTGGTAAAGTAATTGACCAGTGATGTTGAAAAAATGTCCCGATACCTACTACAATTCATCTGAGAAGAATACATGCATCTAGTGGGACTGAAATATAGTTGAAATTGGAGAAAATATCTGGAAGATCTTGCTAAAAGTCATTTTTCATCAAGGCCATTAGCACTCTATTTGTCAAAGCATTCAGAAAGCTCTTTAATTTTGTTGGACTCATGGCTAATGCTGCTGCTTATGTTGGGACAGTAATAATCTCCCATTAAACAGGAAGCCACATTCTTTCATTTTGGGTGAGGATTTGTAAATGGCAGTCTATTCATCCGTTTATCAGTTCCAGATGTATTTAACAGTCCTTCAAACTGAAAGTGAGAAAACAAAAATTAGATTAATTGTAATATGGCAACAGTCTTCAGTATATGATACCATGCTTTCTGTCCTCTAAGGACTCCTAAATCACTTCAACAATCATTTTCATGCCTTGGTTATATTGAGAGCAGGGAAACCTCCAGCCCTGACTTCATTTGGGATGAGCCACCACCAGCTAAAGTGTTCTTTCTTCTCCTACCTTTTACCTCCTTCCTCTATAAAATCCATTTTTCCCTTTCTGCTTCAAGCCTCATGTTGCCTGGATGGTGCTCTGCTCCTCCATTCTCTCTCCACTTGTGTCAAGATGAGTGTTAACAAGGTTTTCATCAGCGAAAAGACCTGTCTGACTTTTGATAGGGAAGAAATTCCCTATCCCATCTTTCTTCTTTATGGCCTATTCCAGTATTGCACACAAGATAAGCTACTGCTTCATTCATAGCCACAGCAACAGGCAGGCATTCTAGAGACACAGTGCAGCTATGAAGTCCTCCAGGGAGGATTGCTCATGGAGGTTGGAGAAAAAGCATTCTTGTTTAAGGATGTTGTAGTTTAAAATGTGCAGTGGGAGAAATGGAATGAACCACATCATTGATATTTAAGCAGTATTTCACCAGTTTTGTAAGGACAGGAAAAAAGAAAAGCAAGCAGTGGCAAAAACCAAACCAACCAAGCATCCAGAGCTCAGGGAACATAAGGAGGATAGGCAAAGTGCAGAAGTCACTAGAGACAACGCACTGCACCTCACAAGTGCAAATTCTTGCTATTAATATGGCACAAACTATTTATGCTCTCTGCTTACTCCTCTGTAAGAGATGGGCAACTTACATTGCATCTTGAGCAGGCGCGTGCGAGGCAAAAGCATACAGATAGACATAACAGAGCAGATGGAGAACATATGAGTCAAAGCATATTCTGTAAACAGATATTACAGAAGTAGATAGGTGGAAGAAGGTTTCTTTATTAAGCACTCTAAGCACTTCCCTAGGAATCTATTCCTTTAGCATAAGGAAATAGTCCTCTCTTGTAAGGAACTGAAAAATATTTGCTTTACTGATTGCTTTGGTACAGATCTAAGTTTTGGGAATCTGACCTATAAGGTGGCAGCTCAGCATTGCTAATGATTTTTGTGTAGGATGTATGTATCTTAGCCGGGAGGCTGTATGTAACATACAAGGTCTATATTTCAAAGAGAAGATATGCAGCTTTCCAGCATTTTCTAATTTCTGTTTCAGCTCTTCATTCTTTCTTAAACTCTTTTTACAGAATCGCAGGATCATTTCGGTTGGAAAAACCTTCTGACGTCATGGAGTCCAACCTTTGACTGAACACCAACATGTCAACTAGGCCATGGCACTAAGTGCCACGTCCAGTTGTTTCTTGAACACTTCCAGGGACAGTGACTCCAATACCTCCCTGGGCAATCCATTCCAAATGTTTAACAACCCTTTCTGTGAAGAAATTCCTCCTATGTCCAGCCTGAACTTTCCCTGACACAACTTGAGGCTATGCCCTCTTGTACTGTCACTTTTTGCCTGTGAGAAAAGACTGACCTCCAAAGATGAGGAAAGGCTCTGGATATCACTTTTTTTTTTTTGTCAACTGCTAACATAAAAAAAGGAAAATCATGGGGAGGAGGATAAAATGGGAGAAGAAAACTCATAATGGTAAAATTTTAAACTACTGAAGTTTAAGTTTTGATAAAAAAACAGATTTAAACAACAATTATGAAAAAGAAGGCTCTAGCTAAAGACAAGGATTAATTTTTTGCTAGAAATAGCCTCTGATTATTCTATTCAGCTTTTGTTACATTCCAGCTATAAAGTGCTAATCAGTACAAAATTTAAAAATTCATTACAAGTTACATAATGCACTTTAATTATGTACCTTATTAATGTACTTTAATAACATCCATACACAGATACATAGTATGTCTTGTATATACAAAATTCCTACCATTTTCACCCTAAGATATCAGCAATTTTAAAGTGTCACACACCTGCAAAATAACATACATTGTTGTATTCACCATAAACATGTATGTATGAGAGCACTACACAGATCTTCTTCAGGTTCTGATGAAGTGTTTTGGTTTCTTGAGGCACACCAACCTCTTTGTAATATTTTCAGAAATAAATCTATTGTGAATTTTTCCTAAAGCCTACATGCAACCACCCAGTATATGTCTCCTTGCAGGTCAATTATTCTCAAGGTTTCCACTCAGAGATGAAGTTGTCTAAGATTCACTCTACTTTCCCTCCTCTCTCTTCGCCATGTTTGAATTCTGACATTTGCTTGCTGAAAGGATGAGTTAACTCTGAGGCAATGCTGCTATATTTTACCTGCTTAAAGAATGGCCAGCAAGGAGGGCTTGTTTATTTCCCTCAAAGCCACACTGCCATAATATCATATTGCATTTGCCCAAGTCAGATAACTCTTACAGCCCACATACAAATGGAAATTATTTTGCCACTTCTGTGTCTCAAATAATCTTTTTCACAATTACTGGATTACCTCAAACCACTTAGATAACACTGGTGCAGTTTAGATATACAAAAGAATCTACCAGTGGTTTTTTGCCAAATGTTATTTTTTAACACTTCCTCCTATGAATCCTAAACAACTTTTTGTTATTCATCTCACTAACCATTCATGGATGAATGGCAATTGCTGAATGTCTTAGAAACAACACCTTGAAAATGTCATTCAAATAAATTTTTCAACAGCATGAGAGGCTAGGAGGTAATTCACACTTTTTTTATAATAATATTCTACAAGAGGTACTGTAGTCATCTGCCTTCCTGCCACCTCCTACAAAAGTAAAGGATTATAAATTCACTCTGATTTAGTGCAGCCAAATGTACCAGGCAGAGAAAAACACTGCAGACAGAATATGCTATTAAGACTGGTACACTATGAGAAAAGCGATCTCCATTATCGCCCCAAAACTAACTTGTTCCTCCCAGTTCAGCAAAAGCATGGGAGAATTCTGCAAGGCAGAGCTGGAATATGTCTTTTGTTCTGTAAAGAGCATTCATCCATGCACAGGAATGCCAGAAGCATCCAAGCCTGGTATCTTGAACACTGTCCTTTCTAATGAGAGAAGTTCAGAATCCCGCTTTCCCCCCTTAAATATCAGCTACTTATTAAAATCCATAGATTCCCTCTTCCTGAAGTTGTGTATATACTTTAGAGGTTCACTGAATCCTGATCCTCAAGTGTCAAGACAGCATTATGCCAGCATTTGCTCATGTCCAACTCTGCCACGACTCTAAAACCAGCAGCAACTCAAGACCCAAAGCTGGGACAAAGGAACTAGACACCCTGTGGCTAAAAGAGAGTTTCATCCTCTTTCAAGGGGCAATTGAGGAATGAGGAAATACCAGCTAAGAAATTCATGTCACAAGATCCATCATGCATCTGACACTTCAGATCATTTTCTTCTGTTGTCACCATGTCCCCAGACCCCCAAAACCAAAAGAACAGCAGATTTGAACTGTGGTTGAGGAATGTATGAAGCAATCAAACCCAAACCATCTATTATCAAAGTCTGCCTGTGTTACTGAATGCAGATGTAAAAAAAGCACCACCATAGTTACTGCTAAATTAATTTCCACAGTATATTCTGCGTACACAAAGATTAAGCCAAAGGAATTAAAAAAGAGAGGGAAAAATTGCCTATTTCTTCTAATCAGATACGCAGACCAAGCATCTTCCTGTAAGTCAGTTCCTTTCAGACAAAAACTGATAAATCTTACAGTTAAGAGTAAACCCACTTTTAAGCATAACATTTGAACCTAAGCTCATTCTTCTGATGACTTCATATGAAGGATGCTGGCACCACACAGTCAAGGACACTGTAGTTCCAACCCCTTTCAAGGTGGATGCTGCATAATCTCTTTCTCATTTGATATACAGAATGGCATGCACTTGCCATGAACTTTGGCCTTACAGGGCTGCTGGAAAGGCTGCAAATATTCTGCTGTATTTAGGGCCTTCTCCGGTTCTTCTGGTCAGAACAGTTTAACACACTGTCAGCCTGACCAGGGCCTCATGTAGAGAGAGATTTCTCTTCCCTTCCATCACACCTGAGAGCAACAAAGCTGACTTGCAGGACAAAAAACCCCCCAATTGGTTTCAATCCTTCTGGTTTTCAGCATGTTCCAGGACAATTTCCACAGTCTCTATCATGAGGCTAAGGAGTTCATCACAGGCTTACCTGATGTAATACCCTCTTCCCCATAGCTCATCTGCCATCACTGCGGAGCATGAGCACCGCTCTGTGCGGCACCTCCCATCTGGTGGAAGACATACCCTGAAACAGAAGGGGAACTTCTATGGTGCCTAGTTTCTGGTTCGGTGAAGGGCCAAACAGGTCCCTCAGGTAGATCAAGAGAGCTTCAGAGACTGCCTAGCCTGAGAGTAAAGCTATGATGTCTCAGAATAATTTTTAAAATTAATTCCTCATGCTGTTTACAGGATTGCATCTTCTCATTATCAAAGCAGCTGAAGATTTAACCTCCCTATGCTGCTCCCAGCAGCACTGCAGCTATTGAGCTGCTTGCACGTTGTCTGTCTGTCCCACCGGAGAACATTTCCTGTAAAATGAATTTTTGGCATGGCTGCTTCATTCTGCGCCAGGAGCAGAAAGTTGATGCACAGATTAGCGATCGATTTTCTAAGAAGTATCCCACAAATCAGGTCTCCTCTCTCTGTTTGCCTTCAAATTTCTGACGGAGACTCTATAATTAATTTAAACAGATACAAGCACTTCTCCTCCTCTCTTTTTTGATGCGAGCTGTTTCAACAGACTGTGCAGCGAAGCTGCAGCAATTTCAAAGGCTTCCGCTCCCTGCACAGAAGGGAGCAGCTGCAGGAATAGCTCTTTGAAGAGGAAATGGCACCCAATGGGACTGGCAGGCAGCTCCGAGCTGAGCTCAAACAGCCCCCAAAGTCCTTGGGAGCATCTGAGGACATCAAAAGAGGAAAGAATGAGGCTGGGAGAAGCCTGAAGAATGACATTCCCCCATCCCTGGAGCTTTCTTCTTTGCAAGCAGCAGGGTCTGAGAAGATAAGTCTTCCTCATACTTGGCTCAGATAATCCTACTAATATTGAAAGACTGGATATAAGGGCTGAACACAGAAGGTGGTTTCAGTCCTGGATTATTTATTAAACTCTAAATGTATAAATATATATACAGACCAAACATATGTATACAAATTTTGGATTCCTGTATATTATTAAAAATCCTACTCTATTCCAATTAATATAAATAAGTATACAACCATATTTCAAAATGACTATAAAGCACTCATGGGGTTCATGCATGTTTAACTGGTTAACTGATGAACTCACCGATGTGATTTATCTCAATGAAATGGTACTTTATTTTGATGATTGCAAATATACCCTTCTGTTATTTACAGCACAGGACACACTTTCCTACTATCCTATTTAAGTGATTTATAGCAAAATCAATAGACAAAATAAAGAAATCTTTGTTTCAGATATACGAATTTGTGCACAGGTACCCTCTCTGTCCCCAAAGTGGGTAGCATCACTGACTTACTGCTGAACTTCATAACTGCTGGAATTTTCTAATTCTGATTTAATGGGCTTCACACATAATCGGACTGTATCCATTGAAGCCCTATGGCCTATGCTACTCTTGCAGGACTCCCCCAGCAGAGGGGTAGTTCAAACAGCAGTCAATTTTTAGTGGCAGGCCCACAACAAATGCATGTTCTTTTATGAAAGCTGCATGCCTCCCTAATTACTTATGTATAAAAAAATGCCATTTTACTACACTCTGCTACGGTGCATAACCAACATGTTGTCCAGAAAAAGAACTGACACAACATATCCTGCAAGTGCCTCTTTTTTGTCAGATGGCACTTATTATACACCCACTGCATCAAACTTCTCCATCCTTGTCCTCCTAACTGGCAAATTCTGACTTTTCCCATTGTTTTCACACCACTCTTCTTTGGTCACTTTTCAATTCTACTTTTGGAACAATTTAAGCACATGGACATATAAACCTGAGGTAAGTGGTGCACAGACCTACTGCGTGTGCCTATTTACACCCATACTTCTGCACATCCACTGGCAGAGATGTGGACAGCCTTTTTTGTGAGATTATGCTGAGTTTGAAAGGACAATATTGCATCCTGGCAGGAACAGCCCTCAAACAATTTTGCTCTATAAAGTTTTGCTTTGCTATTAACATGACACCCTGGTGTTTTGATATCGTCCTACAAATTATGATAAAGAATGATATTCTATTTTATTACACATTGCAATGAACTGGCTAATGAACTTCATTAAAAACACTTCACTTTTCCTAAGTGTATAGGGTGCTTAACTGAGTTATTAGATGATGTGAAAAAATATAAGGAACTAAGTTCAGATCAGTGGAATAATTACCATTTCCACTTCTCTCTGAAGCGCAAGGTTTGCTGATATGCCTTGACACCTCATATCTTAGTTGTATTTTCAACATCTGTGTGCTGGTTTAAAAGTTAACCAGCAAGGCAAAATGAACTCAATTCAAAAGAGAGATTTATAAGTCAGAATAACAATTTATTAAAATAATGCAATAAGTACAATTATACAGACAGACAATTGGTTTTAATCCACAAAACCCAAATGTACAAACCCAGCACCCTGGGGTATGAACAAAAGTGGTGTACCTTGGCCCACCCCCCGAGTCCAAAGCAAAGGGAGAGGGAATAAACCTGCTGGTGGGAGAGCTGCTGCAGTCTGGTCAGAAGTGGTGATTGCAGTCCAGTCGAGGGTGGTGGTCTCAGCCTGGTTGGGAGCAGCGGTGGTCTGCTGTCTTCCTCTGGGTCCCACGAGAGAGAGCCCCAAGGCTCTGAAACTCCCAGTTATATACTCTCCAGTTCAGGCGGGAGTGCTCAGTCCCTCCCTCAGAGTAGGGAATTCCATAAAAGGGCATGTGGATGCTCAGTCCCTCTTATCAGAGCGGGGAATTCCATATAAGGATATCAGAGCGGGGAATTCCATAAAAGGGTACAGGAACATCTTCCCACCTTGCAGGCCTCTACTGACAGCAGTTTTTGGGAAATGGCATGGAGGCTATGGAATACACAGTTTTGGGTTACACCCATCCAGGGATGAATTGGTCCCAGCCGTTCTAACCAGGACAATCTGACAGGGTCAGTTGTTCAGAGACAAAAACTCCACAGCCAGTTGCTTATACTTCGTACAGCAAAATTAGAATGCAGAGCAGGAAATAAACTGAAATGGTCTCATACTTGAATGGAATATCAACATTCTGCTTAATTAGGTCACTAAGCATATGTTTGTTTACTTGGATATCTTCTCTCTGGCAGTTCATCTTTGGGTAACACAACTATCTCACTGGAGAGAGTGGAACTCCCATGGCAGATAACATGAGGTCGGTAATTTGGGGGCCAGAAAAGTATGTTTATCAACACTATTTCAAATACCTCATAATGCAGACAGAGTGTGAGAGCAATACATGCCTCACTGGCTTCTGTGTCAGGTTGGTGTCCATACAAAGGGCAGCACAGCCATTAGGGAGCTGGTTACCACTCTCCGTATTTCTGCCTGTCCCTGATTTACCTTCTTAGTTGATTGTAATGCAGAGAAGGGTGCAGAAGCTAGCAATGTCTATTCCATACTTATGGAAAATTTTCCCATGTTGCAAACCAAGAGGCACAGGCAATATTGCCACCTACATTCATCCCAATCACTGTGTAATTTTTTTTATATGTTATATTTTATTTTTATAATTTTCTTCTACATCCATCTACGCATTAATTTTCTTCTTTGTTTTAAGAGCACCGGATTGCTTAGAATGTGTATCCAGTCTTCTTGTCTTCAGAGGTCCAAGCACACTTCTGGTGGTGCATATAAAGCCCAATAATTTCCATTTCTGTTTGCATTACAGGCTCAAGCCTCAGCTGAGACTAAAGGAAATCCTTCAGAGATGGTCACAGTACAGACAAGTCCACATAGGCACTGTGGAAAGAGCAGATCCCCTCGCTACTGCTGACTCCTCCTTTTATGGGCCTGTGTTGAAAGGAGGACAGGGCTTACAGAAAACTGTGTGTGCTGTTCCCTCCAGATCCCAGTTCCAGGACATGGAGCTTTAGGACAGGCGTGTTTTTCACAAAGAGACAGTCTTTTCTGCATGGAGTATCTCAGCAGTTGTTCCTCTGCTATCAGTCTCACGTCAGTTCCTGAGATGAGTTTTTCTGATTTCTCGATAGAGATTACTTGCACCTGGATGGGAATGATAGGGTGTTGGCAGAGACACTGAGCAGACAAGAGGAGAGGGGAGAAACCTTGCCAGCCTTTGTGTGTGCAACTGCTGAGTCAGTTCAACAGCACCAGAAATCCCCACCCCCACAAACACAGGTGCAGACGGCCATGTAAAAGTAATCTGAATTCAGCTGCTGCCCAAATTCCACATTCCTATTGGCTCCACTGGAGCCTTTTTCCCACATGACCTCATCTCCCATACCCGTGAGGGGGACTGCCAGCCAGGCAACGCACAGTTTTTCTCAAAACATCCAGGAGTTGTTGTAGAAGTGGGAAGGACATGGGAGTCTGATACAGGTGAGAGGAAGAGCACATAGGAATGCCTGGATCTGGGCCTTTGACCCCCAGACTTCCCCCACAGCCACTGAAGTCTGGAATTCAGATCCTTGGAGCTACCAGGCTGCTTTTGTGTCCTTCCACTCCAGCAATAATGCTCCAGGAGATCCCTTCATGTGAAGGACTCTGCCAGTGCAAAGCTGCTCTGCAAAGAGCCTGGCAGTTTCCGCTTTGTCCCCCTCTCGAACAGAATTAGAGCATATCAGGATGATCTTGTGGGAGATTCAAGATGCCACAAGCCAGCCTCAGCTGCTGACAGAAGCAGTCAGGCCCCTGCCCCTCTCCATACACAGCTCCAAGTAGCTGAGGACTGACATGATGTGAACAGCAACTTCAGTTCCAGCTTGAGGACTGAGGGTTAATTCCCAAACCCATCTCAACACATGAATTAATACTGAGTACAGATACAGCATATGGAGCTCACAGACATATCAAAACACAACCACTGAAGATTAAGATTTAACCTACACAAGCCCTAATTATGCTCTTGACTACTGGGTCAATTTTTCCTACATGTGATGACATCCACCTGTCTGCAAAAGAAGAGTAAACCTCTTATTTTAACTGCATTTAAACAACCAGCAAGTCCACACATTCATCATTTGCCAGGGAGACTAACGAAGCCAAAGACAGTGGCAATCAAACACATGACATCTAACCAAAGGCTGCTTCCATGCTGTGTTTCAGTTTCCAAAATGAAGCCACTTCATGTGGCTAACAAGCTTTGTAACTTGCCTGATTTGATTTTGACTAAGTCTTCAATCGTTTTTCAAAGAAGAGTGAAAAAAAATTGGTTGATTTTGATTACAATAAAACAGACACAAAGCCTGGAGTACTTCAGATAGCAAAAGTTTCAGGATTCACAAGTAGTTCGAAAAAGGAAAGTGGACTAGAAATCATGATACAACTTCACTGTAGAGACCACTGCTTCAGCTGCTATGATTGGTAAAGGAAAATCAAAATCTGTAGCACTCAGATATGTATCATATTTTATGATGCATTTCTATGAACCACCCATTCCCTCATCTCATGTTTAGCATATCCCACGTGTTAAGGCAAAAAATAAAAACCTGAGCAGTAGGCATGAGAATGACAACACCATCGGGAGCCTCCTGCTGTTGGAGGTTTTATCAAGGAGAACTTTGACTGTCAGCTTGGCTGAGCTTCAAATTTGCCCTAAATATGGTGCAACTGGCTAAGAAGAGCTGGGACGACAGGGTGAGAAAGCTTGCCACCAGAGAACTAGCAACATAAGAGGGTGGCTACCTTCCTCTTTGCTCTGGGCTCTCATACAGACTGATCAAAAAGGCAACACTAATACAAACTACTAGTAAGTGTTAGGTACTGTGTATGCCAAGCTCAAGCAAGGTTGCTCATGCAAAGCAGGGGCTGTGGCCTTGCAGATGGGGCACAGGCACAGAGCAGCACAGAGGTGTTTGCACAGGCACAGTGCAGCTCATGGTGGGAAGGAAAAAATGAATTGCAAGAGGAATTCCGCTTTTAAGAAGTTGCTAAGAGGCACTACGTGCTATTTAAGTCTGAATTGTGTAAGCAGTGGAAACAGAAAGGGAATGGTGGGCAAGGTTAGGAATTTCCTGGATTGGCTAGGAAAAAATCCTATCTGCCATCTGAGCGGAGCACTCTTGATGTTGTGTCTACATCTTTAGCCTCCTTTAGGGCTATTACCATATGTCACAGACCTCCTTCCTACAGCAGCCATGAAGCTGCTTCACAATTTTTGCTGGCTCCTAGGGAGAAGTGCTGAGTGGGAAGCTTTATTCTTTCTGTCAATCTCAATCATGGTCACTGCAACTTCCCATGGTTGTGAACTGCATCCAAACATCCTATGGATGCCCTTTTGCACTCGAGCTCTGGGTTAGGCTTTAGGCTGAAATCATGTTGTGAACTTAGGAGAAGGGAAGTGTGTGGGAAGGAAGAAATGAGAACAGAAGGAA
Source organism: Neopelma chrysocephalum (assembly GCF_003984885.1). Lineage (NCBI taxonomy): Eukaryota > Metazoa > Chordata > Aves > Passeriformes > Pipridae > Neopelma > Neopelma chrysocephalum. Next base: position 20,267,134 of record NW_020897691.1, read on the forward strand.
AGGACACTGCAAGAGCCAACACCGGGATGGAAAAATGGAGATTTACAGGAAACTTGTCCTTACAAGAAATGCAGAACAGAAAATTGTTGACACAACATCCTACATGAAACAGAGATACACACAACATTATTAGCAGCTTTGGAGGTGTGCATGATCAGAGTAGTAAGGAAGAAGAAACATCCTGAATATGAATCACTATCGGTCCTGAAACAGAGATTTAATTAATTTCTGGTTTTAAAAGTTGGAAGAGATCACCTATAATTTGAGTATTTTTCAGAATAACTGAAAACAAATAAGGAAAAAAGTAGCTTACAAGTACCAGCAAGCCATGTTTGGGATGCTTTGTTTTTATTAGAATTTTTTTTAGAGAGAGCATTTATAAAAATCCAAATACAGATTTGTGGCTCCATATGTACAGTAAGTAGAACATTTGGTTGCACTGTGGTCACCTCAGTGCAGCCTCGTCATTTATTATTTGTAACATCACTGTCTTTGTGAAGTACCAGGTCACAATTATCATAAATCCCACATAATTCACTTCAGTATGAAAATTTTGATCAGTCTTAAGAGTGAAAAAGGAGGAGAAATTAAGTCACCCAAACAGGCAGAATAATCAGATTCTGTGGGAACATACAACAGGACAAGCAAATCATGCCAACAAGAATTTTGGCTCTAATATGTTGAAGTGTGAATAAAAGCTCTTGTGACTTGCCTGTCAAAAGACCACGTGAAACAGCTTGGCCATGTAGGTAATTACCATAATCTTCTGTGGACCTGCAAAGTATTCCAGAAGTGAACGTGCACTACTGAAATCAGCTGGTAAAATTCAGCCCTGCTCCCACTTCTGAAGTTGTAGTAGTCCATGCTCTCATTCGACAGCAAGAATTCGGGGCAAGGATCATCCTCTAGTATGTACTTGTACAGAGCCAAGACAAAGGGTGGAGAACTCTTGCTGCCACACAACATAAATAATAGTGATTCATCTTCCTGATGACTCCCTATTAGCTTGATTACCTGCCTTGATTCACGTGACGTTTGTAACAGCTTCCATGGGCTGTCGAGCTGTTTATATTGGTGAAAAAGACATCAACACATCTGCCTCCTGAGAGGATGTGTTTGAGGCAGAACACAACACAGCCTCTCCTCTTCATGCCTGAACGCAAGTTTGCTTGAGCTGCTCTTGAAGTGATGAGGAAAAATGGGAATCCAGGTTCTGTATCTGCAGCCAAGAGCAGCTTATTTCTAGCTCAGGTGAGACTTATATTTTGGGGGAAACATATGTCCCAAATTGTGTTATTCCTTCTTGCCCCTGCAAGGTTCCTTTTGCTCCCTGAACACACAGGAGCACATGAAGAAAGTAGGTTCAGTTGCCCTTACTCAGCATTAAACCATGTCCTTGGCTCACTTGTTGCTGCAGCAATTCTAGGGAAGCAGATATTTGTTCATTTTAATAAAGGCTTGTCTTTATTAATCAATCCTGTCCACACTTTCATCAAGATCCAGACTCTCGCTCTGTCTGGGACTCCAAATGTCCCAGACATTTGGAACAAAAAGTAATGCTTTTTTTGCTCCAGTCATACTCATCTACCATTTGTTGTCACAATGACCCATGCCACCTCTCTGGTTTCTTTATAAGCCCCTGTCACAGCTTTATCAACCCACTGTGTACTTCTACCTGTCCTCTTTTTATTTGGGTTTAGGTATTGTGCTTTTACCTATCCTGGACTAGAATTCAGCATTTTTTTGCTTGCTTAGGGCCATGGTCTTTTCAGGTTTTATTTTTTTAGATTAGTTTAGCCATGTGGTTATTCAGCATGTCCCCCTGCAGCTCTTACTCCCAAGACTTGATGACTGCACTCATAGCAGCATCCTTAAGCATCTTAATCTTAATCTAAGAATACAGTTCTTTTCAAGTGGAAAGAACAGGTTGGTGAGAAAAAAAGTAAAAATACCAAAAGAATTAGATTTTTAATACAGTCTTCACGTCTGCGTTTTCTACCGAAATGCTAACAAAGACTATCTACCTCTACAGGTCTAAGTTTTGAAATTGGTGGGTTTTTTTAATAACCAGTCTGATTTCACTGAGTAACTCCTTCACACCAAAACAGGATTCCCTTCTTCTTCCTATATCCCTTCAGTGCATGCTTTTCTCTTCATCCCTTCCTGGCACTGTCCTTTAAACATCCTTATGAAAAAATATTTGTGGAAAAATCACACTTGTCCTTGGCCTCCACTATTTTCCTTCTCTTCCATCCAAGACCCATGACCAAACTTCTCCTAATCACTGAGAGGACTTCTAAACTATACAAATACACAGAGAAAGTCGGACACCTTTTCAAGTACATCACAAAATTAAACTATAAACTACAGCAATTACATGCACAGTATCAACCTCAGCTAATTAAATAGTTACATGGTGTTTCAAATGCCTTCTTCTCACCCCCCATCTAAATCAGGTGAAAGCCTATCAAACTAAATTCTTGCGACTTCTAAAAGCAAGGTCACATCTCCTCCTGATGAAGTTTGGGCACAGCTGGAACTGCACCTCCAAACACCTACTAAACATTTGCAACGTGGGGTAGACCTGTTGGATTGGACACTCTTGAAGAGTAAAGGCCATGTGCAGCCAGTGAGAAGCAATTCCCTGTCAGTAGACACAAAAGAGGAGATATGAAGATAATATTTCCCCATCCATGTTGCCAAGCCTCTGAAGGCTGTAAATCTCTCCAGAGCAATCATTACAATGATGGTTCTGCATGTTGTGCTTGAAGAATAGTGACAGTTCATCAGGAGATGCAGAATCAATGGAGAAGTATTTTACAGTTTTCCAAGAGCACACAGGGCAAGCAACACATCCTGCTACTGCATCTGCTAAAGCTTTTGCACTGCCCACTCACACATTCTTAGTAGTTTTCCCATGTGCTTATAATGGACTTATCCCGATACCTCTGGCAGATGTACCTCTGCAACCTACCTCACTATGCTGCAGAACCTCTGCTCAAATCAACTTAGGTCGGCAAACACACATTTTGACTTCTTGCTTTCCTGTGCTTGCAATGATGGCTGATATTCTGAATTTTTCTCCCTTTCATGTTGGAAAACAGCAAAAAGCTAAATGAAAGCATTTTAGGTCGTATGCAGTCAAGCAAAGGCTACATTAATCAGGACTGCTCTTAGCTGCTGCTTTGTTCTTTGGTCTCCTAAAAGATCCATTTCCTAAGTTGCTAAGCACAGGCTTTTCCAAAGCTGTCTCTGCATCCAGAGCCCACATTCCACTTCTGTGTGAGGGAGGTACTTACAAGCCTAAGACCCACCTATGTTTGAAGAGGTCAATTTGAAATCCAATAATCAGAGGATCACTGAGGTGGGAAGTGACCTCTGGAGATCACTAGTCCAAACTTGCTGTTCAGACAAGGTTTAACTAGAGCAAATTGCACAGGGCAGTGTCCAATTGAATTTTGATTATCAGTAAGGACAGAGATTCCACAGTCTCTCCAGGCAATCTGAGGTAGTGTTCAGTCATCTTTACTAAGACCTTAAATCATCTTGTCCAGGAGCTGCTTTATGCTGATGACGACGCCCTCGTTGCCCACACAGAAGTAGCTCTGCAGCGTTTAACATCCTGCTTTGCTGAGGTTGCTGAGCTTTTTGGGCTGGAAGTCAGTTTAAAGAAGACAGAAGTTTTCTATCAACCTGCACCTCAGGAAGTCTTCCATCATCCCCATATCACCATTGGCGAATCAGAGCTCAAATCTGTCCAGCAGTTTAACTACCTAGGTAGCATCATCTCCTCAGATGGTAGGATTGACGGGGAGATAGACAACAGGTTAGCAAAGGCATATAGTGCTTTCAAAAAACTCCAGAAAATAGTCTGGCGAAATAAACACCTGAAGAAAAGCACAAAGATCAGTGTTTACAGAGCCACTGTGCTGTCTACTCTTTTATATGGGTCCGAATCATGGGTCATTTACTGCCACCACCTGCGACTCCTAGAACGCTTCCATCAACGCTGTCTCCGTACAATCCTAAACATCCACTGGTCAGATTACGTGACTAATACATCTGTTCTAGAACAAGCAGCAATCACAAGTATTGAGGCCATGTTGCTGAGAATGCAGCTGCGTTGGGCAGGACACATCTCAAGGATGAAGGACCACCGCCTCCCTAAGATCCTGCTTTATGGTGAACTTGCCACTGGCTGCTGCAAGAGAGGAGCCCCAAAGAGGAGATACAAGGACTCCCTGAAACAACATCTCAGCCTTGGCCATATTGATCTTCATCACTGGTCTACTCTGGCCTCCAATTGGGAGGCCTGGAGACACACTATCTATAACGCTGCTGCTTCTTTTGAGAACGCACGCAGGATCACTCTCGAGGAGAAAAGACAACGCAGAAAGAATCATGTCTTGCCAATACCATCCAAGGAGTCTTTCTGCTGTGCCTTTTGCAACCAGATTTGTCTATCTCGCATTGTCCTCTTTAGCCACCAGTGCGCTTGTAGCAAATGTGGGTAGAGTCCTTCCCAAATCTTCGTTCGCAAAGCCTAGCCATGATGATGATGATGATGATGACAGTAAAAAAGGTTTTTCTTATGTCACCTTAGCTTATTATACCGTCTGAATATTTTCTCCTCTACTCTCCAAGGAACTGCGAACTGGTCTACACCTTTGGGGAAACTTCCTGCAAGTGAAGTATGAGCAGGAAAGGTGGGTTCCCTGCCATCCGTACTCCATTCTGAAGTTTTTAAGGTAAGAATTCACACTACAGATTGCTAACACTGAAAAGGGATGTTTATTATTGTACCTATATTCTAGCTCACAGACTGAAGAAATAACACAAATATCACAGAGTCAATCTACTTAGAAAGCCTAATCATAGCTGTCACCTTTTTCTCCCTCTTTGCCAGTTTCCTGTTACTGGTGCTGATGAGGTTTAAGAGTGGAAGAAGATTTATGTATGATACTGATGATGCCACCTGTCTCTGAGGTTCATGAACAGAATAAAAACAGTACTTTTGCTTTACTCATTCCTTAGTACCTTAGTTCAGTACCTCAGTTCAGAAAGTCATTCAACATCAATGTTCTACACATCTCAAGAGGAAACAGGGCCTTCAAATTGGAATTAACCACTAGAAGCAGCCTTGCAGCCAGCCACCAAGGTCCCTGGGATCTTTTACCAGCTTGTCCATCACATTTCCACACTTATTTTTGCAGCATGGTTACTACTGTCAGGATTGGATGAGTAATCTTCCACACCTTATCTTGTTTTCTTTACTAACAGCGTTAACTTCAGGAGCTTGTTGCTCCACTTTATGATACAACTATCCCATTATTGGTTTCAGTTACATTTCAACTTCAAATGAAACCAAACCAAACAAAAAAGGTGGGAAAGAAATCCTCTGAAGTCTGGAAGCAAAACTCCCAGGCATGTACAGGACTATTGCCAAAGATCTAATTCATGTGATCTGTACACAGGCAGGGTTGTTTGGTTCAAGTTGTAATACCTGTGCAAATTGTAGTCTCTAAGAAACACCTAATATGAAAAAAGTTTAGGGAATGATGGGCTGACATGAACATTACCAACTTCCAAGCAGAAATTAAGGTATTGCTACAGAATAAGTCATGGCCAGGGTGGGAATTATGGGGGGTTTTTATGGCAAAACTGAGAAGGGGATGTGTCAGATCAGCCATACAACAGAGCAAAAATAAGACAGCTTCCAAAGTAAGTACCAAGTATAATACTGTTCACAAAGGCTAAAACCATCTAGGCCAAGACAGGATTCCTTTTCCTGAAATTTTATATTGAAATAAAAAAAAAGTCAGCTGAAGACAGCCTTGTCTGTACCACAAAATTATTGTCTATTAATATGTATAAAATAACTCAACATGAAAAGATTAGGGCAGACAAAGACTACTGCATTTAAAGGAGCTTCATGCTAACTGGAACAACAGATGATGATACAAAGTTAAGGATGACAGTGCTACATGCCATGTCAAATTTAGTTCATGTAAACTAACATGATAATTAAAGGATGTTCGCATAGAGTTTCCAGATGGAAGAGGGAAAGAAAGTCAGAAAAGACGTTGCTTAAAATGATTTCTGATGCCTTTCTTACAGGAAGGACAAAATCAGCCAGTTAAGACTATGGTAAAAAGAGAATGTAGTGTCTTGCAGGAGTGTTATCCTACCAAACAAAGCAATCTATCTCTACATATATGCACAGAACTGATGACAGATATGGTGACAGAATAAACATAAATAGAGAAAGTTGCCCTACATTTCTACCACTTTTAAAAATTCTGAAAAATGCAGCTGAGGGATGGACATAATTGAAGTTAAGCACAATGCGCCAGTTTCTCAGTCCAAAGAATACTGTTCACTGTTGATTTTTGGCTAAGATTATGTTCCATACTGGTTTTCAAGTAGAGATTCCAAAAATTTCTAATTGCAATGGATACATTTACAGTGTGTCTCAGTAAAATCAAAATGAAAAAATATGAAAACATCTAGCAGTAAACTATTAATATCTGAGGTACAAAACATCTGAATTAAACAGCTATACTTGTTAATCAAAAGATACATGGTTTCATTACTGACAATTATATTTATGTCTGAATTTTTAAGTGGAATTTATTAGATTGCTGCAGCAATTGACATACAATAATATGACTGTCAAATACATTGTCAATTAAAATATGTATAGCAGAAACAGTCTGACTTCCACAATACAAAGTACAGCATTCATTCCATAATCTGGACAAAGTGGTCTTTAAGCACTTCAAGCACTAGAAATGGCCATTAGGTAATAATTTCTGTCTTGGAGTACGGGTATTAGTTTATTTCAGATAACAGATTTTCACTGATAAATGCAACTACAGTACCACCACCCTCATTACAAAGTAGGGAATGTAAGAGGAGGGAAAGACCTATGCAGGAGCAGAAAACAAAAATACTGGATTGAAACACTGGGATGCCCACCGTTCTCTCAGTAGGCTGTGAAGCATGTTTCAAGGCTGTCAATATTGTGGCCAAGAAGCTATACTGAAGGTGGAAGCAAGCTGCTGTACTGAATTTAAAGGTGACAGTAAGGGCTCAGTTCTTCATCATGCCCATGCTCTAGTCAGCATAAATGCAGCGTAAGCACTAGCCTGCAAACATACAAACCTTTCAGCTTTTGCACTACCTGATCCTCACCAGAGCCACTGGTGTCAGCCTCCTAAAATGTAATGTGGACTAAGAGATGTATCTACACAGACACTCCATGAAACCCTAAATCTGCACCAGTGGTTTATGTTGGCAGAAAGTTCCTTGACCAAAATAGGCTACAATGACAAAAACACTTTTACAAGTATAACCACATCCACTTTGGTATAGAAAGGAAGCAACATTGGGCAACCTAAACCAACACTGCCACAGCATCAAGAATTTCAAAGAGAGCCAGCTTTTACATATGTTAGCTACCACATTTCTTCTAAATCAGTCTCAGGCATCAATGGATGCAAGAGGCTGGCAAGCAGTGGCTGTAGAGGGAGAAAAGGTCTTTGTTACACTCTGCCATGAGTTATTTCCTTGCTGCAGGAAGAATGTTCCAGCAGCCTTGTCCACGTTCAGCTTCTCCCATTATTTGGCCACTACAGCTGAAAATGTGAGATCAAACCGGAGAATGCAACTTACGCTCTTTTTTCTCAACAAGCATTAGCTTGGGGAAGCAGGGAAAGAACAAATGAAATACAGAAGCTATAAAATGCACAATACTAACAGTAGCATTTTCTTAAAACTCTTCAAGAGAAAAGGAAAAGAAGAGCACTGATTTTACACTCTTCTTCACATTCCTTTTCCACACATCCATCTTCAAATACAAGACATAGCACAGCAACGGTATCAATGAGCCACAGTTCCCTTTCTCATTGCCACAGGGCCCTGTACTGACTCACCTGGAAGTCCTGCAGCTTGTTGAGCTGCTCTGGGCCTAGGGAGGCAATGTAAAGTCCTTAACAAGCTCTACTGGTACAGGACATTATAAAGGCAATTGCTTAAAAGCACTGTGTAGGGATGTTAAGTCCTTTTTTTTCCCCAGATGATAGAGAACTGGCATATTATGGTCTTTCCTTGCAGAGCACTATATACTGACTTAGTTCTCTTTTTCAGATTCTTACACATTTTCAAAATCCTGTAATGCAGTTGATTTGAGGAAGAACTTGAAATATGGCCATCAAATACCAGAATAAACTGAGAGTAACACAAGGGGTTTTGTTCTTGTGTTTTGATTGTTTTGTTTTCACAAACGATGGGAAGGAAATAATAGGTTTCTATAACTGGTCAGCATTTCTCCATCACATAAGAAAATATTTTTGAAGCCTGGACAAAAAGTGAGGGAGCAAACGGTTAAATGCAACCCCCCTCCATCAAAATCCCCTGTGCTTTTCTTAAAAAAACTGTATTTGTTGTTACTTTTAAAGAGCTGGTAGAGGCTTGACCACACATCTTCCATTAATATTAAGAAAAAATATGTGGGCAAACCTTTTTATGCAATTTTCTGAAAATCTCAACCTTTCATAAAACAGAATGCCAAAACAAAAGTAGTAATAATGTGGGTGATGTAACTTGAATGGTTCAGTTGTTTAAGCTTTATCTGGTTCCATGCTTCCTGAATATGGACAGCTTGGTTTCTGGGATAATAGCAATTTGGATAGTTATTTCATTATTTCATCTCAACTGGGTTTTTGAGGAAATGTTGGCTGATTTGTGGGTATGTTGTTCTTATTTACCAATGAAATATTATATTCAAATACAGCACAGAATTTTTCCCATTTGTTTTATATAAAAATAATAATAATTCAGCTGTATCCCTGGAAGATCAATTGACAAATTCCTTCTAAGGGTTACTTTATCTTCCTTTTTTGTTCATGCTTCCAGTTTGTCAGCAAATGAATCAGTAATTAACTTGGACTGTCATGTTTTCTGTACCATAAATAGAACATTTAAACAACCCTGAAAAGCTCTGTTTTCTTGAGGTTACAAGATCTCAAAAAAAGCAAGAAGCTGAAAATCACTACACAGTGGATTTTAATGTTTTGAGTTCTGAAAGAAAGTGAGTTGCAGGACATCCATGTCTGTCTTTCAGAGGCTCAGGGTTAATGAAAAGTCAGCACTCTTCAGAAGTTTTCTAAACAAGTGTATGACAGTCTCTGCTTTTTCACACTGCCTATGGAAGTGGTGGGTTATTTCTAGTCTTACAAATACCTTCGATCTGGATTGGTGAGGACCCATCAAAGAATCTGCTCAAGAAAGATGACAACAGACAAGTATGCATATAAGTAATCCAAAGTGCAAATTCACCTGACTGCTATTACCAAAGACAAATGGATCATCCATTAAGTAAAAAAAAAAAAAAAAAAGTCCTCACTCTTGTCCCCTCCCTCCAAATCTCTGTAGCTATAGTAGCTGTGCCATGCTGTTTCTTCGAGAGTTGGGACAGTACATTTCTTGCTATTTTAATGAGATGGGCAAAACAGTAACATGACATCAATGGATATAAATGCGGTTGCAACTAAGATTGTCAAAAATCTCTTGATTTATGAAAACATTTCTCCTTAGTTTCAGAAGAGTTGAATTATTATGCCTCCTCATGTCTGATATATTTTGGTGGTGGGGAAATAAATTGAAAATAAGGAGTCTGTCAGAAATATTGACCATAGTGTACTGCAATTAATTGTAAGGTGAGGTGTGATCTTATTTCTGGAGATATGCTATACTATTTGGTCTAAAACCAACAACTGTCAAAAAGACAATGGAATATAATTACTGAGGAGGCTCTTTTGCAAAGGATTACATGAAGACAACATAAAAGCAGAAAACTCCCTATTATTAGGCTTACAGTTTTGTCACTATGGGCTTTTCTGTGCTGAAGATAATTTCCTGCAATTTTCCTCCCTCTATGAGTTCTCAAAAAAAGTGGGGTGAAACCCACAAAACAAACCCCACATCTAGATTAAGAGATGAACAGCACAACATACTTCACAAACTCCAATCTGGTTCTAATAGTTTAATAATCTTTCCCCAGGAGGAGACTAATGCTGAAAAAGTATGAAAACAGAAACAGCACTCTGATCCAGCTTGGGTTAAAGATTTTGCTGTTCATTTTGAACATAGAAGATGAGTTTAGGGAAACCACCTTTTGATGAAGTATATTTTTAATAAACAATAAAGAAAGTTCTCTGCTGGAACTGCCTGTGCAAATATACACTAAAGACTTCAGTATCTGCAATATGCTGTCCTCACTACTGAGGACCTGGCTGCCTTCTGCACTCCCATATCACAAGAAGCAGCTATGTAGCACAGCGATTTGATGAAGCTCTTTCTCATGACACTCTGGAAAATGATTCAACTAATGGCTTGGTGGGCAAGTCCAATTTTTTGCCTCATTGTCTCTGTTCTGATTCCAACTCTGTATAATATTTTGGAGAAAGTTAGCCTTCTTTGCACTGTGCCGAGTAAATATTTTGTCAGTTGTTAAGGATGAGCTACAGAGTAAGACCCAGCAATGTACCCAAATTCAGCAGCAAGACTTGGAACCATATTAGAACTTTTTCCAGATTGTGATTTTTAATGTATTTCAGAAGCCAGAAGAAAACCAGCCACTTAAACTATTACAGAAAGGCTGAATGAACCCTTTTCAGAGCTGTGAAAATGTTTTTCCCCACAGATGAGAAAAAGAATTAAAAAATCATTAATGCCAGCAGAAAGGGCTGGGTGATGAAGGTGGAAATTTACTTTCTGAATGCTCCACAGTGCAGCATGTTCCTCAAGGAAGGAATCTGTATCTGGAAGGAAGGTATCTGTGCTGCACCACAGAGGAAAAACCTCACTAGGATGAGGCAAAAGGGCCAGTGCTAATGCAAGGCTCTGACACTAAACTGTCCATGTCAGAGACACATCAACATGATCTGCTGGTGAGGAGTGAGCAAGGAAAACACTAATAGAGGCTACCCTCCACCCTGTCTCCACAGTGGAGCTACAGAGAAGGAGGAACGAATGAAGACTGAAAAAAGACTTGTTTCAGGAACATAATTATTTGATCTCTGCTGCACCAGACAATTACTAGCAGTGATGTTCACCAAAACTGAATTTCACTACTTAAGCAAGAAAAACATTCAGCTGGTAAATTACTAAATAAAGAGAAGAACAAGTGAACATAACTATGCGGCTCAGCATACATCTGTAGCAGTGTCATGGTAACCACTTGTTTGTACTTCTTATGTTATGTCTAACATAAAATATCTACAGTATTAATCTGTGGGAAAAAGAAAATCAGACCTATACAGAAGTACTTTGTTTGGACCAGTGAAGAAATAAAATAAAAAAGCATCTTCCTCTCCAACAGAGCAGTCCTTCTTTATATAATTTCCCTAGAAGTTGTGTTAAAATAATCTATATCTTGATGTTAGTATGCCAGAGATTCTGTCTTCCTTTTACTATTATGATTGGGGCCAGAAAAATGCTTTTTTCTGCCTGCATGGCAAGCTACAAACACCCTAAATTGCTGAAAAGAGTGAAAAATATGAACAGGGTCACAAAGAATGCAGAGACAGTGTGAGAAGAAAGAAACTGAAAAAATTACGTTGGTATTCCTATCACTACCCCAGCTACGCAATACTAATAAAATGGCAAGCAATTTCATTTCCTTCCTTCCATCCATCCATTCTTCCTTTCTTCCCTTCCCTCCTGTCCCGTCGTCCCCCCCCCCCCCCCCCCCCCCCCCCCCCCCAAACAGTTAATGATTTACCCATTCTAAGATCACCAAAAGACTTTTGCAAACAAAGAAGCAGCTGCTCACCCAGCAAAGCTCCCTCCCCCTGCCCCCAATACTGCTAAAGGATGCGATAAGTGAGTGCTATTGTCCAGCTATCCTGGGTGCAAATGTTTGCCTGAGGAAGGGAAGAGGGTAAGAAGAGGTAAGTCCTGCAAGGCGGGAAAATCTCTTTTATCATGCCAACATCCTCCCTTTACATGAACTCTAAGCATCTAGCCTGGGCTATACATCTCAAATGTTGGACCATGAGGGACCATGATTGATGCTGGTACAACAGGCAGCTGCAGCTGTCTTCGGAGATGTTGGAGGCTCCTGGCATGGCGTGTGACACTATCCATTGTAAAACTCCCCACTCCAGAAAGGTACAAGGTATTCCCACCAGAGCTGGAAGCGTCTAATAACTCATAACTTCTTTGAGTTTTGGGGAGGGCTTCCCCCAGCTCCAATGGAGCAAGACCATCACTTAAACTAACAGACATGGAAGATGCAACTACCAAGTTTCATCGCTGAACCCAGTGGGTGGTGGCTATACATATCTTTCCACCGTTATCCTTTCTTTCCCTTTCTCTCCCTTATGCATTTCCTTAAGTATTATCTCTATGCTTTGATAATGCTATATTGCTATGCTTTAATATTGCCATAATACTATAGATGTTCTAATGTTGCTATGCTTTAATAGTGCTTTACTGCTATTCTTTAATACTGCTATATTGCTATAGATGCTCTAATATTGCTGTATGGCTATAGATGACAACACCTAAAATGGCAACATACCTGTTTACCTTTGAAACAAAATGGTTCTAAAATAAACCCTACATATATATGTTTACAAACACTGATTACTCAGTGTCGTTTCACTCTAATCCACCCCAAGGGATTTATTAACAAGAACCTGGGTTACCCTCTCCCTTCTGGGGCAGGTTGCAACATGCCCCCACCCTTTCCTCTGTCCTTCCCCTCCTTCCTCTACTTTTCCATTTTTGAAGCTTTTTCTGACGTACAGACTCTATATGGGAGATATTAATAGGCTTTTTCTAGAGGAAAGAGTACCACTAACTGAAGCAGGAAATTTTTTTGGACAGTGTTTAAAATCAAGCCTGGCTAATGGTTCCAGTCCCTGACTGACCTCTGCTACTTCTGGCATGCTCAGAGCAAAGAACACCAGTCCTTCAGGGAAAGCCATACCAAAAAGCTAGTAGAAGGCCAGAAGGATTTAATTTTTATTTCAACTATACTTTACTATTGGCAGTAGCATCCAAAATGTCTCACTGAATCATGAGGCAATAAATTGAGGCATAAATTGATAAAGTCTACAAAGTTCAATTTGTAAGAAGAGTAATTCTTGACAAAATTTACAATTTGAACTGAGAAAAACTTTCCAGTTTTGTTTCTTTAACACATTCATAACTACCCTTCAGCTTCAAGGATATCATGTTAAACAAACATAAACACTGGCTTGCTCTCCTCCAGACCAACTGTTGTATATATTGGTTTAGCTCAGAAATTCTTTATGTGCCATTCTCCTATCTGATTTCAGGATCTTCCTGCCACACTCTTATGCCATTGGTTTCTCCATATCACCACTGTACTCCTCCCCACATGCTGACTTGGGTTAGGCTTAGCACTGGAAAGAGTCTGGTCCCATTTTCTTGACATCTGCCTTTAAGATATTTGTGTGCATTGACAAGATCCCCTCTCAGTTGTCTCTTCTCCAGGCTGAACAGGCCCAGCTCCCTCAGCCCATCTCATAAGAGAGATGCTTCAGACTCCTAATTTTTGTGGCCCTTTGCTGGACCCACTCCAGGAGCTTCATGTCTTTCTCGTAGTGAGGAGCCCAGAATTGGATACAGCACTCCAGATGCAGTCTCACCAGGGCAGAGTAGAGTGTCAGGATCACTTTCCTCAACCTCCTGGCTATGCTCTTCCTAATGTGCCCATGGATACCGTTTGCCTTCTTGGCCACAAGGTCACACTGCTGGCTCGTGGACAGCTTGTTGTCCACCAGGACCCCCAGGTCCTCCCCCACAGAGCAAGTATACTTCCTTAGCCTACTTGAATTCTTAGCATGAGGAACACAAGTTTTTTCTGTCACAGTTCATCTTTTCATCTTTCTGATGGATCAGGGAATGAAGTTGTAAGAATGTACCTTAAAAATTATAGCCCACTGATATGTATTTATTTTCAGATAAGGCCAGCAATTATACTTAAAAACCAAGTACAGTCCAAATAAAAGTCATTGTTTCAACAGCAACAAAAAAAGGTACGGCTTTCCTCAGTAGTTCTTTTCCATAATGTGTTTCATGTGTTTATCAACTATAAAACTTCACTGAGATTAAGCAAATGAATGGATACAGTCAGTGACTAACAAGGAGACAGCAGGTAACAGAATCAGGAAATAAGGTATGCACCAGCACATGATTAACTACACAGACCCAGTCCTCTGATCGACTCAGTTTGACACCTGACCTAGAGGAATGCACAGTGCATGTATGCTCACTACCTATGTCCAGTTTCAGCTCTGTACATGCACTGCCTATCCCTTCAGTTCTGCCACATTTCTGAAAACGTCTTTTTTTTGGCACATGCCATGTTCAAGACACTTGCTTAGAAGAAATGCACAACTTTCGGGGTATCTGGCAATTCAGATTGCAGTACTTACTTTTTTAAGCCCAGTGACTGAAACCAAGTTTCTGCAATTTTGTTTACAGTGTGAAGAAATTCATACTGCATCCTGACAGTAAGTAAGAGGACATATGATGAGGAAAGAGCTTAATAAAGCAGGTAAATATCAAACGGTAATTCAATTTGAGAAAAACATTTTAAAATTCTGCTTGAAAAAGTTTAATGATATTTATTTTTAAGTCTGTGAAAGCATTTCTTAAAAAGCAAACCACTGAATTATTCCTTAGTGCATTGAAAGGAATGGCCTAACTTGTAGTGATGTCAAAGGGGTAAGATTTCATTGCACATATCAAAAAAAGAAGCTACATCAAATAATAAAATTATATAGTAATATATTTTGCAGGTTTGGCAGAGTATATTCACAGCATGGGAATCCTAAAGATATCATATTGATTAAATTTGTTTCAGAGACAAGAACCAAATTTATGCACATTTTGTAAGTGTTTCCTTGTTATGTCCATTATCTAGCATTTTGAATGACATATATTTGGCCCTTTGGAAGAAAAGAACTAACTTGAACTTTATTTCAAGAACAGTCCAAGAGAACTAGTGAAGCTTTCTTAACTTCACCAAAAGAAAGACAACATAATTTCTTCTATTTTTGTGCTCTAACACTACGTGAAAAGAAATTAAAAAGGGGCGCTAGAAGCAACTGTTGAAAAGATCCCTCTAGCACAAGCTCCATGAGGACAGTTGTATGGCTATCCTTAAGTATTGTAAACCAAAGCAGAGGTATTCCTCACAGCAGACTGTTCCTTCACACCACACTCAGCACAGTACGCAGCCTGTGTAAACCACTAATTTAGGGAACACAAATGACTGTATAAGTCTCAGCATACAGCACAGAAAAGATGCAGGAGGGCCTTAAGAGAGCCTAACACCTCCATTGCTTCCCTGTTCTCTGGGACAAGCTGAACCTTTCAGAAGCTCAATGTAGAGAAACTTGCCCAGAGATCCACCACCTGTGAACTGTGTATTTCCTAATTCTTAATTTATAGTTATCCTTTTCATACTGCCATCTCCCACCCAAAGACCCAGTCAAGTCTACTTCTCCAAGTAATCTGGAAGGACTGAAGTGTTGTGATTCAAGCTTTGGTTACATCTTTCATCTAAATATGCTCTTGATTTTGCTAGAAGATTGCATTTGAGAGGGATGAGAAACCAAAATTAAGTTAATAGTGGCGTGCACTTTTTAAAAAGTGCCCTTAATCTTAAGAATTATACTGAACTACAAATCCATGGAGGCAAAATTGACAAATTTTTAATCAATTTATTCCTTTCAAAATATCATTTATTTTTGTTTCCAAAATTATCTTTCACATACTACTACTACAACAACAAATACAAGTCCATGCTGATCAGAATATCACCTCACTGGCTGATCTGATCTCACTGAGTGTGGTGGGGGAAAAAAAAAGTTTTCCCCCTGAAGTTATAAAATGGTAACCCCCCAGGGGGTGGTGACCTTTGGGGTTAAGCCAATGAGCGCTCCTGCAAAATATAATCACCCAGACCGGAAAAGAAGGTAGCTGTAGTTGTTGATGGAGGAGAGTGGCCATGTTGTAAAGCCACGAGGAGAAGGGGCAGGAGCCCCTCTGGAGGGCCACGGTCCCCCAGCCCCCGGCTGTGGGTCATAGAAACTCGGAAACAGTGTTAAACTGGACTGAGGTCTGTGACTGAGAAGCTGGGAGTTTTTCTCCACTGGGAGTGGGCAGTAGGAGCAGCGGCAGCAGAGCAGCAGTAAACGGAGAAACTATGGCAGAAGACCAAGCAGATAAGAAGCAAGCAGCGGAGACAGCATGCAGCCAAGGAAGACACAGAGATCTCTAATGGAGAGAGAGAGAGCAGGACTAAGCCCTGCAGAGACAGAGTTTGGGGTAAGAACTGAAACCAAACTCCCTAAAACCCCTCGGAGACGCCTCCTAGAGAGGAGAGGTGGTGGACTCCTGCTTGAGAGGAGTCTTGGGGTGTAGCATGCACTGCAGAGAGAAAGCTGAGAAGCTCAGGTGTCCCAGAGCTGGATGGGGACAACCAGAATGGAATGCGGGGGAAGGCTTCACCCCCCGCTGCTCAGACCACGGGAGCTCTGCAAGGGAGCTTGAATCCCCTGAGGATAGGGACAATCACAAAGACTCCTGCACTTCGTGATATGACGAGGTGAAGTGACCTTTGTCCCAGTGAACACAGCCCACAGAAGAGAAAGACCCTCGCTTGGAGTCGAAGGGCCGAGACGGGCTTGGAGACCCCCTCGTGTGTACTGGCAGAGATCCAGCTACAGCTGCTGCATGGAAGGAGAGAGCCTGCTGCCCTAGAGAGACTGCTGCTCTGAGAGTGGAAAGGATCTCTTCCTTCTTCCCTCCTGGACTTTTATTTGGAGGAAGAAGAGATTTGATCCATTGTAAATACTGCTTTATCTTAGAAAAGATAGTTATGATTGTATATGATGTATTGTAATATTTATTTGTACAGTCATTGTAATATATTTCCCTTTCCCCCACATTGAGTCTCGTGTGTTGTCTGGAGAACTCATCTCACACTGGGCTGAGATGTGGGAGAGGGGCTTGAACTCGAGAACTGGATTTTGGGGCTCTCAAACCACTACACTGAGCGAAAGACAGTCTTATAAAAAATGTTTAAAGACTAAACAGTACAACCAGTGCCAAGTTTCACTTGACTCACACTGTATGGAAGCTGAGGACCTAACAGCCAGTGTTCTTGTCTGCCAGAGGCCCATGTTCTCAAGTTTAAACAGATTTTAAATTTGCCAGTAATACTTACAGTAATCACCAAGTTCTACTAAAGAAGACATTAAATAATTCCTATGACATCATATATTATATTTAATTTTCTCTTTAAAATGCATTAAGAAGCATTTTGGAAAAAACTTAATTCTTTATAAACAAAACATAATCAGTATGGGTGTGTGTACCCAGATGTCTATGTGTGAGAGAGAAACTAAAGGCTCTAATTTCTCTTTTCTGAAAGACCTGAGATTTTATAAGGTCAGAACCGGAACTTTCAAATAAAGAAGAAAAACATGAACGCACAGAAGGAACACACATCTGTTACACTGTAGTTCATACTGCAATCCAAAAACAACACAAGGAAAGGCATGCAAACAACATAACAATTTTGGTGTTCTGGTGTGATTTTAGATAATCGGGAAATTTTTGGTTAAGAGCAAACTAAAAAAAAAGAGCTATGAAAACTCAACATATTCCGGCTCTAGCCCCTATGGCTACATTGCTCTGAGAAGGCTGCTGAAAAAACCCAGAAATATCTGACATTTCTGATTCCCCTTCAAGAGGGAAGTAGAGTGTGTCTGACTCTTCCTTGTTAGAGTACAAGTGTACAATGGTGTTTTAAGACAGAACAGGGACATATCAGTGGCCAGAAAACCCCTTTTCATAGATTGTCTTAAACAAAGCAGAGTTGTGGGACAACAGTGAGAGGAAATGGTTTCAGGTGGCAGTCCACAGTTTGGAAAGGAGTCCAAGTTGCTGATTGCTGGTGGTGCCCCAGAGCAAGGACCATGACATCCACAAGGTGCATCTTCACTCGATCTCATCTAAAAGGAATTCTGGATAATGCGATCCCAGTATCTGCTGGGATTTGCAGACCTCCATAGAAAGGTATATTTGGAAGGAGTTCAAGACAGATGCATCCTCCTTTCTAGTAACTTACAGAAGTCTGAAAGAAACCAGAGATGATGCTCATCTCCCCTCTAAGCAGGGAAAAAACCTCCTTGTTTGACTTTCAGTGTCAAAGCTGAGGAGGCAGAGTGATTTAACCACAGTAACACCTGGTATGGTTTTAAACTCTGTGAGCAGGCCTTTTTTTTGTTTGTTTTTAAAGTTACTAAAAGTGTTTATAGTTGCTTGTTTGTTTAGACTTCGCCACTAGAACTCTGGGGAGAAATCTCTCTTCAGAGAGAAGCTGTTTGTAAAATAACTTGACAGGCAAAGCCTGCGGGGAAAATTGGCCTGTAACATGTAGGAAAAGCAAACAAGAGTGATAATGGATTCAAAGGTTAGTGTAGAGACAATAACCTGATTGAAATTAATCAGGTTAATGAATGCACTCAGCTACCCACCCTCCCCTTCATCAAACTACGGCATAGCTGCACCCCAGCTCTGGGTACATCCTCAAGACGGATGAGGATCAGATACTGCAAACAGGGTGAGATGCAACACATGGGAACATATGCAAGCTCTAAGTATGTCACCTAGGACAGGTATGCGCATTCACCTGCTTGGTTGCAACACTAATACCTTGCAGACCGACTTGACTTCAGGATGGGAGACAATTGCTGTTTTACCTCCTGCTGTGTGCAGACCACAAAACTTTACTCTGCAACTGAAGGAAAATATTATTTTCAAATGTGGCATGCCCAAACTACAGACCATCATGCAGGTGGAAGACTTACCCATTTCCCAACCCATCTTTATAGCTGGATCTTCTCATGCTAGCTCCTTAAAAGTTTAAAAGCAGCTAACTTAACTCCCCAGTGCAGCTTAAATTCAGTCAATATTTAGATTCCGTCATTTCTGAAGTGACTTCTGAAGCTTCTTTTCTCCAATTTGGGATTTAACAAACTCCACGCAAAATTCCACATCACATCTGGTAAGCAATTTATTGTGACTGGTTTATTTAACACTATCGCTTCTGTACTTCCCCGTTACCTTCATGAACTACCTTTAAACTGTAAAAAGCTGTTTATATAAATTAAAACGGCAATAAAATTCTGCCAATAAATTCTACAGTATGATACCAAAATCAAATCTCAAGGTATTTCACATAACCCCAAAGCTGAGGCTTAAAAAACATCACATCACAGTTAAAATAGTCACAAAATTGCACGTTGGGGTTAGAAAATGTCTTTCAAAATAAATTTTTGATGTGAAACATTGTTTGGGTATAACTGAAATTCTGTCATTTTTTTATTTGACAAAATCATTCCATGGTTATAAACAACCCAAAAGATCCACCAGACCACTTCAGCACAGCTGCACTGGGGGTATTCTGCTTTCTCCCAGCAGGTCTCCAGAACAAGGTAGCCTTGGGAGAATTTCGTTTTCAAGCACCTGACGCATCAGTTCTGGGCTGTGGACGTAGCTTCTGGCTAAGACCACACCTTTCATAACACAGATTTTCCACATCTCAGACCAACCAGTTTGGAGAAACACAAGTGCAACTGTGAAGTGCACCTAGGAAGATGCAGTTCAGGTTTGCACTAACTCAGAATAAATTATTTTGTGACTTACAGATTTAAAATGTACAAAATAATGGAGAAAACCCCATCCTACAACAACAAAAAACCCCAGAATGAAACATTACAATTTTTTGCCTCCATTGATGACATAAAAAGTAAGTACAATCCATGGATGTATGAAAAACTGGAGAATAATGGCTATGCAGACTGCTGCATGTCTATAGCAGTGGTGTGTTGGGCTTTGTCAGATGTAAGACCTTAGTAAGCCTTACCTATGCGGCATTTATGAGTAAATATAATGTATTTTTTGTATGCTCTATCACTGTATCCAAGTAAGAGAGAAACAAAGACTGGCTTATTTGAGGCTGCACAAGAAAAAAAGAGGAATAATTAATGCAAACTTACAGTCAGGTAAACTGCTGCAGAATTTGCTGCCCTTCATGGGGGAGACTTTTATTGAATATAACAAGAATAATGGACTGGGAGAGCTTTAAAATGAGTTCATGGCCAAGGAACTGCACACAGACATAAAGTGGCATTAACAAGTGTCAAGCTCACGTCTGTCTATAATAGAACCAGAAGCAATTGAAGAATTACAGCAGTAGCCAGGTCAACGACGTGTAAATAGTTTATCATGTTTTTTCTGTCAGGCATTACTCCTAAAATAAACAGCACTGTGCTCCATAAAAGGTAAGTGGTGACCATCTCACCTTGTGTGTGTGCTGATTTGCTAGGGATGATCAAAATGTCCCCTGCCAAAAGGGGACACCAGACCCGTGGATTCGTGTGGATCACAACATGTTGACAGCTCAGGTGCCCCCCCCCATTAAAAGGAGGTATAGGAACAGGGGTAATACCGTGATACAAAACAAGGAATAAAAGGCTCTTCAATGTAGCAGTGGAAAGCATAACAAGCTGAAGTTAGACAAGTTAGAAATTTGGAAAAGAATTAGCAGTGACAGTGAATAATGACAGGAGCAAGCTGCTAAACAAAATAGAAGATTGTTATCTTTTCAGATCATGACCAAATGCCTTTCTGGAAGACAAACTTCAGCAAAACAAAAATTACTGGGCTCACTACAGGTGCAAGCGAAATATTGTGGCTTGTGTTAAACAGGAGGTCAGACAAAATGATTCAATATTCTTTTCAGACCTTAAATGCCATGGATATCTGGGTTTGTCTGTGTGATATTTTGTCAGTAGGAGAGGAATCATTCTCTGGGTCTGGATGAATCCTTGCAACAACAGACCAGGAGCTGTGTAGCTGTGATTAGCACAGTGCACAACAACCTAACAACTTGCTCCTGACTAGGCATCAGCCAGCTCACAACACAGAATCAAGTTGCATCTGTCTGCAAAATACCATACAGACACACCTACCCCAAGCCAACCTAGCGCATTGTTGGAAACAAGAGGCATGTCTGTGTCACGTCCTGGAACACAGTGCAGGGATTTCCAAGATAGCACCCATGGTATTCACGCTGGAGCAAGTGGCAGTACAGCCATCTTGGCCTATCAAAAAAGCCTGGCCAAGGGGCAAGGCTAACCTGGCAGCAGTGCCTTCAAGACCAAGAGCTGTACCACACAGGAAGAGGCCAGGTCACCTCTGGACAGTTGGCCCTCGACATTGACTACCCCTGCTGCAGGGGAGGTGGGCATTATGTCCTCTTGTGGTATGTGGTACTCCAAGGCAAATTATGCCATGTATTCTCTTCTTCTGGACCAAGAATGAGGGCTCAAAATGTGCTCTCCGGTCATGGCTGGAGCTTAAATGCTCTGAAAGGACAACCTGCATTCCTTTCCATCAAACTCTCAGCACCTGCTTGGTGACCTGTCTCTTTCTCACCATGAACCGAACCAAAGCAATTCCAACTGCAAAGGGAGTGATGTAGTCACATCATTTTCTGTGCTCAGCATTTAAAGAGTAGAATAATGAACAAGGTGCTAAGAACATGCATTGGACACGCTAAGATGGGTAAATAAAGTGCATGGTGCTAATATCATTGCCACCATGCAGTCTGTCTTTACAGAAAGCAGAGTGAGCAACACACTGAAAATCCTTAGTTTCTCAGCACAGAGCTCTACACCGACAAGAAAAACGCAGCTTGAGCAAAGAAGACAGAACATGGTCCCGAGGGAAAAATGTCTTCCAAAAGGGCTTATGCCACAGGACTGCATTAATGCTGTGAAGAAGTATTGAAGTAAAAGTGCAAAACAAAAGCAAAATTGAGATGTTTATTTGACTTGGGACAATTTGACTTAAAATGGTAGGTGCTGGGAAGGAATTAATATGGGAGAAAGGATTAAACATTTCTCCAAAAATATAAATACAGAAGAGTATTTTTGAAAATGCCTGAAGATTTTTAAGAAGCAGCAGAGGTTTTTGTTATACAGAGAACTCAATAAAAGCAAAGAGACAAAGGTAAAAACAATAAATATAAGCTAATCTTCCAAGCAGAAACTCCTTTTTTGCAGGATGTACTCACTGAGATACAGTCTCCTCTGGG
The DNA here is from genome assembly GCF_003984885.1 of Neopelma chrysocephalum. Classification (NCBI taxonomy): domain Eukaryota; kingdom Metazoa; phylum Chordata; class Aves; order Passeriformes; family Pipridae; genus Neopelma; species Neopelma chrysocephalum. The sequence continues at coordinate 20,289,347 of NW_020897691.1, forward strand.
AATGGGTGGCACTGCACCCCCTCCACCCCCCTACTCAATTTACACAATTAGTTGATAATCTCAGTTTTTATTCATTAAAAAAGGCTTTCCAGTCTTTCCTGATGTGAAGAAGAGCTTAAAACTGAGACCCTAAGGATTAACCTATCATGGCAAAATTCTCAAACTTGCATATATCTGGGCCTCTGCTCTTTTTAGTCCTGACCATTCATATCTTACCCCTCTGGACCACTGACACCTGGTGAAGAGCTCAACAATAATGGCACCACTGTAGGATGCACAGGGTTTATCTATATAGTTCATGGAGATTATGTAAAGAAGTACTCAATAAGAAGGACTGGTGCGTGAGCAGTACTAGCACATATGATAATTCCACAGGATAGCTCTTGAAAGCATCCTAAATCCCTAATTTTGTGGGTGGATAGTTCCTTGATAGAATAATGTCCAGCTGAAGGGGCAGAGTAATTGGAAAGAGGCACTGGGTGTGGGATTTAAATAGTACTGCAGCTACTGGATATGAACTATAAAACATGGTAAACATTTCAAAAAGACTTATTAATTGCAAAACAGAAAACTTTAGAATTATAACGATGACCTGAAAGTTAGTTTTTCTGTAATCACAGAACCTTGAAAGTTGAAAACTCTCCTTCTCTCTCTCTATTGTGCACCAGTATGATTCTCACAAACACATCACTTCAGTTGCTGTACTAGGAACAAAAACAGGATGGATATTAGACATTGGAAACACTCCATTTGCCTTTACCGCAAGGGTATTTTTTCCCATGGATCATAAGAAGGGCAGACGGGCATTCCCTTGAGGCAAACAGAGTTGTTTTCAGAACATCGTGCAACAAGAATACTCCCTGACAACATGTCTAGAATAATATGTTCTAAGTACAACTTTCTGTACTGCACCTTAGGCTATTTGGTGGTGGACATATTTTTATACCCATTCATTTTCCCTGAACTTGTGTAGGGACCAGCTTAACTAAACATCAGCCTTTTAAAAGCAGGACATCTCATTTAGCCACCCAGATGTTCCTTACAAGTCAACAGGTCCATCAAATTTTTTGAAAAACTATCTATCATCATTACTCAGTTTCTCAATCAGCAAGGTGGAAAAGGTTATGATGAAAGAAATGCACTTAGTCATTGAGTATCTTGTGAGCAGACATATTCCAAACCACTCCTTGTCCCAGCATCCAGTTCCCTTACACAGCCTCTAAGTGGCCAGACATTGATAAAGATGTGAAAAGTGAGACAGTGTCAAGTGCTACCCAAGGCTTCCCTGTGGACAGACTTGCAAAAGAAAGTAGACTCTGAGTTCGTTTCAGTCCCATGTGAGTTGACTAAACACACAGCTCATCTAAATGCCACCCCAGGTGGCATTTCCCCAAGCAGTAACAACAAAACATCGATCCCTGACTAGAAATGTGTGCTAGACAGCTCAGCTTGGTTCTCCCTGGGTAGCTCACCAGCTCCTTCTTCGCAGCTCTATTAGCACAGCAGGTTTGGTAAATGCCCTGTCATGAACATAGCAAGTGGAAGAAGATTGTTGACTCTCTCATGCTGTCAGAACAGCTACTTTCCCTTTGCATCTCTGCGAATTTCAGCTGCAGTAGCCCTCCTTGCTGAGAAAAACAGGTTTTTTGTGCTGCTGCTGGTCCTTTCTCTTTCACATCTGGATATTGTTAACTCTATCCCATGTGGTCTGAGTTTTAGCAGCAAAAACACTCCAACAAATTCTAGTAAAACTGATTTACTTATATTAACTGGAGACTGGATACCCAGATAATACGACGTGGAATCATAGAACCATAGCGTATTCTGAGCTGGAAGGGACCCATAGGGAACTATATTTCCCTTCCTCTTCACATTGACATTTCACCTTGACCTGTCCTTTGAAATAAATACTAGGGAAACCTCATGTTTTAGTGGTTGGAAGTTTAGAACTGAAAAGGTCAGAAGCTGAAAATAATTTAAGCATGACATGTCCTCTGTTTAGGAGAGCTTAAGTACATAGGAGTGGCGGAAGTCACAGCTAAAACTCAAACTTGATGCTGTGATGCTTGCCTTTCCCTCGGATACCAACAGCTTACAGTAACCTCTATTTTTGCAAAGTCATAATCTGCTGCCATGGAAAGAATTATATTAGTGGAAACTGAATGCGTTGCTGCAAATCTTTGAGGGACAAAGCACTGCAGGAGGGAAAAAGATACATATATGTGTATGTATTTTTTGCAGCTGCATAAAACAAGAGATAAATAAAGCAGGGGAGTGCTGAATAGAGCTGTAAAAATGCTTTTAAGTTGCTAACATGGAGGAAAAATTACCCAAGTCTTGGACAGTAAAATTTCCTACCTTTCCAGTAGGTAGACAGTTATGAATTTATCAAATACTTGGTGCAAAAGCACTTCTGCAGAAATATCTTTTATTCAAGCTACTCTAGGTGAAAGCAAGAAGGGTAAGGTCTTCGAAAATCAACTTCCACAAGTAACTAAAGGAACCAAGATATTATATTTTTTAAAAACATCACCACTAACAGGGAAAAGAACCACTTTAATAGTTGCAGAATGCTTTCCACTCTATTCAAGCAGGAAAAACCCTCTCGTATCAGATCATCAATGTGCCTAAGTCATGTGGCAGAGAAATAATCTTTAAAACTGAGAATGTGAGAATGAAGGAGACGATGGTTTACATCAGTCAAATACTTGTTCTTTTACTTTCTCAGTTTGACTTAGTTTTGAGCCCATCACTGCAAATTTACCAGCTCTCAGAGCTTTTTGCTGTCCTCAGTGCTATATCATTGTGTTGCATGAGGTGGTAGAAAACATAATAAACTCCAAGACTGCCACCTGAGGCTTGCCACTGCTGCATGCTCTCACTCAGACTCTGCCAGGGAGTATGTATCCTTTTGGGATTTATGTCATGGATAAAGGTGGTGAGTGCAGGATGCAGAAAGGCTGTGCTTGGCTGGCTTGTATCTAATTTATGGATGGGTGTATGTAGGCATGAAGTGTTAACAATGCTGCAGACCACACCTGGCTGCAGCCATGCTGTGGCACAGCAAACTTAAACAATGCCTCTGCTCCTAGCAAGGACTGACTGGCTCTTGGGGAAAGCATTTATTGCCAGCATTCATCATCAGGAAAATGAAAGAGAACAGGTTTTATTTGTGCTATAAATCATCCACAGCACCCAAACACTCAGTTGCAGTCAGAAGAAAACCAATTTTGGTGTGATCTCTCACAAACAGGCACCTCTTTTTTTTTTTTTTTTTTTTTTTAATTGAGACAAGTTGTATCTTTGAGATAGGGGAACCAAATACCATTTTTGAAGAGTCTTGTGCATGATTCTCACTTAAGGAGGAAAAGACATTGAAATCATAAGATGATGGAGAGGGTCCAGTACTGTAACAAACTAGTTTTGAAGAATTTGAAAGCACCACAACTGAGCCTTCTGGTTGCAAGCCAATGCAGGAAAGCCGATGCAAGAGCTCTGGCAGGAATCGACTGCCTGCCAAATTCCTATTAATTAAAAATAAGAATAGCTGAACTGGCCTCTGAGAGGAAAAATTAAGCCTGAAATCTCAGACCAACTTCCTCAGGAGCAGAACTACTGTGGAAGAGAGTAGTAGATCCATGTGTGTGGACAGATATAGGCTAATGCCTATAAATAGCTGCAAGCTGGCAGCGCTACAGCAGTAACAGAAGCCAGACTGTGGTAACAGCCGGTTGCGCTATAGAAATTTTCATCCTAATGCCATCTTCCTTCTTGCTGTGGGAGATGCATTAAAAAAAAAAAGTCAGGATAGTATATTAAAACTCTATCAGGCTTTCAAAAAGGTCTCATAAGGTTACATGAACAAATTTAAAATTTCCTTTTAGAAATTCAGTTCGACTGCCAAGGTTTCATGGTTTCCATGAAAATGCCAAGGAAAATGACCCTTAAATACAATTTTGACATTTAATTTAGTCCCCTAAGTTTTCTCTACAACAGTAGCAACAGTGGTAAGGAACCTTATATTGAAAGAGTTTAGATAAATTCGCCAGATTAAAGAAGCAAATATTTTTTACTCCTTTTGCTGCTGTTGTTAATTTAAACCAATAGGCAATTTTAATCCTCCGGCATTAATGTCATACCTCTCAATTAGAAAAATAACATAAAAGCCTAAGTATACTGTCTTTAATACTCTTGTAAAGTTTAATTCATTTGTTTGCAAAGTGATCTGAGATATCTGGAAGATTAAGTACTATTTTCTTTTCTTAGCAAAGGTTAGAATATGGTTGGGAATTCTGCTGCAGTAATGCAAATGAGACCGGTTTCCACAAATGTAATAAAAACACTAGATTCCCAAGTACATTGCATCTACATTGAATGCACTGACAAAAATAAGGAGAGAGAAGAGAAAAATCATAGCACTTTTCTACCCTTCTGACACTGTGGGGTTCCTGGGGCTCACACTTCTTGCAAGATACATGAGGATAATCTGCTATTCTAACAGGTACTGACAGGAATTACCTGGTCTGTGTCACCTGTGAGGGGACCAAGCAGGGGCTAGTTCTTTTTACATGTTGTGCAGTTAAAATGTTGTCAGAGACTTTTTAATGCCAAGGAGTTTTACATATTCCTATTTATATTTTGAAACTGCAGTCACAGTGTGTTCAGACTCGCCCTCCTCTGCCTAGCAATGTATAGGTGGGATCTTCTATGTACAAGCCAACTTGATATAATATGCTTTCGGATTCACCACAAAATGTTCTTCCTGACACTGTAAAACTTACCAAGAGGCTGTACAGTATTGTATTACACGGTAATGGTATTTCCAGGAAAAAAAAAAAGAATTACACATGAATAAAGCAATGAAAGTATGCAGGTAACCATGGCTACTGTTGTGAACTAAATAACATTTTTTATACAGCTGTGAATATTTGTATTATTGCCAGCTAAGCTGAGAGTTCAGATTTGAGACAGGACTGGTAAACACTGAATTCTTGCCTGAAGAAAGGTACTTCCCAAAGTGAATCCAGGCCTCTACATTGTGCTGCTGCTCATTCTGGTATAACTTTGTCTAGTAAAAATACATCTTATTACCTCAGCCAAAATAATCAAAATACAACTCTTCGTGGCCACTACTTATACTTTACTGTCAGTGACACACTTTCACACAAGCTATTTTCTGTCTTAAGAGTATTTTTATTTCCTCTTGTCATATACCCACAATCACAGCTTTTGACTCCATAAAAGAGACTTTTGAAAGATCTTTAAAAAATTTGCAAACTCTCAGCTTTCCTTGATTTTCACTAGTAGCAACACCCCCACTCCACTTTGGTCCAACAGCATTCCTGGACAACAAAAGAAACAACAAAAAATGACAAGGCAAAAGAGAGAGACCTTTTCCCCTTGACAGCTTTTCAATTTCCAAGTTTGTCCTTCTTAAATCATCCTTCTGTTTACATGCCAGTCTCTCTTCTCAAATCAACTGTCATCTGAGAAAGAGTGGAAACCTAAGGGATTTTGCTCCTTACAGAGAAAAGGTACGCCCAAAATCAAATTATTTGGAATAAGTTGACAGTAGTTGCTATACTAAAAGAAAACATAAACACAAAAGCAGTTGGTGAGATGAACCTGTACTTCCAGTGATATAAACAAAACAAAAATATGATTACAAACGCCTATTGTAACTAAGTGAAGTAGGACTTAGAGCAACATCTCTCTATTCAAAACTTGAGTCACTTCCTCCTTCCAATAGTGCATGAGTTTGAAACCCAAGTGAGTGCTCATTCATTCACTATGTATTTGTCTTCTTTGCCTGGTTTGGACAGAGAAGATTGTTTCTTAATAAAAGAATTGGCTAATGAAGGAAACACAGATTCACTTTACAGATCGATCTAATAGACTGCCCGTAGCCTCAGGCAAACCACAAATTCCATGTTTTAGTTTCTCCTCTGTAACACGGGGAAAATACAAACTCTTTTTTTGCCAGTCTTTACCTGTCCTATTTATTTAGGGTGAAAGAAATTTAAGTACTAAACATTTTGTATCTGTATCAATGGAGCTTAGCTTAGATAAAATTATAGATGCTCTTTATAATAGTACTAGGTACCATTTTAAAGCAATATATATTATATATGATGTATTTCTCTCTATGCATAGTGAATATATATACAAACACTATATATACTATACTATATACACACTATATATATACACACATGATATATATATATATTACTATAGATTTACTATATACAGTAATCCTACCAAGCTGATATAATGGAGAATGTAACTATAGGAGGCTCAGTAGCACAGTGCAAACAACTGTGAGATCTAAAGACCCACAAACTCTGGGGATATTTGAGGCAGCATGTGTACAGAGGGCACTCTTCTGACTTCTGCCTTCGCAAAAATGGCAGAAAAAGAAAATTCCTGTGTAAAACTAGTGGTCACAAGAAACCAAATGAAGCCAAAGTTCTGCATGTTGGCCTAAAATATACGCTGGGTGACATTTTCAATATACACTGGGTACTTCTAACTTCTCTCTCAAGCTTTTTCTCAGTCAAGTACAGCACACACAATTATCACCTCTATGTTCTATGGCTCTCTCCAGCTGACTACTATTAGCACCTCTTTATTTCAGCATTTGGTGTCCTCTACTGTCTTCTCTTCCTTAACAACCTCTAAGGCTATCACTTTTTCTGTTAGCTTCTGACACATGCATTTCTTTCTCCTTCCAATTCCCTCTCTTTTCCATCTTTCATTCCTCTGCTTCAGGAGCAAAGACCAAAATCCTATCCACCTTAGTCTCTAATAAATTCACCTTCTAAATGATTTGCAGCTGTATGAATTTTTAAATAACTTGCAGTCGACACAATTTTGTTTGTTAATGGAAACATCAGTAAATCTGTGTGTTACTAAAAAGACATTTTTAGTGGATATTTCCTTTACAGAAAATTATAACATTTCCCATATCTTCATTTTTAGAAGTGCCTTAAAATATGAAGTTCAGTAGACTATATTTCCCCTGTATAGTTCATAAAAAAATTCTATGTTACATACTGCATTTGCAAAAGAAGCCACAAAAATGTGCATTGCGGTGACTCAGCAAGTTGGAACTCTGCATAGTGGGTTTATATAAAGCTGGTAAAGCTCAAAGTAACAGAACAAAAAGCTAAACGCTCTAGGAAGCAAATAAAATTGCTTCCTGTTGGAAATAAATTTAAGGATGTGATTTGACTATTACTGTGATTTTTATAAAGAAGAATTTCCTTTCTAGGTATATTTGAACTTTTTGCAGCATGCATCATAGCCTAGAATATCTTATGAGATATCAGGAGCACTAAATTTGTATACAACAGGAAATAATGTAACTATTTGAAGCAGAGGCCGCTTCTGTTCTGCAGCAGAATGGACAATATCAACTAACTCTTAGTTGTATTTGCATCTACGAACTTCAAAGTAATCTGCAGCAGGCAATTCACCTCTTCATCGCAACTGAATGAATGGGATGCTGAGGCACGTGAATGGGAAATATCTCGGAGGAACCGGCAAGCCCCCAGCACAGTGAAGAGCAGAGTGCAGGTGCACACAGTCTGGTCTGGCACAGGAGCTGCCCTGCCTGGGACACTTCATAACCAGAAACAGAGGCACAGTGCTATAAAATCCTGCAAGAGACAGTGCTGTTTTTCTAACTATCATTAAAAAACACCACAAAACGCAGGCATCAGCTAATAAAGACTTATAAAAAATGCTTTTGATTAAACATTAAATAATTTCTCTCAGATTATTGGGTAAAACAGTGTCAGAACTAGGAATAAAATGGAAATTTAAAAGCAGGATTTAAGCAGCACTTCAAATATGCAGCGTTACTTGTTTTGAAGAAAAAGTAAGCTGTGAAGAGTTGAAGCATATCAGTTAATATTGCAATGGAGATGTAAGAGCAAATCATGTATTGGCTATTGGTCTACCTTTTGCCATTTTGAGACACTCCATGCCCCGTGCTATTTCTCCATAGTTAGAGCTTTTTCTTGCTCAGACAACTCTGCTGTCAGAGGGAGGGAAAGAGTCACCTTAGTCAGACTCATGGTCTCTGACAGAAACAGACACCTCCAAAAGATTATGATTTTTCCTGAGTAGGGCACTAGGCTGGAACTTGGGTGCTTTTGAATATCCAGAGGTAAAAGGGACAATTGTAGAACTGAATGATTAATAGCAATGGCTTATACATCTGTCCAAAATCCCCTTCATGCTACATCCTGAATTTAAGCCTGTTGCATTTGAGGAGTTACTAAAAATGTACATTGATTTTACTTATTTGTATCTATGTGGGAAAGTAAAAAATATGGGGATTGAACTGAACAGCAGGGCAGATGTCAGGTTATGTCAAAGCTTACACCCCACCATGAGCAAAAGTAGGTCCTAAGGTTGTCCCCAAATCCTTGATTTCTGCCTATCAGCATGTATAAAACATTACTGCTGTGGCACTACTTCAACATATTAATCATCTGAATATGAAATGACTTCTGCAGAAATGATGTCTGTTTCCAAATACAAAGACACATAAAAGACAGCAATTAACAAAGAAAAAGTTAGTTCAAAAAGTAGTAATTTTTACACAAACAATGTCAAAATATTTCCTTGTATTAGTTCTCCTGAAGCAATAATGATCTCAGGATACAGGCAAAAGCAGTAATTTTTATTTCACCAACTTCAAGGGCTGGAAAAAGCATATAAGCTTTTGGGCTCAGACTCCCTTCACCACGTCTGCTGATTCTTTCGGTATTGGGTCCATGTGAAATAACCCACTTTCCAACAATGATAAATAGGTAAAAATCTGGTCACTGAGTTAGTACATATGCCTTCAATTGAAGGAAAAGCTGTCTGCCAAGCTTCAACCAAGTAGATCATAGGTCTGTGAAAAAAAGAATCTAAAAGGACAGAATCCAGTTGCTATAGCGGCACATTAAACAAATAAATGAGATACCATGGAATGCTGCAAAATATTTGTGGTCTGATTAAGTCATATTTGCCACATGTGTGAACACTAACAGCACAGTTTAGTAAAGTGGGTACAATATAGTACAGTCTCACTTCTATTGTATGTAAAGTCAAATTCTTATTTGAGTATTAACGGTAACCAGTGCGTCCAAGGATACATAACACGGCATTTTACTGTAATCATAAAGCAAAGCAAAGTCCCTTAAATACATAAAATTAGACAATAAATGCTTATTAAACTACTATACCTTCAAAGAGATATTTGCATTGTACCCTGTGTTTGCATGAGCTGCTAAAAGGACAAAGCTCTCTGTGATGATCGCCTCCAGGATGGCTTGCATATGGAGCGTTTAGAGTACGCAACTTGTAGCTGGCAGCTGACTTATTAAACTTTCTTCAACATAAGCAACCCTCCTCCAATACATATTTTTTTCCAGTTAAATGTTCTGTTTTCTTTATAAAAGACACTGTTTGAACATACTCATTATTAATCATAATAATAAATCCTTTAATGTTAGACTCTACTATCTGTCTGTGTTCTCTGGAAAAAAAACTCAGAGAAGAGAAATTTACTATGTCAAGACAAAACAAGTGTCTGATTTTAACTGAGAGAGAAAAGCACAGATTTTAATCAAAAACGCGTACCACTTATGAATATATCTTGGACGTATTTAAAAGTTGAACATTTATTTACATTTATAACCTGGTAAATCAAGCAGTTGCACCAGAGAAATGCTTACAGCTTAAGCATTACAAAAGAGTTGTGCACAGCTCCAGCAGTGACTATGGTAAGCAATATAAGCTGCACAAATGTTAAAACAAAACCAGCATTCCTAATACTGTCAAAATTACAGAATGAAACAAACGCATTTCCATCCCACAACTCTGCTGGTTTAGCAAACAGACCTAGCACTCCAGGGCCAAACTCTGCTTCTATGAAACATGCTCAATATGTACTCCATACCCAGAGTAAGGCAGAAAGTCTAAGTATCCCTTCATGTGTTCTTTTGGAGCTTTTCTTTGGTTATTTGCTTTGTGCCCGTAATAATCGCCTTAACAAACATTTATATGAGTGACTTCAGCTGAAAATCTGGCTTTAAGCTATCGGCATAATTATGACTTCCAGGGTTACACCTAGTTTTGGCTGTTTAAGTGGGGCAGTTTGAAACACAGACGGCAGACCTCCTTACCTCTGGTACTTCCTGCACACCTGCAACCCTTAGCAAACAACATCTGTTTTAATATGCAATGCAACTCACACTTCACAGCCGATACGAAAAAATGTGGGCTTTTATCAACAGCAGGACTGAAGCTGTGAGAGTCAAATGGATAGTCAAGATAACGTACAGCATTGTCAGATAAAAGTATAGACAGCAACGCAAAGACATCAACATCATTTTACTGGTATCACACAGATATGTTTTATATGAACACAGGCCTCATACTACTGCGTGGTTGCAGGTGGTTTTCATCCTAAACTTTTTCCAAGGTTTTGAAGCTCCTGGAATGTCACTGTGCAAATACTACTTCTTCTGACCCATAAACTACATCCAACAGCAACAGAAGCAATTCTCCTCCTCTCACAGAGCGTCCATAAGCCATCTCCTTGCTCTCAATTCCTCTAACTAATACATCTGAGGGAAGTCTTCCCAGTGAAACAATGAAAGAAAACACATTTCATCTTTCTTACTGTTTATTTCCTTGCTACTCCTTTCCTCCTCCTCCTCCCTCAGGTCCTCTTTAGCATTTTGAATGTCTTCCAGCTTGTCTGCATTATTCTGTGGCTCCTTTTTTTATTCGCTTGCCTCATCTGTTTGGTTTTTTTCTTTTCTTTTTTTTTTTTTAGGTAGGAGTCGGAATAGCATCAGCTGATTTTTTGATTCATCTCTTTCCTCCCGTCTGTCTTTTCTTCTCATTCAACTATCTTTCCCTAACCTCCCTTTTTATGCTCTCTCACTGATTCTCTCCCCTACTCTCCTCCTTTGGTAGTAACTCCCACAACTTGATGTTGACACTAGAGGCTCTCATCCTCTGTGCTTACAGACATAGTTATTTGATATTGTCAACAGAAGGTGGCTAAACTTCTGAAAGAGATCTCATCTGGGGATTTCAGCTCTCAGGCTTTTCATTTGCAATGCTCACACCTAGAATAGGGCTCACATGTTTAGCTGTTACTAAATACTCAAAAAAGTTTTAGAAAAGCTTCCTCATTACTAAGGGTTGGGGTCATTTACATCAGGAGGAGCCTCTGTGTGTGTTTTCTCCAGATTACTGGAAAAAGCAAGTAATCAGAAACATTCAGCATCTGTGTTCAGTTATAAAGCTGTCTTCACCTTACCTTGATGAGTGTCCTCTGGCAGATATGCAACATGGTTAAGGCCAGCCTCCTACTTCACAAAAACTACTGTGCTGTTATTGTGTTAGGTAAAGGGGTTTTCCTAATGCTCCTAGAGGATGCCACTCAGATAATTTGGACTTCTTCACCCTAGCAGCCTCTCTCAAGTTTCAGGTGCTACGCTATCACAGGTTTTGACGCACCACTAATTTCCAAGCCCTTCACATAAGTAAAAGAAGATCAAAAAAATCTTTTAAGCTGCTGCTGTTTTTCTCCCCAGAGCACGGAGATAATTGATACCACTGTATTTACGCTCCAGTGGTGGAACTGGCAGATAATGAGGGAAGATAGCAGATGGAGCCATGTAACTGCAGCATGAACATGCAAGAAGTGTACAAATCCAACAACATTATTTTCACGGGTTTTGCAAATATTCTGAGTCCCCAGGCAACCAGCTTCTATTGCTACTCTTTCCATCAGATAGATGTTTAATAGCCATCTAGGAGTGGGTATTCTGTTGGATATTAAATTAAAAATTTTTCCTGATTTTTATCAGAAAACTTTGCAAATTATGTAACAAGCAGAAACTCCTTTCTGGAGCACTGAAAACTTTATTCACACCTAACATATGAAAATGGGTAATTTATAGGTAAATTAAGAAGAGCAGTTGACTTGGAATATCCCTGAAAGCCTTAAAGTGGATTTAGAAACAAATCTCAGAAAAACGTAAGTATCTTCTAGTCATAAGCATAAGGCATTACGAAGGTATAAAGAGAGCGCATACATGGGATGTTGCTATGTTAGGAAGCATCCCCAAGAAGTATAATGCACTGTTTCAAATTACTCATTTCTGAAAAGGATTATTAGGTTACGATGCTAGATGGAAACACTGATGAAAGAAAGGACATCTCCTTGTTTGTACATCAGAGCAAGCACTGTGCAGCAGCTGACCTGCGAATGATGAAGAGATGGGTTTGTCAAAAAACTCACCAGTTTTGGACCTTTCAATCTCTATACGTCAGGTTACTATGAGTTTTGATTTTTGCATGACTTTTCTATTTTTCTACTTGTCAAATCATCAAGGAAAGAAGATTTACACCAGAAAAAAAGCTTTCATAAAATCACAGAATGATTTGGGTTGGAAGGGACTTAAAGATCATCTAGGTCCAACTACCCTGCCCTGGGCAGGAACACCTTCCACTAGACCAGATTTCTCAGAGCCCCGTCCAACCTGGCCTTAAATGCTTCAAGGGATGAGGCATCCACAGCTGCTCTGGGGAACCTGTTCTAGTGCCTTACCACCCTCACAGGAAAGAATTTCTTCCTAATATCTAATGTAAACCTACACTCTCTCAGTTTGAAGCCATTCCCCCTTGTCCTATCACTACATCTCCTTGTAAAAAGTATCTCTCCATCTGTCTTGGGGGACCTCTTCAGGTACTGAAAGGTTGCAATAAAGTCATCCTGGAGTCTTCACTTCTCCAGGTTGAACAATGCCAATTTTCTCATCCTTTCTTCATAGGAGAGGTGTTCCATCCCTTCAATCATCTTCATGGCCCTACTCTGGATTCACTCCAACAGGGTTATGTCCTTTTCACCAGTAAAACAAAGAGACACACACAGGCCAAGGCCACCAGACTGAAGATAAGGCTGCTAGGAAAAACAGCTGGAGAGGTGGTCAGCAGGACTCTGTACCACTCTCTGCTACGCTCAACTTTTCAGCAATAAGAAAAGAGAGATAACTTGTGAAATAAGTAGAAATATATCACTTGGACAGGCTCCTTCCTCTCCATAACTTGTCTTTTTCTGCTATTTGTCCCAGCTTTTGTGCATTTTCCTGAATACAAGGACAGAGGGTAAGTCTTTCTAGAAATGTCTTTGTTTCTCATTTTCCCAAAAGCAGCATTAAAAAATAACAAGAGGACAAAACTGGAAGAGCTCATATAGACTGCAGTGGCACAGAAGTCATGCAATCATCATTTCTCCAACTCCACAGATGCAGAGCATATTCTTCTTCCCCTCTTCCTGACCTCTCCTCTAGAGTTCTCATATGAAGACAATACTTTGTTTGTGACCTCTAGAGCCACTTAAACTCCTCAGTAAGTAGTTTCTATCTCTGCATTTTGCTTTCTTCGCCACAAACAAAAGATGATTCACATTTTTAAAACAAATTTGAGATAGTGTCTGCAAAAAACAAAGAAGGACTCTTGCTGAAATGGTATGCTAACTTGGATAGATACCTCAGGGAGTGCTGCCATGTAACCTGGCTCAAAATCAGCAATGTTCAAGCTTAAATTAATGCAGACTACACATCTGTTTATGTGTGCATTGGTTAGAATAGGGGCAACCTCTAGTTATATAGCCTGTGCTAATATTGAAGGGAATATAACTTACGGAAACAAATGTTATCCATGCATCAGCCTGTCCAGTCCCAACACAAAAAGGTGCAAGGAAGGAGCTGATAAAAAGCCTATTACTATGACACATTAGTTTTAAACACTAAAGGTTAGCCTTTAATTAAAAATTCCTAATACTGATAAAGATCAGATAGACAGCCATCAGAAAATGGGAAAGACTATTTCCCATGGAAAATGCACCTGTTGAATTATGAGCTGATATGGATCCAAACTGCAGGACAGTCTCAAGAACACAAATGACATATTTGATGGAAGAGTTCAGTAATTTGGCAACTAAAATTGTAGCCCACAAAGATGAATTAATCTGCATAACTAATAAATCTAGGAAGTGCATCTGACAGTTCAGAAACAGATCACGACTGAGACACAGCCCCATTTTCCAACAGCTCTCTTTAGACAGGTATTTATTTCGACCGATAGAAGCTTAACGTCAGCAACTTAGATGTGCTCCTTCACATAGCAAACAGAGATGAAATCCTTGCATTGAAGAAATCAACAGCAACCCTGCCACTGATTTCCCTGGTCATTTCTCAAGTCATAGTGATACCACTGGTTATGGATGAAGCAACTGACTGAGATGATGAAAATACCAGTTTTGTAGCACAGTACAACTCTGTTAGTGATACCTTTCACAGGTGTATGAACCTGCATGTATGGGGAACTATTTGGTACTGCAAGGCACCACTTACTGTACAGATTTTCCCATACACAGGAATTATATTTGTAACTATTACAGTGTGTATATATAGAGAGATATATAAAATGGAAACAGAGTTCTTGACACCATATGCAATTTTATGTTTGCGGCTTTTTATTTCATGCACAATGATTAGCCTCTCCTCTGTTTCTATGAAACTTTATAAAAAATATTAAGATTGAATCGGCAATAGGACCACATAGTTCCAAGGCTCATTTCATTTGTGTTTCCCATCTCTAGAAGGGATTTTTTTCTATAAAAGGAGTGATATCTCTGAGTATTAACAAGACAGTACTAAGTATTCAAGAAAAAAGAATTCTAAGTATAGATGGTGTTGTAACTGTAGAGAAGGGGTGGGAAAGGAGGAGAAGAAAAAGGACGATGAGAACTAATTATTATAACCTAAAAAAGTAACAGACACTGCTGCCCAAACCACTTCTGCCTGGGCTAATGCAGCCTTTCAAACAGTTTCTTCATACAGCCTTCTTTATAGCCACCTTAAAATGCTTATGAAGTATGAATACTCTCAAATATTCTAAAGTATGAACACTCTCAAATATTCTAATACTAATGGAAATATGATTGCTATTATTACAGTCAGATTTCATGACTTTTCACTCCTTTTCTATGTATGGATTTTGAAGGCTGATGTTGACAGCTGAGCAAGTTGTTACAGCTGCTCATAATACCTCTGCCAGAAACTTTCAAAAATATGACTTTTCAAGTAAACTAGGAATCTTTTTACTGTGAAAAATGTATAGTTTTACATTTTCCACTTTTCATGGCTTTTTTTTTGTGCTAAATACACTTTTTGGGGAAACTGTTGTGAAAAAACCTGGAAAGAGTGTTCACAGGTTAAGTAACATTTGCAGTCAGATTCCTAAGAGCTGCACCAGGTACTGCAGGGGAAGCTCACACAAAATTGGGATGTATCAGCAGTGCTACAGAGGCAAAACAACCCACCTTTCACTGACAGGTTTCACTCTGCCAAGGCTAATGAGTCTCTTGTGTGAGTTTTGTTGTACAAGGTTGGGCTCCAGCACGGCCACCCTTGCATTCAGAAAAATTATCATTGAATGTGCACAGCTGATGTCAAAATGTGAAGAAATATACATGAGGATAAATGTTTATTTCAGAATAAAAAAACCAGCCAGGGATTCTGACTTTTCTAAACTGTATTCCCAGAGGTCCTACCCATTCCCATGGGTGAAAATTTTATTCTAAATTCTAAAATTTGCCAATGTCAAAATTGTAACTACTAGTAAGTGAAGTGCTGGCATTCTCAAGGTAGTTTAATAACCCTTTCATATTATTATGGGCAATGCATCAGAATTAATTAGTATGAAAGCTGATGAGGATAAAATGACGGGTAGAATATCAGAAAGAATGTGACTAAAATGTGGTGAAATGTCCACAGCCATAAGCTTCCCCTGTGATTGAGCTAAAGGAACACTTGGATAGATGGAGATTGATGCAGAAAACAATTCCATTACAAAAGTCTTTCAAAAATGCTTTCTACAATACTTCAAGTTGAAAAAAAGTCTAAGATGCTTGCATACAATAGGTTTCAGCAAACTCTATGATGTCCAAAAATCACAAATAAAAAAGCCTTCTTCATATATTCCAGTAAGTAGACATTTCTACAAAGCAACATGAGCTTGAGTCACCTTTCAGTTATGGTACAGAGAAGACTTCCTGAATATATACGGCTGTTTGTTGCCAACTGCTTCACACTATACAACAACATAAAACTGCTTCACAATTCATGAAAAATGTTACAGGTTAGGTACTTCCAGTATGTGGAATGTCACCTGGAAGAAATGTCATCAGACCTGCCACTGATCTGTTGTGGGGAAAAAAATCAAGGTATGCATGGTTTGGCAGTGTTTGCAAGCGTTCAGCTTGTAACCTCAAAACTCGAGGGAGGACAGCCTGAACAAACACAGCGGGAGTCATCAGACTCTTTTCTCTGCTCTACACACACATAATATCATGCTGTTCCTTTTAAAACATCATAAAACGGTACAATATCTAGCAAAAGCTGATCCTCCTCTTGTCAGCAGCAACGCTTGTACTGCGCCTTTTACAAAAAGTTAGGGAACAGCAGTGCCATCTGCCCCACTCTCCAAAGGACCAATTTATCATGCCCAGCAGTAGTGGACAAATCTTGATCTGCTGTGGTGATACAGGACTCACACCCTTAAGGATGAGCTCTGCTGTCATCTACTAATGAACAGCAGTGCCAAATGGTTTGCCATGCCTTGATATGGAGAACAAAGTAACAATGAAACATTTTGCACAGATGCAACTAGAGAAGGAAACACGACACTTTTCAGCTCCAAATGCTGCATAAACAGTGGAAAGTACCTGATGGCAAAGTGTGGTCTTATCTTTCCCTTACCATTTAAACATATAGTTGAGAGAAAGAATGTCTGACTTGACATACCAGAGAGGGATTAAAAGGTCAGATTTCTTGTGAAGAAACTACCTTTATGATTAACAATGCAGCAATTTTGAAACTCTGCACTGTTGCATAGAATTTCACATTATTAAAAATATTCAGAT
Organism: Neopelma chrysocephalum; assembly: GCF_003984885.1. NCBI lineage: Eukaryota > Metazoa > Chordata > Aves > Passeriformes > Pipridae > Neopelma > Neopelma chrysocephalum. Next base: position 20,306,355 of record NW_020897691.1, read on the forward strand.
ACAGGTTCTGCTACATAAGTTTGGTGTGCTTGAGAAATCAGTAATTATTTCATTTTTTTTCTAAAAACATACAAGTCCAAAAGCAGATTTTTGAACAAACATTTTAATAAAAATATTTCCATCATAAATTATATTTTGGTAGAATGCCAAAAAAATCTTTCAATTAAGTGTTTCTGTCATTTTAGAGCAAGATTTGTCAAAGTCAGAACTTCTGTTTTGTGGAAGTCTCTTTTGATTAAATTTCCTCATGACCAGGGTGGCATTTCTCTGAGAAAACTACCTTATCACAGAAAACAGCTGACCACCACAACTAGCCTGGGGGTTCTCCACTGTTCTAAGCTAATAAAGATTCAAATACGACTCAAGGAGTCAAGGAAGGAAATATGTTACTCTTGCTTGCAAACCACGTTCTTCAATCATTTCTGAAGGCATTAGCTCTAAGTGTATGCAGAAGCATGCACAAGGAAATCAGTGTCTTGACTTTTCTTTACACAAGAAAGTGTTTGCATTACTTTTACTCACCATTCCATGATTTAGCCATGCTGGTATAAAATTATCAAGTAGCTTTGGGTAAACCAGTTCCCTGTCATAGATATAGATGCTCCAAAACATCGTCACGACAAACTAAGAGGAAAAAGAAAGACAAGACATTTTTAAATATATGCTTCTGAACAATTAGCTACACATTTATAGATAGCAAAATGGGGCATTTAGCAAATGATTTATGGATAGACAGGGACATCATTGTTCTTTGACCAAATACTGCTCTAATCAACAGTGTGAATCAGTTTTACTCTTTGAATTCACAGAGGTTTTAACTTTTTTCTTTTTTTCTCCCCTTGACTTTCAGCCTGGAAAAAAATCTCATTTTTTTACTTAACATGCCTGTGGCCAAATTACAACTGAATACTACAGTTTAGTAGCAGATGTGGCACATAAATAATATTTCACCACTAACAGAATAGAAAACAAATGGAAAATCAGGTAAAATATCACTTGGAATTCATAGAACATATAAATATGAAACATTCATGCCTCAACAGAAGCATACAAATTCATATTTGCACTTTTTCGTGCTAGCCATCAAAACAGCATTAAAAAAAATAACCCTTTGACTACTCTCCACACAATTCATAGACTGGGATCCACAGAAAATAGTTCTAATATCCTCATTTGTCAGTATGAAATGTGGCTTGGTTCTTGTCAGAGACTATTTACCAGGATCCCAGAGAAAGACCATTATTTCCTCTAGACTGAGGACAGGACAGATGTCTCAGGTAAAGTTTGCACTAGGCTAAATTTTCACCAAAGTGTGCACAAATTCTTTAAACATATCTTATGTCTGAAAGGCAAAGACAATATAAACCCACAAAAATTTACAGAAATAATGGTTTTAGCTTACCTTAGCTGGGACAGGTAAGTAATTTTCTAATTAATATGCCATTGCTTTCTTACCTTGAATTTGAGCCATAGTTTTCTAGTAATAAAAAAGACATTGTTTATAGCAGTAAAACCCAATACCTGGACCAAGAGCTTTTCAATGGTCATGTACAGGGGATCTCTACACAGTAACAATAAATCCAAGTTTAAAGTTTGAGAGCCAACAGATAGGACTTTCATTGAGATCCGAAGAGAAGTATTCAGTTACGTCCAAACTGATGCGGCTCGTGATCTTACAGCTAATTTAGGGGGTCAGTAAAAGAAAGTGAAAGAAATATGGGGTGAGCACAGCAAGGTCAGTGAATTACTGGTGTGTGCAATAGTGCAGGCATAAGTTGTTTCCTATGCTTCTGACTTAGGAAAGTTAAAACTGAGGTTTGCAGTTAATCAATGGCACCTTGTTCTAACCGCAGACATGCACACTTCCGCCAGTCAGTTATGTGAATGACCTGAACCAGTACACTGGTTCAGTGTACACTCAGTGTGCATACAGTACATAGTTTCTTGGTTTCCAACACAGTTGTCCATCTGTTATGATAGCTATTGGTGCCTGCTCAGAATAAACTTGGGCTATTTGACTAGTGCACAGAAAAAAAAATAGGTTATGATGGACAGCCCGAAAAATATTGCAAGTGTAAAGTACCCCACAAGAAATCTCTTCTGGGCCAGTCTTGGCACTGGCAGAGCCTAGCTCTTTACGCACCTGCTGACACGTAAGTGCCAAGATATGAATAGCTGAACAGCAGGAAAAATGGAAGCAAAGTATCCTCTTCTCTATAGGCTTCCTAGAAGTCATGCATTATCACAGTGGGTCTCTGAGAACCTGCTAAGACCAACTGGGACATAAAAACATCTCAGGCATATGAAGACCAAGACTGATAATGTTTTCCAAAGAAGTCCTACAGGAAGAAAAATCACCCAGAATTAGGTTGAACTTTATTACACTGAATACGACAAAGCTGGCATGCTTTGACCTGTAATTTTTGTGTGGAGCAGAATAAAACAATAGACTTTGCCAAGGAGATAAACATAAGAAAAGAGGGAACATGCCATCTGTCCCTTAACCAAAGTCAGCCAATGGATGGAAAAGGATCAGCCTAGCTGGTTGCAACCATCTGGAACTACAGACGGCAAATGCTGCTTAGCAAAGCACTATCACAGGGCAGACATAAGGTAAAGGAAGTGCGCAAAACCCAGTGTGTTACAGAACTAACCTGTCCCAGAGGATGACCTGACATGAGACCAATGCAACACCCTGGGGAAGATTCCTTCCAGTGTTTAAATGGTTCACCTTACCTTTCCTTATAATTAGTTCATCTGGATAAAATGAACTATAAAAATTAACTTTTTGGATTTTAAAAAAGTATAATAAGGACTTGCTGCATAGTTACTTTGGCTGCTTCTGAATTTGTTTACTTTGATTAATGAGCAACTGTTGGTCTGGTACTTTTAAATAACCTATACTATGCTTACATTTTGCTACTGGCAGACTTTCATTTGGGCTGGGCTTTGCTAAGATCACACACGATCATGCAGTGCCAGACCATGATTCAAGTGAGCTGCTTTTTTACGCCATCTCCAACAAATCTGCACCTCTTACACTCATGCTGCCTTCCTTGTGGCACAATTCATCACTCTTGTGGAGACAGCCACAGTACTACCCTCACGTGCCAGGCTGAACAGGCTGCTCATACGCAGCAGACAAATTTCAGGGAGCCAAACATTTTATTTTCTTTTGTTCCCATGGCAAAATGGCACAAATGTCAGCCTTTCACCTCCTCTTCAGACAAACTCAAGGCGTGGAATTCAAGGAAGAGAACAGGCACTAGCAATTGCTTTTACACTTCTTTGCACAGCAGCCTCCTACGATTGCCAGCTTTCCAAAGACAGCAATTACTTTGTTAAACATAAGGTTAAGCAACATATAAGTCCTTCATTGGCTACTTAACCTATCTAGGGTCTGTAATGATTCTATTTGTCTCTAATGATTACCTATCTAGGGTCCTGGTCATTACAGACCACATGGAACCTCAACTTTGCAAGTAGACCTTGGAAACTGAAACTATGGAATAGCTCGCTTATTACAGGCATCTGAAAGACTGCTAAACAAATACACAGCAGTAGAAAAAAAAATAAGGCTGAAAACAAAATGCTGTCCTCCCGCTTAAGGATATATTCTTTGAGTGTCTGTCCTCTGTCTCTGAAGCTTCAGAGGGCATGAGAAGAGCATGTGGCCATGCCAAGGGAAAAACTTTAAAGGACAAGGTAGGAAACAGATGGTGATTCAAAAGAGAAATCAAGTGGCTTGGCAAAACACTACAAATGGAAGCAAAGAGAAAGTAAGAAAGTAAAGCCAATGAAAAGAATTGTATAATTAGCACTTTTACGTGAGTCCAATCAAGAAATGTTATGCAAACAAAGAGAAAACCCAGTGGAACTTTATTTTCCTACACTTTGTGTTTTTCTTTTTGGCTGGGCTGCACAGTTCAGTTCAGTCATTTCCTGGATGGCCTCATGACAAAGATAAAAACCCCTTATGACCTTGACACAATTTGTTCTAAATACACTTAAAGGTAAGCTTTCTGGCTATCCCTCAACACACTTGCTGTTAAACAGTGAGAGTAAATATATTGTTGGCGAGCTTTTTTGAGGGTTAAAGGCACTACATCTAGAAGAAAAGTGTTGGTGAAGGCAGAAACCACAGTAAGCACAAACTGGCATGGTACTGGCTTTGTACAGCAATATGCCAAATGGATTTGAAAAGAGTCAATGAAGGAAATCACAAGGAGTGAGAAATGAAAATCTGGGAAGACCCCTCTTGCAGAATAGACTTCAGGAGACAATTGCACCGCCACTCACTAATGTTCCCATCACAAGTCACCTTGTCACAACAGATAAGGGTAAAATCCAGAACACAGAGATTTTGGCATGGTTGAGTCAGTTCTGGAAACAAAAGTATGCTGTAGTCTGGTCAATTAATGGGGTAACTAGGAAACTGCAGCAAATGCCTACACATCTTTTCTTGGCATAAGATCACAAATTAGCATTATTGATGATCTACAGAAGAAGAGTGATCAGCTTTCCTTTTACCTGTACCAGTATAGAGAAACAGAAAATAAGAAAGTATGCCTGGCTTTCTCTCCTTTGTATCACAGGTTTATAAAAACATAAAAGTATAACATAAAAAATGAGGTAATTCCAGCCAGTAACTCAGACCCAAACAAAGCTATTAATGCTATACGATATAAAATGTCTGTGGTAGAGTTTGTAATTTTCTAGGCAGCAATCTCTCTTTTAATGTGCAATAATTTCAATTTTTGTTCTTCCTCCTATTTCTATTAAACTGCCTTAAAAAACTAAAGATGTCTATTTTATCTCTTCTTTCTCTTGTTTTATACAAATTACAAGAAACATATTGATAAAAACATATACAGTTTACACAAAATAGTAATTAACCACAGAAAGTTGGCAACCTAGTGATCTATGTCAAACAGAAAAAAGTAGGGATAGTCTAAACCACTGGTGTAGTCTCTAACTTTTAAGCATGTCTCACATTTCTCTAGCAGTGTAAATTACTCCCAATATATATCTCCTTTACAGGGATAAAGGGATGGCAAGTGTAAGTAATTATAGATGAGAACTGGTGATGAACTTCTAAAATGCCTGTGCAAGCAATTTTCTTTCGTGGATGCTTCCCAATCTCTTAGGCATTTGAATAGTATCACAGGTTTATAATAAACTAAACAAGGGCTAGAAAGTGTTGCCCACAGACTTTTCATGGTGCAAGGCTTTGATTTCTGATTTCATTCTCTTAAGAGTCCTATTAAAAAGAGCAACAATAAGTAAACAGTAATCATTATGTCCTTAAAAGAGGTTCATGTTTATTTCTTAATGCTTCTGATCAAAATAGTAGGTTGGCAATTCAGTTTTATCTCAGCCCCTGAAGATATACAATGCATATCACAACACTGGAAGGATGTGATTTGCTGCACAGATTTTGCAAGATTTAATTTGTTTGCAAGATTTTATTTGTTGCAAAGCCACCCAAAGAGATTATTTACCCTTGGGCTGATTCTTTTCCCTCCTTTGGAAGGTGGGAGGAGGCTGGTGGTCAGACTTCCCAGATGGTTTATATGTAATACTTTTTTAGGAAGTACTAAAAATGAAAAACTTTACTTTGTTACATTTCTTTTCACACTCCATTGTTTGACTTGGGAGTGGAAACCCTTTTCTCATCTGTTTTTCAGAACAAGTCATCTCAAGGGCTTCAGTAAGCAGAAAATACAAGAAAAAATGTGGTGAATTGCTCTTGTTAACTAACTACAGTTAGTAGGCCTTAAAATATTCCTCAGTATTTGCACTATTCCCTAAACACGCCCCGTGTAAAACACTAAGCAATAAAAATAATTTAGATGTTAAGGTAATTGACAAGTACTTAAGCATGACCACTGCTGATACATTAGAACCCAACAAAGATTTTATTCACATCTGCCCAATTTTTATGTCTGAAGGTTCCCTTGTGTCACTACCGGGAACCACTGAGAAGCTCCACGGGGAGCTAGGTGGGTGAGTCTCAAGGAAAGGAGATCTGCACTTCCTTCTAACAAGAATCTCCATCATAGCAAAATTTCACTGGGTTTTTTCTTACACATAAATAGATCTTCAGACAACAAAGTCAGTGTTAGACATTTGCTACTTTCAGGCCTTGAACTCTTCCTACCCCTAATCCCACCGAAGCAAAGCCCCCGGTGGCCAGCAGTGCCTTTGGCACTGGGCAGGCTTTGGCAAGTGCCTGGTGAAATCTCCTCTGCTGCTGGAGAGGATCAGGTTTCAGGAAGGAGCTGAGACCAGTCTTAAGTTATGAAGTACTGCTGTTTGTCTCCCAGTAGCCAGGAGTAGAAATAACAACGAAAATAACCTTTTTAGGTTTGCTTTATAAGAAGTAAAGTGAAACAATATGTGGTAAATAATTGCTCCCCTTCACCACAGAAAGGTCACATTTGGAAATGGAGAGCATCTGTCCAATGAGCACAGCCATACTATTTTCTGCATTTGTATGTTTGTTTGTTTGTTTAAGACAGAAGTTGTTCTTGTATGAAACCCTTGGGAAAGTAGCTAGCTCCAGGTATGCAACATATCTCTTGGGAACCGCTAACTTGTAAATGTTGCAATGATACCTGTAGTGCAGGCAATGGCTAGCTGGGATTCCTTGCTTACGGGTGGCAAGAGAAACAGAGCCTGAAAGAAATGCGCAGAATTGCCAAGACAAAGTGAAGCTAAAATTCTCCAACATCTTGGAAAGTTTCAAGGTCAGGGGCACTGCAGGAGTGGAGGAACACAGTACAGAGCTATAACAGTGGCAGGAAAGAAACCCTGAATCCTGAGGAGTGTGATTTATATTAATATATAAATCTCTGCACCCATTAAATATATATTTGCAATCTTGTTTATGCATGGATCTTCTAAAATCTATATTAGTTGATCCAGTTTCTTCTACCATGGCTGGAAAACTGCAGTCTGCTATCCCAACGTGAATTGTGGCAGCTCCCAAAAGGTAGGCCAGCAAGTACAATAAGGGAAGGCTACCAGCTGTGTTTTTATGAAAGAAGTACCTGCAGTGTTTCATATATGCTTTGCCTTTTGTAACTTTGCAAAAGTATTCTGTATTTCTTCACTTATTGTGAAATTCCACATAAACAGTGAAATCAAATTTTAATGAAGCATCTCTGAATATACGAAATTATGAATGACAGATTGATATGTTAACTGCTGTTAACTGACAGTAAATGACCAGCTTTTGTCACAGTACAACTTTAAAGACCTTATACAGCTTTCTATGAGTTCTACCATGAAAAAAATTGCTTCTAGCAAATTTATTTTGAACTATTGTAAACTGAAATAAAAAAAAAAATAATTAAAGATTGATCCTGAATTACAATAAAAGCAATACTTCTAATGAAATGTTCACACATTTTTGTAATGTAACCTAAGGTAACTTAGAACTAGACTGACACATATCACATTTCTATGTAGAAACTCATGAAATTCTGGATTTTCAGCTGCTTTCAGGTGTGGCATGAGACATGTAAAGACATTCAGCACCTCTTGCCAGTGAAAGCAACATGCAATGCCCCAGTGGAGCAGGACTTGATACAAAGAATCATTTTCTTTCAAAAAACACATGTAAAAATCACATTTTTACGAACCTTCTCTGTGTTTTTTTACATTACTGACAGAACCCCTTTTTCCTACACCAATTCCGTCACTTCTGAATCCCCCATGGATCCAGGGAGCAACCTGGACTTTTGCTTCCCTTCTTGCCCATGTCAAAATGGCTTACAGCCCGAACTCCCATTAGGTCATTACGGTGTAAAACATGCCACAGTCAGCACTGTCACTACTCCTGATGATGACATGTGGTTCAGAAAAAGTCTAAATTGAGTCTCAGGATGCTGCTGGAACTATAGAGATTTGAAATTACTTATACAATCAAGTTCCTATTATAATATAATTTTTTTTAATGACCCAAAGATTATTCCAGCAACACACTGTGTTGCTTCTTTACACTTGTGAAAAACAAGACAGTAGTAAAATCATCTCTACCACTTTTCCCTTTCTGCATAGTCTTTTGCATAGAGGTGGGAAAGCCGTTCAGGCAGAAAACAATCAAAAGTAACATCTTTCACCAGTTTGCAAAGACATGCATAGACTAACACTGTACTTACCACTCCAACTGGGAAAGCTAGAACAGCCATCATCCAGTCACGGAGGGAAATGAGTTTTTTCAGCTGCCTCTCTTGTTCTTGACTGTCATTGCCTCTAGTGAGAAGACTGGACAGGTCGGTCAAGACACAAATCCCAAAGAAGACAGCCTGAATAACCTGCATGGAAGGGAAACACACTCTTGAACACAGAGAATACCTGCAGAGAGTGGGTTGGGCACAGGCATGTATGAGGAATATTGCCACGGAATTGACATGGGGAGCGGGAATACATCAGTTCCTTAAATATGGGTAGAGTTAATTCACATAAAAGCCACGTGTGCTTCTAGACTCAAAGTCCTGCATGCACCTTGCTCCTCATCTGTGGGGGGAATCAATGTGAGTGGAAGGACCATTCCAGAGGTGGGATTTCCCACCCTCACCTCGGATATGTGCCACCCGCCGGGGACTGAGCTGCAGCCACCCCTTCCTGCGTCACTCCATACAACTCATCCCCACAGTCACTGCATTTGCCTCTGAGGCGGAAAAAGTGAGGAATGCTTCCCTGTAAAAAGAAAGGAAAGAAAAGAGATGAGCGTTTCTTTCCCTTGTGAAAGGAGGTCTCACTTGGAGATTCTGCCTGCCCCAGACACTCCACTCAGAGGTGAAGGTGCCTGAGACTTCCCAAGAGACATAGCATATGGCCTGGGCTTCAGCAAATCTATCTCTAGTTCCTCTCAGATAGTGAATGACAGAATGAGAAAGCTTCAGGAGTTATTAACTTTCCTTTCCTGATGGCAGACTGTTATTTACCTGCCCTTTCCTTTTTTGCATTTACGTATTTGTGTGCAATATCATAAGATTATGTGTGATATTAAATTGTTAGTTTAATCACCTGAACCCACTGATTTAGTTCAAACTTGACTCAATCTTAGTTTGATCACTGCATTTTTCTTCCTTAATTAGCTTAGTAAAATTTTAATAAGTTAGCTCAGGAATGCTCTTGCCTGAGGACCCACATATCCTTTCTAGTACAGTTCAGAGGAAGTGCACACAGCTTGTTTACTCCCCAAGCTGGAAGCCATGGTCACAAACCACACACATCAGGTAATCTCAGGTAAAAAAATTAACAAAACATGGGCTTGGTTCCCAAATTACACAGTGATTAATCAACAAACATAAACATATGCTTAAAATACGTACTGCGTGTTTTTCAAAGCAAGTACGGAGTACTACTTCAGAAGTTTTATTCGTAAATCTAAGTGTTCCCCGACTAGGAGAATCTGACCAAGTAGCAGACCATCCTTAAGAAATAAGAATAGTACATACCCAGATTCTGTAAAACAGAATTTATTATATGCATACATCTTTGCAGAATTTACACTATAATAAGGCAAGCAGGCAGGAAGGAAGGATAGAAGGAAAGAAATACCAAACAGATGTTGGCTACTAGAAAGAAATACAGAGATGTGGAATGATTGGATGGATTAAAGAACATTTCCTTCCTCAGCAATCCTTATATGACCCAAATACTTGTAAATTCTGGCTGTAAAGCCGTGAACAACAGACATTCAAATGGCCCCTGGATCTTCTGGCAATTCTGCTACCATTGCTCTCCTCTCTCCACACTGTAGCTACATATAATTTGCTTGATAAATAGATGAACCAACATTACAAAACATTCCCTGAAGCCGTGAAACGTGACAGACTACCAGCGCTAGAGCTGTATATTGTGCTAGAAAAAGGTAGTCCTACTTCAAATGACTTCCTGGAAAGGTTACCATCTTCTACATAATTTCTGAAAAGCCTTTTAAATATAAGTTGGGACTTCTTGGAGCTATGTAAGAACTCCTAATGCACTTTTTCATATTATTTGTTTGAAAAAAGCACTTAGAAGAAAAAAATCTTCCCATACTCAGCCCTGTTTTCCACCAAACAGATGGCCTATTTGGAGAGCAGAAATAGAAGAATTAATTATGCATTTGCTTGACTTATGAGGAGATATGATACCATCTACTATTCACTCAAGAGTGTGAACGTCAAAGACGACAGAACTGGGAAAAAGAGTATACCTAACAGTAATGAGATCAATTTGGGTGTTAAAAAGTTTAGGCTGAGTACCAGGAAATATTTCCCAACAGTGAGGTCTGTCAGACCATAAAATGGTTTCTCAGAGGAAGTGGTGGAAGCCTCATGGCTTGAGTCACTCAAACCAATATTGGACAAAACACTCAATAATGTACTACAGAGAACAGTATTGTGCTGGCAGGGCTGGATGAGTGACTAATGGATTGTTTGCAGCTCTAACTACAATTCCCTGAAATGGTCCCTCTCGAAAGAAGCACAGACTCAAACAATCACACACCCACTTTCCAAGGGAATTGAGATTGTACACCCACGAATCAATCACAAACTGAACTTCTCTCCCCAGTATCCCGTTATGAACACAGACCTTCAAGGGAAAATATAATGATATCATGGGGAATAACATAAAACTTCTAAAGGGAAAGAAAGTACCTGAAGACTTCAGAGAGTAGACATTAAGTAAAGTATTCTACAAAAAAATTAACAAATGAAAATCCATATAGGAGAAAATTGCATCTTTATTGAGAACATTTAGAGACAATGAAATAATTGTACAGTGTTCAGGGAGAAACAGTTCCAGGTTCTTCACACAAATAATGTATATACATTCACTCTAGTACTTCCTTTCCTTTCTAGAATGTGCAAGAAAACTCTTCCGACACCTTCCTAACATCTAGGATTAAAACAAGGACCTCCAGAACTACATCGGTCTCAGCAGCATTAACTAAATAGTGGGAGTCTGTAACAATTTACATCCTTTGTGGGTCTGGCACAGGAAAAGTATAGCTTGCAGCTACTGGTGGTTTATGGTATGAAATGAATTTTTAAAGTCCATGCTCCTTGGTGTGAATGCTGCCCAATAGATGTGAAAAGTTCACAGCAAGGGAGTGAAAACTACCTCTAAACAATGTTCTCCAAGGTGCCCTGGTGTTACCTTAGATTCAGGATCACATTTTCAAAACAGGGGCCTTATTTTGAAAATCTGCAGGTGATGAACCTATACATGAAACATCCTCAAGTTGTTAAACAGCTGACTTGTTTTTCCCCTTGGAAATGTAAGCAAGAACAGCATTTCAGAGGAAATACCTTTCAATTTTTCCTCTAACTAGAGCTTGAAGGAAAACTGTGATTTTGAAAATGACAAATTTGACAGAAAACAGACACACCTTACTTATACCATGTAACAGTGATAGAAGCAGAAACTTGTAAGCAGAGTATGCAAACCCAAGAAAATAACTGAATAGGTATAAAATACTAACTTACTGCTGACCCCATTTTCTCCACTAAAGCCTACAGGGGCCACTGCCACTATAGTTGATACTACAGTCCCTTTAAACTGATAATGTAATGTGACAATGTAATGACAAGTAATGACAATGGCCACCTAAAGGTATGTTAGTAAAAACTCAGAGCAGAGAAAACACTTCTTAAGTTGCTGCAGGAGAAAAAAAGCTATGAACAGAAGATGAAACCAAGCAGCCCAGAAACCTTCTCAAACAGTGAGATCTATTCAGATTATATATCAGAAAAGATAGTTCCTTACAAACAATCAGAATAAACTAATTTTACATGTCTGTTTTCTACAAGAAAATAAAGACTTGCTTCAGCAGGACAGTTTTTTCACAAGGTGTTTGTTCACTGCAGGACTGCAGCTAATGACCTCCTCATACTCCCCCTAATTTGACTTTAGTTCGAGTCCAACAGAAAACCTATTTTCTTATAAACCTTTTTTCAGGGCATGGAGATTCCCTTCTCCTCCATGTCATGGGGCTCCACGGTGCAGACAAAATCTCTGCAAACTGAGGTCACGCAAATTCTGTTACTACTCTTACCAAGACAGAAAACTCCCCATTAAATTCACTGAATCTAGGATTTCAGTGTCGATGGACTCATCCTCTTCCAAGTTCACTCTGATAGTCAGAAGGACTCCTTAAAGCTCAGGGTAGAAGAACTGGGAAAGTCTCTGCAAGCACTACTACTTTTATGGGTAATTTTTCCTCTACCTACCTGTGAAAGTGAAAAATTCACTGTCCTCAAGTTGTCATTTTCGAGATTAACAGCACTTACTTCATGTACCCCTCTATGAAATAAGACATCAGTGTAGGCTGGCAAATAGACAGCGCTGACAGAATAAAACATGGGAGTGACATTCATGAAATCCACAAGAAATAACAAAAAAGCACTAAGTAACTTTTACATACTCCAAGATGCACATGAAGTGCATGCACGCGTGTGTGTGTGCATGTGTGTGTGTCCTCACACACCTGTATAAGATACCTGTACAAGATACCTGTACCCCACTTACCAGGTAAGCTTCCACTGCTAAATATAAGATTGCATTTAAAAAAGGGACTTAGGAGTATGAAGACATAACCCATATTATAAGATGACTAATTCAAAGAAGGGTGTCAGGGAGGCCTGACTGATCCTTGGGAGATGGGAGTGACAGGGGGCAGTCAGGGCCCATCCCACCCCCAGCCAGGGCAGGGCAGCCAGTGGCTGCCCCAGCCCTGGGGCATGAGGCATCTCCCTGGGGACAGGCCACCAGCTCACAGGTGGGGGGCAGACATAACCTGACCCATCAAAACAACATTCAGGCTTAAGACAACATGTGGCTTTCCACAAGATGATGAAAGTTTAGCTTTAGCAGCATGCAAAATCAAATTGCTGAAAGTTGTCATTTCTTACATATTTCAGATTTTACAATCTGCATATACAGAACATGGTCTGATTTTCCTCTTCAAACAATGGAAAATTATTTACAACCTCAAAGTATTTATTACTGTTCATTGTCACTTGTGTTACTTTAGCTTTCATTTCTCCAGCCTCCAGATACCATTATTTGACGTACAAATGAACTATGTTTCCGCAATTAAGATAACTGTATTTTAAGAGACTCTGAAGTAATTTAAGTCAGATTTTTTGCGCACTGTAAACACCGACTGGACTCTCGTTTGGGACTGTGGTTGGTTTGCATTGTTGTGTACTGGGCTGTACGCAGGCGCATGTGGAAACCCTGCACCCTGTCATAACAGCTCATTTACCTGTAGTTGCAATTTACAGAGCAAATCCAGGTTAGGGAGAGAATAATAAGGTATTTTTGACAGAAAAGGTACTGTGCTTATAGATCAAAGCCATGGGTTGTAGCTGCTTAATAAATATGTTACTGTTCTCGACTGCACAGAGCTACCAATTCTTCTTGTCCATCACCATTCCATCATTACTCACACTCTGTTTATTTTTGCCGCTTCTCCTCACTTTGCTTCTTCTTTGTTAGTTATAATAGCAAGCAGAAGCTGGACAATACATAATCAAGTGCTAAATCTTTGTATCAAAGAAGCTACGGACTTCAGACAAGAAAAAGACAAATCTCTGTGTCTATAGACAAATGAAAGAGAGGCATAAAGAAATAAATGCAAGAAGCAACAGCCCTTTAAGTACTAAAATACAAGCTAGTGTAATACCAACCACTAAACCTACAAGTAACTAAAGTTGAAGTGCAAACACCATGAAAAAGTACTGTGTGCTACTCCGAATCATTATTTCGGTGCACGGAATAGGGAAGAAGACTCATATTTCAAAGTCCAGAGGTAAAAGAGCAGCATCAGCCTGGAAGATTCACTGATGTTGAGGCACGCAGTCAGACCTCATCACATCTTCTTCCACACCACCTGCAGTGCTGTGGCCATTTTAGATTGCTTAGTTTGCTGAAGTAGGTTTCATCAACATCCCAGGCCACTTCAACACAGAAAAGGAACACAGCCCTGCCCCATCAAAAGCCAGTAGCCTGAGAAAACACATACATAACATAGAGGAGAAAAGTAAGGGACAAGGGAATGAAAACAGAATAAGCCAAAGGAATAGTTAATGCAAACGCCATCTATTTTACTTTGAGTTGTTTACTGGTTAGGAATCTTGAAATAAATATTTCTCCTATTCCTCTTTTCTCTTACAATAATTAGAACTTAAACTACACAAGAAAAAACATGACATTTATTTCTATCAGAAGAGCCGTTAGAATCTCAGTAACTGGATAAAGGGACCACCTTATAAATATCTAGCACTGCCCTCATCCAAAACAATGACTCATGTCTCCCTTTACAGCCTTCAGTGGGGGGATGGCTCCTCTAACCAGGATGTTGCACATTAAGACTAGTCCTTAGTAGGAGATTTAATTATATTTTCATGGTTTAGTCATATGATATGAATCAGCTTATAAAACATGCCTAATGCCTTACCATATGATGTAAATTCAGGGACTCCTTTAAATATAATCCTTTACTTTGTACACAACCTCCTGCATTCTTTTTCTTTGAAGCCCATCAGCATTCTCCAACTGTAACCAAGGATGGGGTTTTAAACCAATGAGATTGTATAGATACACAAAAGAATAAAATCTACTATGAAATTATTATGTATGAAAGAGAAAACTGTTTGAATCTTGGGTCTAGTTTTTATAGGTACTACGTTGTTTAGTTCCCACTTCTTAAGCATCTACTATGAAGTTGTGGAACAGGGGACCAAGCTGTGTAAGATAATGAGATCTTGTGTTTCCATGAGGAGAGATGCCTTTTAAAATTCTGCCTGTTGGAAAACAAAATGTGTTTTAATCTGGACAGACAGAAAAGCAACTTGACAGGCTCTTCCTTTCTCTCTCCACTTAACCCAGGAAAATCCCTTACTAAGTTACACTTAAGGGAGAGGGTAAGTCTCAGATCGTTCTGTCTTAGAATGATTCTTGACTGTCTCTTAATGGTTTCCAAAAATATGCAGCACAGTTCCTGGAGAGGTAATGTGGTTGTGCTAACATAGTTTTAAAAGCAGTTTTCTTAATATTTTTAGTACTTCTGTAAGGATAAATATTCCTTACTGCAGCAAACTAGGCTGAAATTTAGTACACTGTCAAAAATATTTGGAAATGCTTTAATTTTTGATGGCAACAAAAGCATCTTTATTCTTTCTACATGGATAAAATACCTGCAACAAAAAAAAAATCCATAGTGGACAACTGAGAAATTAATTTTAAAGTGCTACTATATCTCAGCTGAGTTGCATAGATGACATTTCCAACATGATCTCAGCATGACAGAGTGTATGCCATCTGGCTCAGCAGTGCTAACAGCCTGAAATCCACCACCATGTATCAAATGAAGAGATGGAATGGACAAATACATAATATACTAAAGAAATATGAACAAAAATTTGACCAGATGCTGAGAAAGTGCCACATTTTCTCAAATCTTTTGCAATTATTTCAGCTGTGTCATTCCTCTTCAATGCCATGTCAATCTTCCTCTCAGATGTCTGTATATCTTACTTTAATCTTGGCTGAAACACTCAAAGAAGCACAAAGATCATTGCTGCAGTATTTAAGAAATTACTATTGTATTGTTATCTTTATCTTGTTAATTGTTTGGACTAAACTCATTTTCTAATAATCTCCATCTTCTTCCTTACTTTCTTACATTGTGTATAGAAAAGCTGCCATTATACTACTTATTGTATCCTGCTTATAAGACAGTGTAATTTCATTAAACTTATATAATCCATTCAGCGAAAATGTATAATACAGTTTATTCAGAATAGATTACAATTTTATTAGGTTATATATTTTATGTTTTTCTTTGGTAAAGCTTAATCTTATTAGGATTATCCACTGCACAGAAGGTTATGTCATTATTTTGGCTTAAATGGTAATTTAACACATTTCAGCATGATTGGTATTGTCTCTGCAGCAGTGCCCTTGCAGTCAAGGCAGGAATGGCAGCACTCTAGACAATGTTTCGGATAGCTAGCTAAGAAGCTAAGACTTGTTCTGCAGCTGTCTGTGCTAAAATGAGCTTTAGGATAGGGTTTCCCATGGCCAGAAAGTCCTAGCACTTTGTAAGTTAATTACCCCAAAAAGGAAATTACATTTTATTAAGTACAAAACTCTATCAAAGAAGTGGTTTTCTTAAAACCTCAGAAACTTCTGCATTGCACCAACTTTTCCACGTCTAGAAATACAGTTTGAAAACCACTACAGGGAAGCAATTTTGACATCAAATTTGAAAACTGAAGTTTTTCAAAGTTAGAGTGACTGGTTTTGCTTTTCTTTTCTTTCCTTTTTGATGAATAAGGTAATAGCTGCCTTCTAAAACTGCTGAATTTCGAAAAGGCCATTACTAATGTATCTCAGCAACTTGGTGACAGAGCTGGAAATGCAAATGAGAAAGGCACTACAATCTTCTGAGACATAGCAGCCTCAGTGCTACCCTACTATGGCTGTAGGAAATAAAAGGTTTTAAAGGTCTGTTTCCTGAGCAGTGTGAAAGCAGTAATGAATGACTCCTCACACTAGTTCAGCAAGGCAGGCTATTAAGTGATATCATCACAGTTGGGCAATTCTCCTTCTCTCCAGGGAGGGTAAGAGAAGGAAACATTGAGAGCTTTATCCACTTCTTCATTCATCCAGCCTACCAACAACACACAAACCAAGTCAGTTGCAAACCCTCATTATGAAAAACAGCTGAAGTTTCTGATCTTCAGCTTTTGCTTAAACTTTTCTTCCTTGGCTCACTGCTGCAGCAGCTGAATATAACGTATGATGGGCAGGTAAAGTATATTCATAAATAAGGTTATTGCTAAGATAAGGATGTTCTGTAATTAGGATGCTGCTATTCAAGCTCCACTTGAAAAAAAGAGTGGACATAATTTCGTACATTAATTATACAGCACGTGGTTGAATGAAAGGTGATCTAAAGTGTTGTACTGTCCTCATAAACATGACTATTCTTTATGCAACACTTCAAGCAAGACACTCTTATAAAGAGTTGCATTTTGGGAGAACCCCCCCCTCATTATCTTACATCTCTAAAAAAAACAAGGGAAAACCCCCGATGTAAGCTAACTGCATTTAATTTAAATAATAAAAGTGGGGGTTAAGCGTTCACTAAGTGTGTGGCATTTCAACCACAGATGATAACACTTCCCTGCTTTGTCTTTCTCATGAGTCAATCTCAAAGGAAATTAAGGATTTGCTTCCTGATTGTTGCTAGTGAAAGCAAGGCAGGGAGAAATGAGCTGGCCAAGGCAGCAGGGGACTTACGGATGAACTCAGGTGCCCTGATCCCTAGGCAGTTCTCTAGGCATCAGATCAAGGGTGCTTTCCATGCATCTACACTCACTCTTATAGCAATAGCCATTTACACCGCTTACTAGGAAAACACAGTACAAACCTTCTCATTCCCTCCAAATGCAGCCACATCACTGTTAGCATAAATCCAAATACTTCTCCTCTTACGCACTTCACAGTGCATAGTTTTCAAAGACCCTGTTTGGTTTACTGTGTCTATCAAAGTTTTCTAATAGTTAGATACTGTAATTCTGACCAGAGCTGATCTGTTTGGGCCAAGTAACTAGAATTATCAAGGTCTTTAATACCTTTGGAGATCTAGTCCATTATACCATTCCTTCCTTCACTGTTCTTACATTACAGTTCATGCAGCGAATATTGATTTTGAACAACACTACTACTGAATACATATTTTTAATTTTTCCACTTGTTTTGCTCTATATAAGTTCAATAAGTCGCAATTTTAGTGTGGTGTACACTTGCTTCTCAGCATCCCTGTAGGACAGGGCACCAATTGGAAGAAGCACAACCACCCCATCCGCTACTTAGAGACTGTCTTTGGAGAGAGTGGCCAAAAAAGAAAAGGGATGAAGCCCTATGTCACCTTACATGCTCATGAATGCTGACACAGCTCAAATCTCTCTCACTCTTTCTTACTCTAACTAACTTTAACCATTCCTTGAATTTCCAAACTGATCTTTCAGACATTGCTGTTACTGTACTTCTGGTTTGCTTACCACTTTTCATTTTATTTGCAAAGAAGAAGGATATTAACAATAAGCAAGTTTAAATTTACATCCCCTTACATACTATGGAAGCCACTTCATGACCACTACCTGACATTACACCAGGTTCCAAACCCATCTGATTTAGATGCTCTCCATCAGGCTATTGCACACTGACTGACAAACAATAAATGTATTTTTTTAAATCAGTAAACACCACAAATTTAATCTTAGGCTGTCCTTTCTTCTCAAGAGACAGGAAGTTCAAACAACATCTGTTGTAGCAGGCAAGAAAGCAGCAAATAACTCCAGTCAAGAGACCTTTGCTGAAGTGTGGTACTGGTGACAGTGAGCATGCTATTTTGGATTCTCCATGGCAGGAAAAGCACTTTGCAGTGGCTTGTAGATGTGACAGCCCAGCATGAAAAAAACCCCATCTGTGGCTATAAGGGAACACAGCCTACTGGTCAGCCAGGCACAGCACATCAGGCAATCCCCAAGTATCAACCAGCTTCTGCGAAACCTCTTGGTATTCCCAACACTAAATGCCTCCATGCACCAGACGGGTGCGCGCACGCACACTCCAAATGAACACAGTAGCTGTAATTGTAATGCAGCTGGGGACAAGGGCTGTGCCCCTGCACATGCTAGGCGTGCTGAGTCACCCAGAGGAACTCCCTGGGCAGTCCCGGGAACTCCCCATCTAGTTTCTGTTCAGATGAGATAATTGACTGATAGCTATAGAACCCTCCCCGGGCAGTACCAGCTCCACCAGAGGTCTCAGGGATCTACAGAAGAACTCCCCAGGCAGTCCCAGAGCATGTTAACAAGGTAATCAACTGCGTGTCAGGGACTGTGGAGGCAGGGAGTTCCCAGCAGCCCAGGGAGCAAGCGGGCAGGTCCTCCTTTGCACACACAAAGTAAATGGTGAACTAATAGGCACCATTTATCTATTTAGATAATTGAACAGGGCAATTTTTTGCACATAGGTGAGATGATTTTAACTAGAAACCATGCAGGCCAGCTGGACAGTAAGAATTCACCAAACCACAGTTTGATGGGGTCTCATCCAAACCAGCTGAAAATGCTGTTACAAGGACACTTTCAATGGAGACTCCTATCATCACCTAGTCAGAAAGTGGCCTTACTGTCAAAACAGCGGCAACAGTAACACAATAGTGTTAGTTAACACTTGAACCAATGTGTGTGTAACATGGACCAGAAGGGTCTCCTAAGAAAATGAGAGTCTACCACTGCATAACTTGTCCACAACGAAATTCCAAGAAGATTTAAAACATTACTCGAGAGTATAAGGACATTGCTCCAAGTAAATGTATCTGACGCCACTGTCTGATTTTATGTAATTCTGACCTTCAGAACATATACTCATTTCCCAAAACACTTAGTACATAAATGCATTCCAGTATTCTGCCCTATTCCTCACAATACAAACCCCCAGTTACATAAATAACGTTCATGAACGGTGGCAGTTTCTGGGCCAATCCCATTTATTTCTGATTTGGCAGTAGCCCGTTGCAGCACGAGGCACATTGCAGCACGAGGCCCATTGCAGCACGAGGCACAGGCACGATGCACAGACACCACTGCAAGAAAAAGGATAAAAGGATTTTTCCAGTCCAAACTATCTGTAACTATGCAAAATGAAACTTCTCAGGGGAGTCCCAGAGCAAAGCTGCTGAGCAGCCCTATCAGCATGCCTGTCTTGAGACATTCAGTTCTGACAAACAGTGAGACTAGGTCACGTTCAATCTCCAGCTTTGCATCATCCAAGTATCCTGGCTCAGAGACGTGTTACAAATTTTACATGACATAGCCTGAGCAGGGCACTGGACCCCTCCATCATGAAAGCAAGGCCAACTACTCAATGCAGAGCTGAAATGAGTTCAACCTGGACTCAGACTGAGCTCCACCACAGGAGGCTGTTTCTGTTTACATTCAGGAAAGCTCAGTTTGAATTAGACCTGTGTCCACCAGCAGGTTCAGGCACAACATCGCACAGGATTTTTAGACATCTGGTTCCTAAAGTGGAAATCACAGCTCTCACAAAACACTAATTTCCAAGGAGCAGCCTCTCCTGCAAGGCACATACATGCAGAACTTCAGTTACTTCAGTCAATTTCTTGTGTGAGATGAGTGCTCACAGCTTGAAGACCTGAGAGGGGCTTTAAGGAGTCCAGCATTTACCTTTTGGGACTGCTTACTCTAACACACAGTGGAAGGAAAAGACAAATTCTTGGTATCAACTTTTATGCAATATCCAAGTATATAACTCGCTGAGGGATGCATCTTCTACACCCATTTCAACCCAGAATGAGCTTCAAGAACAATTCATGTCTTCAAGAAGACATACATTAGTGACAATGTCAAAGGGTACAATACCCACCCTTCCTGTTAAGTTGTGCTAGTGTAGCAGAGAGCCCACAGATGTCTTTGGAGACTTATAATGAGGTTCCAGCCTTCTGCCTATATTTCTACAGGAAATCTATTTGCTAAAATAGATTTTATCTGGAGCAAGAAACAGGAATCAGAAACAGGACTACTTCCTTCTGTCTCATCCTTCTACACACAACACACAAACTGGAGAGCCACTTTTCTAAGTACAGATCTTTGTGAATGCTCAGTCTACTATTTTGCTGTTAAAATAATTGTTTTTCTTGGTCAGAAAACCAATATATTTTACAGGTCTCACTGCAGAGCTTGTATGTATCACATTTCTTCATGCATTACTGAAACGTCAAGGAAAACACATGCCAGACATGTTTTTGAAGTTCCACCTGACTTCAGTTTACCTTGTTCTTCCCACTCCACTGAAGGGAAGAAGTACATGTGAACTCCGGGCATATCCAAAGCTTTGTATTATTCTGCTGTCAAGATCAGACCATTTGACTTCCTCATTTGTATTTACAAACACAGTTAGACATTACATTTAGCCATGAAGACTGTCAAAACATAATGTATTTTGTCTCACTGAATTACAAACTGGCTGAGTGCCTAGCCCTTTGACTGCAAAGGTCCGCTGCATTATAGCTTCGGCAGTGTCTTCTATCTACTTCAAAAAAGTTTTGAAAAGCAGACAACTGTGAAATTACTTTATGGATCATATAAATTGTACTTGTTAATTCTTCTATTGGTTACCTGCAATTATTGTCTACTAGTTCTGATGCCAACTTAGGAAGAATAATACTTCACTGGAAAACCTAACTGACGACCTTCAGTCTATTGAGATACCGCTCAAAAGTAATCTCTCACAGCATCCACGTGGATGTGTGTTAACTTATTCTGCTGGAACTTGTTCTCTGATAAATTGTTTTTATTACGTATCTAGGGAGTGCATGTGCATCCACAGTACAATCAAAATTAATATTACATTTCAAAGAACCGAGTCCTTAGTGTAGTAGCAGTTACAACATAGTGATTGTTTTTATGAGGAACATGAAATTTTATTTCATTCAGTGAAAGCATTGTTTGTATCTGCTTCCAAAATATCCAACATAGAAAGCGAAAAACAAGGTAATAGAACCTACAACAAGTATGGTAAATGGAATACAGGTAGGAGAACATCTTGAGAGGAAAACACTGAAACAAAACAATAACCCAGAAAATGCACACTGATTCCAAATTAAAATGTCACAGCTTGTCTTTATATGAAATTGTATTTGTTAATCTTTTGGAGGAAAATAAAAATTAAATACTGCTTTGGTTTAGAAAAAGCTTGACCTCCAGTCATCAACTTGCATACATGTAGTAACTAAAGAAAAAGCACACCGCTTCCCCAGGAGGGGATTTCTTTTAAAGAGGCAGGGGTTTTCCAGCTATGGATGGAGTAAAAAATTGTATTTCATTTAAAAGCAAAATATGACATAGTATTGCAATACAGTAGTATTATAATTAATATAAAACTACAACTTCCAGAATTTCATGTCTGTATTCCAGAATTTCATGTCTATATTTAAACCGTCGGTATCAATGCTAAGGTCAGCACATCAATACACAGTCAATTTGGAAGGCAAGCGCAAAAAATCTACAGCAGAAATGGTCATACTTAAACCAACGTTTATCAACCTTGTATGCTAAACTGTTAACTGTCATCTCATGACATCTATATTGTGTCTTTAGCTTACAAAAATTAATCATTTTGCATATCACAGTATTACAACAGCATTATAATTGCCTCTCTACAAACATTTTCCTACTCTTGTTTTTTGCCATTACTACTTCCCAGGTTTTCAGACTGAAGATCGAGAGAATATTAGAGGGACTCTTGCCTCTCTAAACAACTACTCAAGAAATCAGAGAAGGAATGTAAAAGGATCTCACATACTTCAGTCTAGGTTTGCTTTCCCTTAACAGCACTTGATCAGATAAATGCAAAATAAATTTGCATTTATTTTGCTGCTAGATGCAGAGACAACCAGCTTCAGATGGGACTTTCTCTTTGGTATTATCAGACCTTTATGATCTTTACAGAAACTTGAAACAGATCAAAGACATGATCTGTTTATTTCTTATCCAACTCTTATTTAAATGATTCTAAATGTCATACAGAGAGGGTGTTCTATGAGGAACTGTCATAAACCAGCCTAAATGGTATCACTGCACCTTACCTGGCAGTATAAACTGATTGTATATTGTAATATTTCTATCAAGCTATAAATTTTTTTAAAACCAACAGAAAATCATGAAGCAGATACCAATAAATTGCTGACTGTATTTAATAAAATCTGTCTCAGTCCTCAAAAACAGTAGTCTGCTTCCCTCTTTTAATTTCTTTACTCTTGTTAACGGTAATCTTTCTTAAAGAGCTAATAAAGAGATTTTTCATATAGGTCAACGCATTTATTTAGATCAAAGAGAGGAGTAAGATTCACAACACAGATGTTACCTATCAGTGGCCGTTTCATAAGAAGGCAAAATAGTGCATCTGTTAACTTCACTGTTGCATAATAGCATAGGAGGAGCAACCAAGAGCGAAGCAGGCAAATCCACAGCAATTTACTGCTTTGTAACCCAAACCAGCACTTTAAATTCAGCTTAAAAAAATGTAGGAAACACTACTGTAGCTGGACAAAACAAAAACAAAAGTAATTTCTTTGTGGCAAGATGTACTTAGTAATCAAACTGCTACGTTCTGCACGACTTGCCATTTTTGGATGAAGCCTCTGGTGAAGAAAACTGCAGAGAAATAAGGCCTAAGGCATTGTTGCCACTTGAGCGCTGCAAAAACGTCACACTGAACGCAACCGCCTAGTTAACCACAGGTAGAAGAAAGGATTCCGGTATTCTGGAATGTAACCAGACTTGTAACAAAATGGCAAACACTTCCCCTAAAGAAATAAAAGTACATTTTTTGCTACAGTCCTTATTTTTTATTATACTAGAAAATGGTGAATATGATGGTGCATTTATTTTAGTTCTGCTAGGTAATTATCATGACTGGTCAGGTTGGAATATGCTAAAATATCTCCAAGCAGAATTCTGGAGTTTTAACTATATAAAGGATCTTACTTTAAATGTGTTACGTATGTAAAGACAAGTTTAAACCAACACATTATGTATTTAAATAACATACTGAACAAATGAAATGTTTTCTGTAGTAAGTCAAACCAGATTTAGTGTTTCTTTTCGCCATGCTCTACAAGATTTTAGAGGTAGTAGATATTATCCTCCCACACCTCATTGTTATTCGCAGGTGAGTAGGAGGAAAACCAGCTTTCCTACATTTTAACTCTCAGCTGGTTTGTCACTGAATTGATTTCTCTTCATTCTGTGTGAATGAAATAGTTATTGAACTAACCTAATGAATAACAGGAAGAAATGCTTTCTCTGCATCTGCAGAGAAGAGCAGTGTTGTCAAAAAACCAGCTAATGCTGAAGCAAACTTTAATTCTGGTGCTTAACCGTTACCTTTAGTAGTTCCGTGGTGTGGCTCCTCTTAAAACTTCAACAGCACATCCTTCATCTAGATTTAGTAACAAGAACTACTGAAAAATCTGGATGTGCAGTACACGCTGATAAAGCATCTGAAAATATGCTGTGTTAGGATACATGATAGATTATGAGCGTGTTACATTATCACACATCCAGCAAACAAGATTATCACCAGTGAGATCCCTAGCAGACAATGTAATTGAGCAGTTCTGTACAACATGAGAAGGAGATGGATGTGTAACTGTAGGAGAGTAGAGGTTTTCAACTTAGTCAGGACAAAGTCCTAGGAAACCTGGGTCAGTGTTGAGCATGATCTCACCACGGGGTTGGACTACATGACCCCATGGCTTACCTTCAAACTTGAGTGATCCTATGATTACATCAAGCCTGAGGTTTCATGTTCGGGAAAGTGCTTAATCTCGTCAAGGACTGTGAAATCTCTTCCTTGTTTGCAAAAGACTCATATCTTTTGAATGACTCCAGCTGATCACACAATTTTAGACACTTCTGAACTGTTTTCACAATTTATCAAAGAACTTTTCCTGTGATTGTTGAAGGTTTAATCTTCCCATGAGGAAACTGGTGAACAGACGCTGTAGCAACAGTACTTGCTTTTGTGTGTCTCCCTGCTGATAAGACTTCAAATGTGTTACTCAACTTGGAGGGAAAAAAAGGAGTCAGGGGACATAGACCAACTGGAATTTGAGCTTAAAATTGTATACTAGACTATCACTAACTAATAGGTACTCCTAGCATCTGGTTGCTATTTTATATGCTTACACAGAAACAACAACAACAAAAAAATCAAATCCTATCCAAATGGTGTCACCCATGTAAATCTGGAGATCATTCTGTGGTTGCAAGATCTGCAACCTGACAGGCTCAATTCATCCCTTAGAAGAGAAGCTATTGTGCATGCTTAGGCATGCATCTGTTACTGATACTCAGAAAGAGCAAAGCCAAGTAGCTGATTCTTTCATTGCCATTTTCTGTCTAAACAGGTCAGGAAGCTCTTACATACACACTTGCATACCAACATTGCCTTTTAAACCTCTCTGGTGACTGTTCAAAATCTGTTTCTATCTCCAAGAAACCAAAAGACATTGAAATCAATAGTTTTGTCTTTTATATGTAATTTTACAGTCCATTGTTTCCCAGTCATACAAAGAATTCTTACTCTCACCCTGTGTCCACCTTTTGGTCCACATTAAAGGGATGCTATCCATTCTTTGGCGAGGTCCTCATGGAACCTTTTTCCTGGATCCTTCTAAGTCTTGGTGTCAGCAGACTAATACCGATTCAGCTTTTAACCAAGATGCACAATATTGATAAAAAATCATCACTTCGGTATCAGCAAGGCAAGTTGCATGTGAAATGCAGCACTAATGTACTTTCTTGAAAAGACTTATTAAAGTTTTGCAGGTAGTCTTTCCAATGGCTAATGGTATGTTATCAAAGGGCTTATCAATTGGGGGGAATATTTTAAGGACCTGCATTCCCGTAGGTTGTTGTTCACATCTGTGTGCAATATAGACAAGACACTAACAAACTAGGATGAACTTTTCACTTTGTCAAGTCTTCTGTCAATTAAAATGGAGAAGGCAAGATACAAATGCAATCAAAGTTATTTTCTCTGTTGCTGGTAAAGACCGAAATCAAAGCTTCAGTTTGTCTTGGGATATTGGCATCTTCCAGTTTAACACCTTAGACATGTACACTCCTCAAAAGGAGTCTACCATTTCTCACCATTGCTCCTTAAAACTAGAGACAGAATTCTGAATCTTAATGGTTGTTTATGGCACCATAATTACATTTATTGTGGCCTGCAGAGATAAATTCAGATAGAAGAGAGAACAAGAACAAGGAGACTGTGGCAGGAGGACTGTTGCAACCCTTCCCCTTACAACAAATTCTCCTCTACATAGCCTACATATACTCCACAAACAAGATTCAGCCACTCATTATATGTGCTATTTTGGCTTTTTCTCTCCTTTACTTGGCCCTGTAGAAAATTCTGGATATATCTCACAAGTATGCAATGTTCTTTGAGCTTTCTACTTGTGCTGGTTTTGGGTGGGATAGAGTTAATCTCCTTCATAGTAGCTAGTATGGGACTATGTTTTGTATTTGTGCTGAAAAGTGTTGATAATAGATGTTTTCATTATCACTGAGCAGTGCTTGCACCAAGTCTTTTTCTGCCGCTTACACCACCCCACCAGCAAGGAGGCTGGGGGCACACAAGAACTTCAGAGGGGACACAGTTGGAACAGCTGATCCCAACAGACCAAAGGGATATTCCACAGGCTGTGGCATCGATTTCATCACAAAAAGCTGGGGGAAGAGGGGTTTGTTCAGAGTGATGGTGTTTGTCTTCCCATGTAACCGTGACTCATGATGGAGTCCTACTTTCCTGAAGACTGATGAACATCTGCCTGCCCAGGCACAGTGGTGAACAAATTCCTTGTTTTGCTTTCCCTATGTGTATGGCTTTTGCTTTTCTTACTGAACTGTCTTTATCTCAACCCACGAGTTTTCTCACTTTTACTCTCCTGATTCTCTCCCCCATCCCACCACAGAGGGAATGAGCGAGCGGCAGCATGGTGCTCTGTTGCTGGCCGGGGTTAAATCATGACAATACTCCACTACTGCTCGTGGTTACCTTACTTTAACTGCAGCAAAGTTTCTGAAAAAACTCATTTTTCTAAGCATATGTGGCATGAAATGAATATGCAAAGTCTACATGAAGGACTTTCAGGTAAGTCGCAGTGAAGGGCCATAAGTAATCTCTGTATGTACTATTAGGTAAAATTACATTGCTGTTTTGTGGGGTTTCTTATTACTTTTGTATTTGATGTTCAGAACATCTGATAAAATATCCTACATATTAAGATAATAAGTATTCTGTAGTGAGGTTAAATAATATTGTATTACTGGTTTATTTGAAGAAACTGAAGAGAAATTACAGCTAGTATTTCAGCAGTCTCTACAACCATTTAACATTTACAGCTTTGAAAATGAAACTGAAAAGGAAACTTACTAGAATTCATAGCACAAGGCACAAAGCAGTGGAAAATCGTATTTTATTTTACCTCATGACATCATCCAGTGAAGCAAGAATAGCTAAATTTTATTGCCACATTTTATAGATAAAGTGAAGTCCAGAGAATTTACTAACTCTCCTATGATGACATCTTAAAACTCAGGACATTCTTAAAGGAGAGGGCAGTCAAAACTCTTGACTGAACAAGACTCATTAAATAATCCTTTTGACTTTGATAGAAGACAGTTGGCAGAAATTCTTCAGGATTTGATTATCTCCCTCATTTACAGACTTCTGTGAATGGTCATAGTTAAATATAGACCCACACATTTCCAACTAAACACCACTTACATCTTTCTCTTGCTGATAAAGCAATGCCCATATGAGAAGTCTATCATGGAAAAAAAATTATTTTCAGTCATAGACCTTGGCAACAAGCAGTAAAATTTAAATGAGTGCTTCAGTTTGTCTGTTTACCAGATTAAACAGGTATTTCTAAATCGCATCTGCTTCATGGAAGAAAGCCTTCATCCAGCCTCGGTCTAATTTTGTATGCCTTGAACCTTCAATCTCATCTATGTCTATACATACAAAGTGAAGACAAGATATGAGCAATATCAAATGATAATGAGGTGCACTCATATTACTAAGATGCAAATGGCAACACGGTGCAAGATAGAGGCCTTAAAACTGGATGAAGAGTGCACAGAAATTCAAGCAGTAATGAAGCTACATCCTCCTTTGGAAAAGAGCAGAACAACAAAACCAGCATAATTTCCAAAGTAAAATTGTCAGAAGCAAATCTGGACTATGATGAATCAAGAACATAAACGTCTAAAATTCTTTCACTGCCATGGTTGTTTACTACTAATTAAGCAGATAATTTTTTCACACTCCATTTGCAGAAACATCTTCTGTTTGAAGTGTTGTAAAGATGATGTGTTTGTCCAACACAAACACTTGTAAATTTCACTTTTTGATGGTTCTACACTTTGATCAATTCAGTTCCTTTTATGACTTCAAGAAAACTGGTTTTTAGAGACTTATGCAATTTCCCAAGAACTGGTCATATTAAACACCTGATGACCACTAACTTTGCCTCTTTACATTGTTGTCCCATGACACAGTTGAGGCGAGATAAAAATAAAGCTGTGGAAAAGTCATATCAAGGATAAATACCAATATTACTTCCTTTTGTTGCTGTGGTTCTTTATAAAATACTTGGACATACTTGGTGAATGGAAAAGGTCTGAAGCACAGTTTGTTCACAGACCAACAAGAAAATGAAGAGGGAAGGAAGGACATTTATAA
Source organism: Neopelma chrysocephalum (assembly GCF_003984885.1). Lineage (NCBI taxonomy): Eukaryota > Metazoa > Chordata > Aves > Passeriformes > Pipridae > Neopelma > Neopelma chrysocephalum. The sequence continues at coordinate 20,334,720 of NW_020897691.1, forward strand.
TGGAAGTAAGTCTGACAGATGCTAGCTTCAAGCTCAAATAAGATTAATCACTTGGGATGTAGATTTTCAAATGATAAAAATTTGGAAGCTGCTGTTACATGATTACAGACTAAAATGGCAGCCACTCTCAAAATTAGGTGTATCTGGAAGCCATCTACTATGTTTAACTGGCATTCTGCAGAAGCAGATACACATTATCTGAGTGTAAAGAGTAAAGGTAGCCTTCCAGTGCCGGGGCCAGCATAGGATGAATCAAGCAGTAGCACAGAGCAAAAAGCTGACACCACAACTAACTCTCTGATTCTATAAGTTATTAGAGTTTGTTCATGCCTTTTTAATATTTTTCTAACAGAAAACTTTACAGCTTTAGATTTTCTTTTTAGACTATTTGCTTTAATTAAGTCAAAGAGCTTTTTAGGCCACATAGCTGAAGGAGATACTTGGGAATTATTCAGAAAATACTAATTTCAAGGTCTGGGATGGGAATATGAAAAGTGCACATGTAATAAAACATGCTTGGAAAACATTTTTGTGAGAAAAAGAGTAAGCCATAAACCCTTATTCTCCCCATAGAAAAGTGTTAATTAATGACATGACTGAAAACCATAAACATAAAATATAAATTAAAGAAAAAAACATAAACCCCAAAGTAGACTGTGAATTAAACTGACACATTCCACTTCACTACACAAATGCAATACTTTTTGTTGTGTATGCCCCATCCTCCTTTCCTTTATAATCATAAGTACATACACACATAGTCTCTCTTACATATCACTAAACCTTTTGGCCAGGATTGGCATTGCCTTTTGTCCTGAAAAAAGGTGGTGCACTCCACAGCTATGAAAGCTGAACCTCCTCATGGGCTGTCCCAGTTGGACACCAGGGGCTGCCTTCACAAGCAGGGAGAGGAAGGCATGCAATCCAACTGCTGCCATGAAGGTAGGTGCCCATGAACCAGGCAGCAGGTCGCCTGTAGACCGGGCTACAGGATCAGCAATCTGCCCCCGAGGGAGCTGCACGCCTCTGCCTTCAGGCCAAGTCTCACCTGCAGGCCACCCCTCCAGCATTGTGCCAACCAGCAACTACAGCAGCAACAAAACAGGGCCCCGACACAAAAGCCAGTGGTACATAGGCTTAAGCATTTACATAACCACAGGCTACAAAATACGCTAATAAATAAGGGCACACACAAAATTCAGGATCAGGAAGGTTGTCAGAACGAAGCACACACACAGCCACCTCAGCCCAGCTTTTGAGATGGATCCTTCAGGCAGAAGGGCCCAGATCAGGAAATCAGAGACTTGATCCTTAAGGATCTGAGACTGTTAAAATACTGATACTTCTTTGCAATCTCCTTCGCTGCAACTCACTGATCCTTTATGAGTTTTCAAATAAATAATGAATATTGGGAGAAAAAATTGTCCAGCACAGTGAACCAATAATCCACGGACATGAAACGCATTCTGTGTTTCTCTCCCCATTCAACTCTGCAGCTACATGAAGACAGTAGCACAGTAAACAAGCCTCCTCCTCCTCAACACACTTCAACTCATTCTTCCCACACACAGCTGCCACTATCATGCATATTTCAAAGCCTCCATCTGGGCTTGACAACTGTACCTTCTTTTCTTCTAGCCAACAGAAATACACGTCCTACTCAAACAGCCATGGATGATATTGCACTGTTTTTTTCAGAAAAGAAGCTGTTCCACAAGTAGGTCATGTGGGTGGAAGCCTCCATGCTAACCTACATGTTCATCATGTAGGTTAGAGCTACCCCACATTCACTTTTCCCTCTTTCCAGCTAGAAACTATCTGCAGGCCGCATGTGAAGATCTGTGGTACTTGTCCAGGCTGCTGAATGCCTGGTTCTTCTGCATAAACACCTACTGCTCGCACAGGGATTGACTTCACAGTATACACCCAGGAGGTCCAACATTTCCCAGAGATTCTTCATTTATGCCACATGTGTTACACAGTGCAGGTACACCTCACTCTGTCCAGAAATATGTCCATAATTCCCACAGCTGTTGCAGACTGAGGATGCCCTGAACTCAGCATGCACAGGAACAGATCTCCAGTTTGGGGTCTCATCTTTTTCTCCTAAAGTCAACTCTCCCTGCTGGAGCTATGCCTGTTGATGTTCTGCTGCAGCAATCATCCACTCTGCACCAACAGCAGCAACCTACGTTCTACCATTTAAATAGCTCTGTCTCTTCCTTTCTCTCTCATCAGCAACCTGGACTCAGCTCACCCTTCCTGTATCATCAAATGCTCCCTTCTACATCCCCCATGTAAACACACGCTCTCCTGTTCTGCCGCAGCTGGGTAGGCAGGGGTTGAGGACAGCGCCTGTTGCAACATCAGTAAGGGCTGAAGCCAACCTAGGCTATGGTTCGTATTTTGGAGAGCAGAAGAAGGTGGGGCCAAACCAGGAACTAAAGTGGAGTTGGGCTGCTCCTGCTCCAGCAAGGGGTAGAACCCGCCTTCATTCACACCTCATGGCAATGTCCCTAGTTTCCCATCTCTTTGTGCGTAGCAGCAGCAGCAAATGAGTCACCAGGTGAGACAGGCCACACCAGAGGTGATGTTTGACAATCTGGGCAGAGCACGTTGAATAGCCAGTCTAAACTCCAGCCCCACCCCACCCTGCAAAAAACCCCAAAGGCTGAATAGGAGTAATCTATCTGCAGCCTTTGCCCCACAAATCACCTTCTGAACCATCCGAGATTAACAATGTTTTAACATACAGGTTACACAACTAAGGTAATTCCTTAAGGATTTTAATCACTATATGTTCAGCCAATTTTAGTGTCTTGTCTGCTGAGCTTGCATTTGGTTTAAATCATACCTCTCCACAGACAGGGTGAAGCTTAGTTAGCTAATATTTCCTAAGTGCTTTGAGATCTTGTAATAAAAGATGCAATGGCTCTACAAAGCAATTTTACTCTTAACAAAATACTTGGTATCAAGATTTGTTGATTTCATCAGAAGATCTCCATCTATATGTGTACTGCCTTTTCCTTGGAATAAGGAGGACAAAGGGGACGGTACAAAAATAAGTATCCATAAAGAGAACAAACAAGATTGATCATTGAAAATAGTCACTCTTCAGCTGCTTATACTATTAATCTATGCTTTCTTTTGGGAAGACCACCAAGGAGAAAAACTGCAAGGCAAACTCCAGTGGAACGATATTTTCTACCCAGAGTACTCATCCATTTTAGGTCATATGAAAAAAGATGTGGCCTAGATCTTCTGCCACTCTGCAGGCACTACCTGTCTTCCTACTTAAATAGCATTTCCAACAAACTGAGATATGGCCTTAATTTTCCTTAAGCTGATCATACAGGTTTAAAATTTTTTCTTTGATATTTATCATAGTGCTTCAGAGGTCACCCAGGCATTTTATGCAGACTGCTGGTACACTTAATCATTTCAGTGTCTTCTTGCAGTAAATCAGAAGACATTATATTAATAAAAGATGGGTCTGTTCCAGGTCTGATTCTGAATGCTGAATCCCCATCTATGTGGATTAAAAGGAGTCCTTTAAAAAGGTCAGTTTACTCTACGGAACTCTGAATATCAAGGATATGTCTTCTCTCACAGAAGATATATACACTTGAGATGAGCACAAAGACACTGGAATTACTCAGAATGAGAGCTCAAGGCTGTCTGCACCACGACCTAGCCAAAGAGACCTTTTCTGAAAACACATCACTGAGATACAGGTACACCATGCAAATAAGTACCTCGTAAAACATGTTTACCTCCATCACTACGCTTCTTTGCCTGGCAAACACAGTTTAGTCACATTCACTGAGCAAAAGGACCCAAGATAGGCAAAATACAAGGTCTAAAAGGGAAAAAGACTAGTCAGAAGAAAACTTTGCTTGTACCATGTTATTATGATTTGGTTACTTCTTCAAAATATTTATTAATCCCTGTAATCAAGATATACCTAATTAAAAAAAAAGGAGAAAAAAGATTAAACAGTTGTTCAGTTGTTTTCTGGACTTGCTTTATCACATCCTCTTCTGACTCTCAATTTTATATTTCAAATTCAAGTTTGCATTCACTATCTCACACACCGCATGTACAATTCCTACAAAATAAGGATAACCCTTACGAGTACGTTACAACTTTCAGTGTTATGTTGCTTTTGTGACACTGGTCTGGCCCTTGCTAAAGGAAAATTAAACAAGTTTTCAATTAATACAGCTGAGAAAGTATTTCTGAATAACAATTTCTCACTGCAGTGGCTGATTCCTTTGCAATGGAACTTTGTCTGAGTATCTTAATGAAGACAATCAAATGTCTTGTTTTCCCTAGATCAGTCCAACTGCAATGAAACCATGAATTTGAAATACTTTTAAAAAATTTTTCTTTTTCCTCACAAGAAATTGCAAGATTGACTTTTTCTTCCCATCTGGAACAAATCTGTAATTTCTAAATTTACAATCACACCAGAAGAGACATTAAAAAAAATCCACAAAAAACCCCCTTCAATATTTTATGTCTTATCTTGCAACATGCTGAAAACTCACATATTTCTAACTTGCATGCATGATATGGATGCTGAGTATCACCCAGAACTGGAAGTCTGACCTCAACTCCTGTGCAGAACACATGTGGATAATACAGAGAGAATACTTACCACTGGCTGTCAAAAGTAATGTCAAAATATCTCTGTAGATCAAGAACTTCTCAAGATCCACAGACCTTTTGTGACATTTTATCACGAGGCAGTTGTGAGCATTGATTCCAACAATGTGCCACACATTGTTGCAGTAATGCCACTTAATGCAATAAGTGGCATTAAGACCAAAGTGCTCCCATCATAACACCGCACCCTGACTGCTGGGCACATGAAAGCTAACCAGGCAGGATACAGACTCTAGGTGGGTCATATGTTGAGCATTCCTTGTTCCAGACATCACTTGACTATTTGGCTGACACATCTTGAAAGATATTCTTGACTCTAAACCACCTAGACCAGTGAGAATTTTATTTCCATTTTAGCAACCACATTTTACACCTCTGGCTTTGTATGTGTTCACTGGACATGTGTTCAGCCATGCTACTGGTTGGATATTGGGGCTCGGAGCCATGGCAGATTCCTCTATACCTGGTAACCCCTAACAAAAATGAATATGATTCCATATAGGTTGAGGAGAAAGTTACCACTGTGAAATGCATATTTCTCTCTTTCCTTACTCCTAAATTCCACCAGGTGTGTTTGCATGCAGTTCCAATCCACCCACATAACCAAGGTATAAGTACTTATATATGTTCACATGAAAAACAGAAAGAAGAAGCTTCTATTAATCCTAGTAATAGCTGACAAGCTAAGCAATGTTCAAAAATATTTTTATCTCACTGAATGTAGTAGATTTCAAACCTCATGACGGTTGTTATGAAACAGGTTTTCTTATTAGCAAATATAAAATACAATTCAAAATATTTCAGCATCTCATTTAAAATAAGTACATTGCAAAAAAAAGAAAAAGATAGAAAATGTCTGAATAAATACCGATTGCTGATTCTGTACATAATTTTGACTCCTCAAGTTAAACATCTGTTTTTATCAAGGACCTGCTTCTGAAATGGAAATTCTATCATAAAAAATTTGAATGGCAGGCTACCAAAAAATGACAATATTTTAACACCATAATAAACATTAGGATCATGATCCATTATGCTTAACACTTACGGGGTTTTTTTCCCTGCAACCAGGATGGTTAAAAACTTGTTCAAAAACAGAAAGCAAAGCTAAGAGTCTTATGTAACAGCATCATTTCAAAACTGGTTTATTTCAGGCCACACCACACTAAGATTAAGTTTTTCTGATGGAAGATGGCTTATTCTTTATTGGTTTGGGTCTACACAAGGTGCTTCAAAAACACAAGAGAACTGAGTAGAACACTGAGTAGGTCTGGTATTTCGGAAGGTCAGGATGAGGATGCAGAAGAATATATGAGACAGTGAACGCAATGGGAGAAAAGACAGTATGTGTGAATGGCGGGGAAAGAGTGTAAGGAGTACGTGGGATAAGAAAAGCATCACTTGACAGGAAAACACAGGCTTCTGGAAGAGGACTGGGTGTGCAGTTGGAAGTGGGATGCAGAGCTGAAAGATCTAGGAGACTGTGCTGGGTAATAAAATATTAGAAAAAATGCAGAAAGAGATACTGCACAGGTGGATTCCTATAAGGAAAAAAGGGTAGAAAATATACAGATAACTGACAGCAACCCTCAACTGAAGAGCCTGACAAGGTGACGAGGGGCACGAATGCATCAGGGCAAAGTGGCAGCACTTTCATTCACAAAGCCAGCAGCGGATGAACAGAATCATCCCTTACACGCCCTTAAAGACATTCATATTTTGCTTGTATGCTGTAGGTTGAATTTTAAAATCAAGAAGTTCAGATCCCACTGGCCCAAATACCCAAAGTAACAAGAGGTCCCTCCACCCTTTCCCAAAATACATCCTCATAAAATAAATTTCATCAACTCAGCCTTGTAATTAATGGGGACCAAAACAGCTTTGAATTATTTTAGCAACATCATTTTAGTAGCTTCTGTCCCAAACCATGAGAAAAAGAAAATAAACCTTACCCTGAAATGACGTATGACTTAATAGCATAGAATATAATCTCTGGAAAAACAGAGCTATTTAGCTTCTGAAATTATACTGGCATTGACTCAAGGCGATTTGAATACTAATCTTCTATAATAGTATGTTAGAATTAGAGACGTCGTTAGCTTTCTAATAAATACAGGAATATCCCATTCTAGCCATGGTAGGTCATGAGACAGCTGACCCAAAAGCTTTCTACTCTCTCCAGTTCTCTACAGTTCTTTGACACCAAAAAACTTAAAGAGCATCCGGTATCTCAAACCACTGTAATCTTCTATCCATGATTCATTAACAGGTCATCTAAACTGACTTAAGTAGTAGCAGGCCAATTTACTCTTAGATGTGCACAGTATATGGAGAGGCTATGGAACAGAGTAGCTCTTATGAACATTTTGGTATTTTCAAATTATGTGCAGCATAAGTAAATACCTGTTATTTCAAACATGTACACAAAGATGTGTATACACCTCTGAACACCCCAAATCGCTTTTGGCCTCCTGAATGTCCACTTTAAAACTACAGTAATGTGCAACATTTCCACAGAGCACAGGTTCCCTTCATGACTCATGCATTCTTGGGACTCACTTCCTGGGACCTACAGGAATGCAGGCAATTGTCTAATGCACACGCAAATTCGCAGTCCTTGGAATACAGTTATAACAAGAAAGTTTTCACTGCATGGAGTTTCAATTTGTTTGTAAGCTTAAGTGAACAGCAAATAGAGACCTCTGCATCTGTCAGTGCATATAACTTCTAACTAGGGACAAAGCTCTTTAAGCACCCTCTTACTGAGACAAAGCGTGCTAAGCCAAACGTATGTGCAAAGAATTGGTGCCATGACACCAGCATGGGGCGTTGTGTGGGGAGACTGTGTGGGTGCCTGGGAGGAAGAAATGAGAGAGGACAAGGAAGGGGAGGAAGTCTAGGGGAGCTAACACATGCTAGTTTAGCTGAGAAACACCAGCCACGTTGTATCTCCACCCATTGCTTTCCCTCAGTTTGCCCTCATACCCAGCAGTCAAATACCTAAATACCAGCTTGTCACAACACAAGACTGCATGGTGCACTCCCTCACCTACACACCCCAGGCACAAATTCCTGTCATATACAGGATCTTCCTTTTCTCTCTCACTTCCCTACTTATTGATGGAGGGGCATAAACATAAGGCATACAGGCCAATGTGGTCAGCCATATGTTCCATTTATTATTTAATTAAGTCAACTTTTATACAGTTTAGTTTGTTTTGGGCACATGCTTACAACAAGGTGATTGGATAGCTCAGTCTGTACACGCGCCTCATGTCTCCAGTTCATTGGACCTGATGTTCTGTCCATGCGATCTGAAGTCATACTTGGAATGTAGAGGCCTTCCTAATTAGGAACTTTCTGAAATCTGCAGGTGCACTCCTATCTATACTTTCTCAAGGCTTTCTTGCTCTAAACATACTATGTTCTCAAACCTTATAATTAGACACACAGCTAACAAGTATAAACATTGCATATTTTCACACAGTCTATAAGCATAAACATTACAGCTTACAGCTTCTAGTCATGTCAAGCAAGGCCTACAGAAATGCAATGGAAATTGTTCACAATTTGAATCCTGCAACACCTACTTGCTTTCTTTAGGCAGCTGAGCCTGCTCAAGCACTGGCCATAAATAACTCGCATCTCCTCTAGGGTCAAGGCTCTATTGCAGTGCCCCAGGATCACACAGACCCTAGCCTCAATATTAGCTGTATGAAATACTTCCACCACTTCAGGCACAAGCTTTTAAAGCATCTCACAGGGAAAACATCCTTTTTGTATTCTTGCATTTTATCAACTCATATAGCAGCATTTAAAGTCAGCAGTTTCTTTTTCTTCCTTTTGCATCTGATCAAGTACATTTAGGAACATATGCCACCTGTGCTCTGCATGTGTAACTCCCACTCCTGCTGACTTCTAATATTAGCAATAATAATAAATAACAAATTGTTACTTATGTGCTGCCTGGACCAGAAGGCTTCAAGACACCTGATAAAATATATGCAAATACAGGGAGGAAAAAAGTAAATTTACCCTCAGGTACATAAAGCACTAGGCTTAAAAAAACATTAGGATACAGACAAGCACTGCCTGAAATCAAAAATGAGCCAATCAATCCCTAACAGATTTAAATTATTAAATTTAATAATTAATTAATTAATTAAAATTTAAACTCTCAGCTAAGTCCCTCCCTGCACAACCTGCTCAAACAGTCTGAAGAGTCTAGCAGTATTTGTAGAGGTAAGATGAAACCTCATAAATTGTTTCACTCAAACTAATTAATTGCAAAAACTCACACCCCTTGTGCCTTGATTTACAAGTAAGGAAGGAAGTAACGAAGGATTTTATATCCTGTTCTCCTACACATTCTACTCTAGTTTATCAGGACACCTAATATTCAGCTAGGAAAAATGCAGCAGTACTAGTTTTGTTTTAAGCTACACTGCAGAGTCCTCAAGCACTTTGAAACAACTAACCTGACAGACAACTGCAGCAAAAATACCCGAACCATGTCATTGCACCTTCTGGCATATCTATATGGAAAACCTACTGTAAATTGGATGTTTGGAAGGGCAGTGGCAAGAAAAGGTGTTCAGGCAATGAAACTAGAGGTATTCAAATGTTGCAATCAAACTCTCAAGGGAAAATCGCATGGACTTACCAAAGCTGCCAGAAGGAGCCTTCACACAAACAAAAATCAGGTTCTGATTTTCCTCTAGCATTTCACATGAGCTTAACCTGTTTCCGACCAAAATCTCTAAAATTTGTAGTATACTGAAAAAAACCACCACCACCACAACACCACAACCACCCCCAAATCCCCCCCCCCAAAAAAAAAAATAAAAGGCTTATAAATTTTAACTTGCTTTAGTTTCCTCCTATCTGAAAAGTCTGGAAGTTTTACTTTAGCTTCCAACTGATTTTGTTTTTTCTTCAGACTTCAGTTAACTTTTCCATCCACTAAACACAGCTTTTTCAGTGGCAGCATATTTAACTATGCCGAGTTGAAAAAATCTTGCATCATACATAGTACGAGTAATGGAACAAAGCCTGTAAGGCTTTGAAGACCAGTAACATATTCATAGCTTTGGAAAATATGGTATGGGGAGAATGTAATTATTCAAATAAATGCAGGCAAATAAGGCAAAATTTGAAAAAGCTTTCATTGGAAGGAAGAAAGCTTTTTATATTCACCCTTTCAAAGAGTCGGTCTACAAATAAGTCAATTGCTGATTCTGTTTCTACCTCACATGCCAGATATATACCTGCACATGCAAGGTGAGACGACCAGGCCTCAGATTCGGACACTTTCCAAAAAGATCCCTACATTGTGAGGAATTTCATGTTTTTCATGTATGTATTGAAAACAATAACATCACTTTTGTTTCAAATATAGAAATATTCAATGTGAACTTCTTACCAATATTTGTTTCACTCTTGAATTCTGCATAAATCATACAAACCTGTCACTGGTGGTCATCTTTTTCACATTTACTGACTGGAATTGCATTAGCAATTAGGACTCCAAAGACAAGGAATTTTCCACCCAGGTCAAGCTCCGTCCAATATCAGTCTACATTAAAGTAGCACAGTTACAAAAATGTTTTCTAAATATTGCATTAGGATAGGCAGGTACTCACAACTCGAATTATCAGGTATGAAAAGTTGCAGCACAGAAAATACTTAAGTAATAGAAGGAATCTGAGATATTTTTTCTTACGTGGTTTTGTTTGGGTAAATACGCACTTGGTATAATGCCTCACAATGAATCTACATATATTAATACACTGCAGAATTGCCCATTGTTTCAACTTTATTACATTCTATTGTGGTTTTACTTTGTTCAAATCTGCAAACATTTTTGTGGAACGTCAGGGTTTTGTAATTTCATAAGGGCTTATTTTTCTATTTATAGATCAAATTCAGTTTTGTTGCATGGTGGCATACTGGCACATTTGAGAGTTCCACCACATCAATACTAAGTTTTTTTATCATGTGAGGGTTTCCCAGTTTTCAGATAGATTGATTTTCTTTTTTTTTATTTTTGAGCATAAGGACAAAACAAGTAACTACCCACTGGACAACTACCCTGCAAGTCTCTGTACATCCTGAGGTTGATGTAACTGCAAAGAACTTAAGTGGAATTTGATTTTTATTACAAATATCTTTATTTTAAAACACCAAGTTTGCAATTTTCAATACTAGTTAAGAACATTATTTGATAGGTTATATAGATCTTTACTACAACTTAAGAAGGTCAATCTTCCAGAATTTATTTCTCGTACAAACTTACACGACTACATTAACATAACACAAACATAAGGTCAAAAAGACATTGATTAAATAATTTTTATATATTCACAACAAATGAGGACAGCTCAGAACCCCGACTTTGACTTCAGCAAAGAACACTAATGCAGAACACTAGAGATGTTGTCCTTGTTTAACCTAATTGTTTAAAATATTTACCAATTTTGCCGTATGGAGGTATGTAAGACTATCTGAGTTATCCTTTCCGCTATAATAAAATTGTAAAGAAAATAGCAACATACATAAATAGTATTTTTTCCAAAGGGCAATGGAAGACTACTAAACCAACTTCTCGAAGCTGTCATCATTCGAAACTATTCTGACTAAACTCTACAGACTTTACACTAGTTTAAAACACAGCATAGTTATCCATCACTTATATACTCCAAGTTATAAAACAGTATTACTGACATTAGTTACATCTATCATCAGAGAAAGTGATCCAAATTTTTCCTCTCTTCCACCTTTCTTCTTTACCCTGCCTACTCTATTGCCAACACAAATATTTCAAGACAGCCATAACTTTCCTGAGAATTCCCAAATGAAATGTACAACTTTAAGTACAATTGTAAAATAAAGGCATGCTAATACAATGTGAAAACAGAACTCTTCAATGTAGTGCTCAAATTCCACTCAATTTGTAATAGCGCTACCAACAGAAAATGGAAAACACAGGTCTATGAATAGGAAATGGTGACACTGTTACATTTTTATTACTGCATCAACAGCACTATGTATTTCTGCTCCTCTGACACGTTTACAGCCTGAGAGTGAAAAAGAAAGCTCTAAAACACACACACACATAAAAGGCTCCCCTATGTATATTGTTGCCTGTTCTCTCAAATACATTAAGCATCATTAAGAAACCTCACCTTGTTATTCCTGAAAAAGCAATCCCTTTCTTCCTCTGTAAACTGATAAACACTCCATTGGCTGTATTCTCTGTTATAGTAGGACCACAGAGATGTTTAGATATGGTGATGAATTACCTCTGGGAATAATACATAAAAATATTTTACATTCTGAAATTTTTTCACCCAAAAGCTATAAAACACTTGAGTATCAAGGTAACTTTACAGTTGATGAAAACGGAAAGCAGAAGGTGACATTTATTTTACTAAAGGAAATCCTATAAAAGAGTCACAGTTATATTCCATAGAGTATGGGATGTGTTTTTATCTTTGTTCTCTGTTTGTGGTAAGTTTGACCCACACGGTTAGCAATTAAACTTGCTCAATTACAGGATACTGCATCAATGGCACAGTTTATTATTCCTTAATTATGAATCTCTTGGCTTGTCGTATTTTCTGGTCATTTTATTTCCTATCAGCTTGACTAAATCCAAATTAGGCACAAATCACAAAAAATTTTAGCCCTGCTTTGTTAAGCTGCTATCTTTGTTTGTTGTATAGTAACTGTATCTCACAAAATTTAATCACTCATACTATACTAATTTATACTATACTGATACTAATACTAATTTATTAAATAATTAAATAAATGATAGACCTACCAACTCTAGTTTCTAGTCCTATTGATAACATGCCCCTCTGAAATTTTTCAAAGACAAGGAACTAAGTTATGATGACTTATTCGAACTTAATTAAACTAAATCTAAAGACATTTTCTGCAAAACAAATACAACATGTACTGGCAAAAAAATGTGCTGGGAACAGACCACATACCTGCTTTTTGTAGAAGTCAATCTGCCAGATAACGTATAATAGTTCATACACACACATCCTGCTATTTCTTTCAAGAGAATAATAACAGTATAAGGTCAGGCAGATTTATATATGAGCAAAATCAATTCCTCTATAGCTTTGGCTGCCCTGAATCAAGTCATAGGAATACCCACATTAACATTCTGATATTCAAAATAGGACCATTAATCACAATCATTAAACATAACACTTGAGACTGCTTCCAAAAATCTGACCTTACTTTTTGCCTCTGTAACTACTCTGTTCAGCTGATCAGAGAGACCTTAAGACTATAAAAAAACAAAACCAAAACCCCAGAAATTTGTTAATGCGTGCTTATGTATGTGCACTATTATCTTGGTTTATTCTACTTTCTTTAAGGAATAAGGTTTCCAGAGAAACTGTGCTATTTAGCCCAGCACTCCCTTTACGAAGGATGTACCTACTTATTTCAACTCTAAGTACTTTTTTGCTATTTATCACACACGCACACATGCAAAATGTAGAACTGGTCTTCTTTTGGCACCCACAAGCTCCACTTTATTCCAGAACCTAAATTCTGTTTATTTTTGCCTCCTCTCACAGCAACAGTAGGAGATCCAAGAGAAACTGAAGAACAAAATGCAATAGCAAGGATCTTGGCCTTTTAGACAAGTTAGTGCAATGGATTCCTCAACAAATGTGTATGTATAAAGACAGGTGTGTGACTGCAGTGTACACAGGGTGACCTAGTTATCTTGAATTCAAGATACCTTTAATTCAGCTACTTCAAGTACCTACAGAATTGAGTAGGGAAAAATATGGAGGTAGCTGACAAACTTGTTGCAAAGAATCATATTGTAGTGGCATAATTTTCAGCCTAACTTAATTTTCAGCTAAGAGGCTTAACAATGAATTTATGGGTCGTGGCACAGGACAGTGAAGTCCTGCAGCATTCCACTACTAAAGCATAAAATGGTGAATCTGAGGTTAACAAAGGCAGCTATGTAAGAAATACATTATTTCTTGAAATATTCCATCTGAATCCAGTTCTTTGCTGGAACTAATCAGGAACTAATTTTGGGGCTTGGTTTGAGTCATGAGGTTAAATGAAAGCAACATACTGTAGTTTTGAAGTAGCCTAAACGTTCAATTCAATAATTTCATCTGCTGGGCCCACCAACTGATTTTGGCAGCAACTCTTTATCTCTTCATACCTTAGTTTTCCACTCTACACATGATAAAAAAATACTGCTCTCTTTTCTGAAGTGTTTTGGAATCCACAGGTACTAGGCAGATATTTTTACCATCTTTTGAATAAGCAGGATAAGAATCTAGCACCTCTACATATCAAGGAGAAAGTCTGAAGTGGAGATATTACTGTTAGTAGCAACAGTGAGGAGCATTCCCAGTGTACTGTCAAAACATACTGCCTGTACATTGCTTCATAAACCAGAAAAATACTTCATTGACACAGGTGTTTTAGGTAATGTTGCCACCACATTGGAAACTGCAAAAAGCTGAGTCAGTCATCAGAACGACAGCAGTCAAAAAAAGTCATCGGTTGCACTTGTTTTCTTTCCTCCTTCAGGGACAGGAGAAATTAAGCAGAAACACTGGCATCCAAGAAAACATTACTTAGGTATAAACATCCAAAATACTTTGGATAGACAGGGACCTTACAGTCTTTAACTCTGTATGAAACAGCTTCCTTACAATGCTCAACTTCTGTGAACTGTGTGAGGGCTCCAAGTCTTCTGTTCAGATCAATGCATACACTTAGAATGATTTACTGTCTTGCGTTTTAGAGTTCAAACTACTAATTTTTCATAATTTGATTCAAAAGTATATTACCTGCAGATAACTGTAAATCATTTCACATAGCACCTCTGCAAAGTCAGCTACGTAAAACTCCAAGAGATTTATGGATGCTGAGACTGGAAAGGAATGTCCCTTTAAAAATAGACAAATAGGAAAAAAATCCAAATTACTTTTCAGATTCAAGTCATAAACTGACTTTTCTCAAAAACTGGTAGCAGTTTTCGGAAACAGAAAAAACTTTTACGTGCTTCTGTGATGTCAAAGATGAAATCTCTGTTCGTGGAGGTACAATCTGTAGCAAGAACACACGTCTGCCAAGACTCTGGCATTGATGATATTTTGTCTAGACAGCCTTTGAATGTGACTGACACCGGAACACTGCACATGGTTGAGGAAACTGAAACTTATGGAAGAGCTTTTTAAGACTTAATCAACACACACTATTTTGGAAATGTGCCTAACATCGTCCAACCATGCCTCCTGGTATCCTCCTCAGGAATGTAACAGTTTCTGTTTCTTGAAGTTTCCCAGTTGTCCTAGGGGACAGGAAGATAGATTTGCTTAGATAAGATGCTACAGGGCCATTTGGACATAAGGAAATACTGTCAGCAAGTGGAGAGGTCTATGTGCTGGTTAGTCACTGAGAAAGGCATCCAAGCCATTGAATTCTGTGTTATTTTGAAGAAGACTGTAAGAAATTGCTAACCTTTTTTCAACTACTGACTATGAGAAACACATGACAACTATTAGCTAAAGAACAGGAAGTACTAGCTGCAGCTGGTAACTCTTCTAGGTATTTTAGAAAGCACTACAAATTTACCTTGACCTTTTGGGCCATGACAGAAGTAGCCTGAACCATGTACATGCTTTGATGGGAAAGTCCACATGAACTCGCCTCAGACAGCAGGGTGTAATTTTTGGGAAATGATGACTATAATTTACTGTAAAATTTTCACTGTATGACAACCTTGGTTCACTCAATCCTCAAGCAACTGTAAGGGCTAGGACAAAAGAGAAAAAGGTGAAAGAGACTCAAAGAGAAGATTATCAGCTTTTAATTTTAGCTGTTACACTTCCAATTCAACTGTCACTAAAGTCAACAGCTCCCTCCTAACTTACTGGGATTTCATGCTAACTTCTATCAACCAATGTTACAGACAGTACTGTTTAGCAGCCCAAAGGCAAAAAAAAAAAAAAAAAGATTCTAGTTTGCCTTCCAGAAAAACATAAAGCCTTAAGACACCAGTTTTTTACAGTTGCAGTAAAAGCAGTAGTTATAGCTGTGGATCCTCAGAGATCCATCAAATTTTTGCATCCACAAAAAAATTTATCCTGGCTAAATGAAAAATATAGTAGATGCTTCTTCTCTGCAAATAAAATATGGATCTTAGTGAACTTTAACTAATTCCTGATACAGAAATTTGCAGATTTGACTTGCCTGGTTACTGGTGTTTGAATTTGATGTCCAAGCCCACAAACTCAACCTATTGACTCAATATGAAGCACATAGGCAACGGCAGCAATACTTGAGAATCTGAGATGAAGGTTGGAGAGAGGTGTTATTTACTGGGAAGTACTGAAATACTTGCATTTTGGGACTTTTCTGCAACTCAGTAGGAACTGCATAAGTTTTCACCTAATTACACTGTGAGTACAAAGAAAAAAAGGTTTTGATCTATGTACTAGGTTTAGGTTTGCTATCATATTCCTGATCCAGAAACTTGTACGTACTAGGTTTAGGTTTGCTATCATATTCCTGATCCAGAAACCAAGTTTCTCCTCCCATTTCCTCTCTTCCTCCCGCCCCCTCTTCTCCCACCTGCATTAAGGGAACGCTTATTGTGGAGGCAGCAAGCTGAGGAACCTCAGGGAAAAAATAGCCCCTGCCTAGCACCTGGCGTTTTCCAGCAGGCCAGCATGCCAGTTACTCTGCCATATACGGACCCTTACAAAGAAATATCATGAAATGAGACCTCTTTTATTTCATAGGCTCGTTTATGGATATGCAACCAAAACTAACTGGATCAGGCAAGTTGGAGTCGCCCAGCATTTTCTGTGCCACTAACACACTTGCACCTGTCAGGGATGGATTCCTCAAAAGGGCCAAAGGGAGCAAGGCATGTTTTTTTATTTTTGACAGCGCACGGGAGGCAGATGCTGGACTAGCAGGTTCTGTTGTTCACTGTCAGCCATTAGAAAAGGCGAAGCACAGCATGAGCACTGGGGTGATGGGCCAGGTGCACCTTCCCCACGGCCGCTCACGCGCTGCAGCCCCTCAGCTTTGTCCGTGCCTCTCTGCGTTCAAACCACCCGGCTCCGCGGTGCCCGGCTGGCTCCTCTCACGGCCGGCCCTGCAGCCCCAACATGTCGCCGCCCCGCTCTAAGGTCACCGCATGGCGCTGCCGTCGAGCGCCGGGGGCCGCGATGCGCCAGGGCCGCGGCCGCTCCGCGGGCAGCCCGAGGAAGGGGGCAGGGCCACGGCCGCCGCCGGGGGCACTTACCAGGTCTATGAAGGTCAGAAATTTCCAGCTGCCTCCATAGGTCTGATGCGCGGGCATGTCAATGGCCTTGTAATTGCACAGGATGGAGCAATAGGACAGGAGGATGGCGGCGCGCAGCACCTGGCACGGCACCAGCGCCATGTTTGCGGCGCGGGGTGCACTTCCGTGTGCCCGTGTCTGTGTCCTCGTGTGTGTGTCTGTCTGTACGTCCGTGTGTCCCTCTCTGTGTGTGTGCGCGCCGCGCGGGCGGGACTCGGAGCGCCCCCGCGGCCCGGCCGGGGCGGAGCGCAGGACCCGCGCTGTGCGGCGGCGGCGAGGGGCAGGGCAGGGGGGCCGCGGGGCCGGGCGGTGGGGCGGGCGGCGCTGCGGCAGCGGCCCGGCTGCCGGAGGAGCCGCAGCTCCGCGGCTGGGCCGGGCGGGAAGAGGCCGGGCCGTTTCCGAGGGAGCGGAGGGACGCGAGTGTGAGCACGAGCTATTTGCAAGACGCAGTTTCAAACACGAACTGCAGTGGGTCAGCAATTACGGGTTACAGTCGTAACTGCAAAGAGGAACGCTGTGGCTCTCTGTGCCCCCGGGGCGGGCGGCCCCCCGTGGCCCCGGCTGACCGCGCCGCTGCCCGGGGGCCGGCGGAGCAGGTGCCTCCGCCCCGGAGGCGGGAGCGTATGCGGGGCACGCCCGGGACAGGCCGCCGGCGGAGAGGCGGATTTGTCTGTGCACTGGTGTCCGCTGCTCCAGGGCTGCTGTGCGGGTCCCGCCAGGGAGGCCATTTGTTCTGCCCTGTGTTGCCCCGCCGGAGAGAGCATTTGTTCTGCCATGTGTGTTCCTCAGGCACCGTCAAGTTTCTCAATGTTTCCACTGCAGGCGCAGTCGCTAGAAGTGGGCTTTCCAAAGCCTACAAGCCCTGTGTGTCACTTCTAAACCTCTTCATTCCTGGCTTGAAACGTAGGATGAAGTACCGGCATTATAAGGGGACCATCCAAGGGACTGAAGTATCTCTCTTATGAGGAAAGGCTGAGGGAGCTGCACCTGTTCCGCCTGGAGAGCAGATGATTTGAGAGGGGATCTCATCAATGTCTGTAATACCTGAAGGAAGGGTGTCAGGAGGATGGAGCCAGGCTCTTCTCGGTGGTGCCGAGCAGTAGCACAAGAGGCAACAGGCAGGAACTGATGCACAGTAAGTTCCACCTGCATATGAGGAAGAACTTCTTTATTGTGCAGGTGACCGTGCACTAGAACAGATTGCCCAGAGAGGTTGTGGAGTCTCCCTCACTGGAGATACACAAGAACCATCTGGATGCAATCCTGTGCTATGTGCTCTAGGATGACCCTGCCTGAGCAAGGAGGTTGGACCAGATGACCCGCTGTGGTCTCTTCCAACCTGACCCATTCTGTGATTCTGTCCAGTCAGGAGGGGTTTGATAACCACAAGGGTCCTTGACGCTAGGAGCAATCGAGGGGGTCTAATGTTTGGACTCTACACCCTGAAAAGGAAAGCTCTTAAAGTGCCTGATTGCAGGGTAAGTATTAAATTGCTCCACCATCTGGAAAAGTTATTTTAAAGGGAAAAAAGAAAACAAACCACCAGTAGTGATGTCTGGGCTTGGATAGACAAATCACTTCTATAAACACCATTTCCATACATCTGTCTTCTGAAATAAATATTTGAACAATAAGGTGCTTCATCATAGTTAAGCTACTGGAAGGCAAAAAGAATCAATGACTCTGCAATGTGTTCCCTGCTTCTATTCCATTACATAAAGCCTTCTCATCTGGTATCAGTTGTGCTCAAGTTCTGCAAAAATGAAGGCCATTTAGGAGAACACATGCTAGCAGCTCTCCTAGATGGATTTAGCACTGGTCAAGATCTTTGCTTATGCAGAGGAGTTGTATGTGAGGCATGGACAAAGAATCCTCTAGAAACATGGAGCATGAATTTCACACCAGCTGCTTTAGGTAATCTTATCCTTCAGATCACAGACCCAGCAAGCACGTTGGACAATCATACCCTTCTGTTGTTTGTAGCATGTATTTTAGTCTTACTGAAGTCTCAAGATTCAGTGTAAGAGTCATCTGAATGAAATGTAACAGTCTGCAACACAATAGAGACCAGACTAGTAATATTATCAGTGTAACCCAATACAAGTGAATCTGTAAAGCAGCACAGTTGCTGCTCAGGACCTGATGTCTGTTCTGTGTGTATGCAGAGGTTCCACTTCTCTGGACCAGTGGCTGAGGTGCATTAAGTGAAACCCTGGAGCAGATCTTCTGTTTTGGTTTTGTTCAAAAGAAGTCCAGATTGCTTTCTGAAACTGTGTCAAGTTACAAACCAGAACTCAATATCAATCCAGATGATCAGGAGATTTACTTCTAAAATACACTCTCTTCTGAACCCTAGTGCTACTGTAGAGGCATCTTTAGAGTGCAACTCTCACTTAACTTGAGCTTCAGAAGCTCTTAAAGGCAAGTTACTCTCTTGTAAAGCCCTACAGCATGAGTGATTGCATATCCATGCACATCCTTGCATATTGTGATTGCCCTGAAGAGTTTGGGGCTGTCTAAGCCTTATGCAGTCTGTCCCCTACTTTTCTACTGCACCTCTTCCTATGGTGTACAGGAACTCATTCCTTGGGTCACCTATCTGTCTGCAATAAGGCACTGCCGGCGTTCACATTCACGAATAAAACTTGATAGACTAGATAGCCACCATTCTCATTTTGGCTTTCAGTCACATTGAATTTAAACAGCCTCCAAGTATACAGCACCCACAAAACTTTTTAAAAAGTGAAAAATTATCCAGGCTTTTTGGAGCTCCATTTAAATGTTCTTCAGTTCTACTCTCTAGTCTTCCATAGAGATCTCAGCCATAAAAATAAAAACTTCCACTCAGATGTGAAAGTCTAAATGAAGCAGAATGTGCAAACACTCTTGTTTGTTCCCCTTTTTTTTTTTCTTTCAGTCAAGAAAATCTTGAGGCACACTATCATGCCAGGCTCAGCCAATCTTCTTTCTAGCCAAACCCTTCTTTATTATGCATTTCCAGACCTTTGAAAGGAAACAACTCCTTTGTCAGTGGGTTTTTTGTGCCCAAGTTCTTTCTAAAGAAGTATCTGTTGAATCTCTTCACGGTATTATAATAAGGACTAATTAGATTGTAGGTTGCCATTAGCTTTTATGTGCTCCTGTGGACTTCATGCTTCCTGTCTATTGAGAGACAAGCACCCAAGTCTTTTGTGAGTGTGATTGAAGTGGGTTTGCAGTGGATATTATTTTCCCTTGGATTTGGTATTAATTTTTTTCAGCAAAGTAAAAGTTACAAGTTTACTAATTTCCCCTTTATATTGCTATATGACTGCAACTTTTTGGTACTTTGTAAAATGTTTACATTTTGGGTTTTTGATTAAATGCATAAATGATAGTAAGGTAAACTATAATCATGTACAATAAGATATTCAGTGCTATCCTGCGATTTTTCAGATCCTGATGTTTAAATATTTGTATGTAAATTATGGAAAGCCTCAATTTTCATAAGTCACATACTGTAAGTTTACTTGAAAGTGGGAGTTTGACACAGGTCATACTTGTCATTCACTAGAGATGAGAAACGGCTTTAGAAAGGAAAGAGAGTTCCAAGCACTGGTGTGTCTGGGATGGGAGATGTTAGTAAATGCTGTCTACTACGGGGGAGGAAGCAAGATGCTTAAAAATCTTTCAGAGAACTGAGTGGAAAAAAGAACTAAAAAGGTAGGTTTCCCATCTAATTGTATAAAATGAACAGCATAATGTTTTGCTACTTGGCACCTTAGCAGAATAAAGTGTAACATCTTGGAGTCCAGGTTTTAATCTTTTCTATGCAGGGTAGCAGATAAGAATGCTTAAGAATTTTCTGGTGTTTTGTGGGAGGTTTCTGTTTATTTGATTTTCTTTTTTTTTTTTAAGGAATAACGTTTGAATTTCTGAATAGCGTTTTATTTTGTGATTATCAAAGATATTGGGGAATGGCATTTGAGAGATATTTGAAGACCTGTGAGGTGCTTTTCCTTAAGCAATTGCTTCAAATGCAGATTAGCTGTTTACGAGGAATTATGCCGCAAACAGTTCCCTTCAAAGCAATAATAATAATAATAAGCATAATAATGCATGATTGAACTGATAGGAAATTGGTCATACTGCCTCAACACAATGTGTTCACGGTAATGGACCTGATACTGCAATTTCTAATATTAGAGGCATAGGGTACAAACTGTGCCAAGGTAAGGGTACTTGGATGTATGGGAGTGTGACTCCAATGTAATCAGACAAAATTAAGCTTTCTTTAAATGAACATAAGTGAAATTATTGAAAAATTGCAAGTTAAAAATCAGCAGAAAATAGTTGAAAAAAGGTTGTTTGTGCTCAAGAGAAGAGTTTTTAGAATATCAGAGGAGCATTCAACTCAAAATCTTTGGTAAAGACAGTTAGCTGCTGTAACTAGGCCTGTTGTTAATAGTACTAATAAAGTTTAGGCACGTTTTCATTTCTTCATTTACTTTGAATAGGTATAAATGATAAAGATTGAAGGATGGAAGAAAAAATAATAAAAATTAGAAGACCACGTTCATATTCAGTATAAAGAATCTTTAATAAGAGTTCTGGGTAATTGTTTGTATTATTTGTGTTATTACAGATTATTGCCAATTTACTATTAAATTTAGGTTTAAGAATTGCAGTGAAGTTACTAATTTGGTGTATTTGGTACTGCATATTTTACTATCTATATATGTTTAACAATGGGAAAAAGAGCTGGAGCAGAGATGGCCAGGAGATAAGTGGAACAATGTTTGGGGCATCTGGAAATTAGGTCATCCTCTCTGCAAGTTAAACTTGGCTTTATCCTTAAAAAAACATGAACTTCCTTGCTATAAAAATGAAATGAGCAAGAAGACTCACTGCATTCATCTTCCCTGTTAAATTATAATTTCCCAAAGGGATGATTTTATAAAGAAGAAGCCTTATTGTACAAATCAGGAGTTTTGAATATGTAAGTGACACTGGGACTGTGTAAGCAGATTAACTTTTCTCCACATTTGAATCAGATAGACTGTGCGCAGCAAAGCTGTTTCACAGTTAGGATTTAATATCTTAGTTTCATATGCTTTCTGCTGATTACATTGGTCAGTATTAGGGCAGAAAGGGAAGGCAGGTAACAGGCCCTTGAGGCACAGAAGAGCAGTACTGACTGTGAGTATTCCACCTGCCCACAGATCATATGGCCCTCTGTAAACCAGAGCAAACATTCTTCTGCTGTAGCATGCAATCTCACAGAAGGATGTAGCATTTGGGAGATGGTTTTAGGTACATGCAATGCACAGTTATAAATTACCTGCTGTCCTGTTTTAAAAGCCTACACTACATATACCTATTGTCATGTTGTTCTGCAAAACAACATGCTAGATATGCAGTATTGTTTTGGAATATCAGTGAATAGTAAAAAAGCAGAACTGTTTGCCATGGAGAAATATGACTCAGCTTCTTATTCATTAATAATGTGCAAAAGAAGTCAAATTTTTCACAATAATTATAAAGCCAGAAAATTTAACCCTGTGTGTAACTGCATACTAAGTGTCTGCCTTCTCTTAGACCCTTTTGATAGAAGACAGTCCTGACGTAAGAATTTTTACCAGCTACCTTTGAAACACGTGAAATTCCATTTGAATGTAAGAAAATGCTGTTTACTCTCGGGTTGGTTGCATATGGGAACAGATTCCTCAGAGAGGCTGTGAATTCTACATCTGTGGAGATATTCAAAACTATCTAGATATGGTCTTGGGAAACCTGCTGTAACTGGCCTTGCTTGAGGAGGGCAATTCAACAGTAAGATCTCAATATGTGCCTTTCAACCTCCACAGTTCTGTAATGTGTTAGTGTAGATAGAGGTACATGTGTGACTAATGCATAGCTCACCAAGTCTGCCTCAACTTTCTAGATTAAAAATTGTTAAATTGTAAATTTAACAATTAATTTAAATTGTTATATTTAACAACAATAAATTAAATTGTTGATTGTTAAAATAATTTCTCTGATGGCTTAAATCCCCTAAATGCATCACCATGCTATGTCCTCTGAACACCTGGGCAAAGGAGTTAGAGGTGGGATGAGAAGGAATGGGAGTGATGCAGGTGCTCCACACCACTTCTGTAGCATTGCTTGCATAATAAAGTTGTATAATTGTTAATTTATGCTGGAGACTTAATATGTGTATTTTATGAATTGAATTGGAAGAAATCTCTACCCCTAAATTGCCCATCAGAAGTTGTAGAATTATTTGTCTGCACCCTATCTCTACCCCAAATTCTCATCCATAAAACTGGAATAGTAAAACTTTCTGTCTTGTGTCCTGACTGAAAGTTCATCTCAGCAAGACCTATTTCTTAATTTATTTTGAAATTATAAATATGTAATTTTACTTCACCCAGTTCCATCCTGGACTTCTAGGACACATGAAATACTAAAAGATACAGAATTTTGTTAAAGAAACAACAGATTATTTTCTGAGACAACCAATTAATAGACAGCACTGGAAAACAGAGTAAACGTGAAATATCTTCTGTTGTGAATAAGTGAATTTATTGGTTCAGCTGAAGTAAGATTTAACTGATCAAGGGAGAGCAGTAATACATATCTCATACAACAACCAGGATACAGAGAGGGTGTTTTGTTCAGTAGCAGAGAGACAGCACTGGCTAACAAGGACAGTAGTAACTGAATACCTATCTCAAAAATTTGGCATGGTCCTTTTTTTTTTAACTAGTTTGGCTTTGATGATTTTGCAGAAGCTTGTATCGTGCTTGGGCTGCAAAGCAAACTTGGAGGTACCTCCCATCATCTACCAGCCCACCTGCAGGGAATGGTGATCATTTCCAATTCCTCCTCCCTTAGTACGAGTGACTCTCAGCAGAATGCCACACTTCTGGCTTTTTGCTATCTGCCAGACAATACAGCAGCAACCAAGCTCTCTCAGTCACCAGCTGGAAGCTCTTGTTCTATCTAATTTTTTATTCTAGTGCTCACCCTCAAAATATCTTTTACACAACTTGTGGAAACTGTCATTTTTCAGTGTGTATCTTTCCTGTTGATACAATCTACTGCTGAAGGCTCACATTTATCTGGGCTAACAGTGGCAGGGGGTCTCTACCGTACTGTGATGATATTGCACTACAGATAGATCCATAGGATGGTTTTCCTGGATACTGATGCTTTTTTGAGTTGTTTGTTTTGTTCCTCCGTGTATCAAAAATGTTTGGTCAAAGCTCCATATTCTGGAAAAGTAGAACATGAACAAGAAATTTTTGGATAAAGTATCTTCATGTCTCTGGAGCATCCTCTTTTTCCCTGCCTTTTTAGTTCAGTCTGTGTCTATGCTGATGGATTAAAACCCTTCCTTCTTCACTTATTTACACTCTTCCAGTCTCATTTCAAATCTTGTTCTTAGACACACAAAGTCACTGTGAATATAGTAGACGGAAAACTATTCCTCTGATTTCCTCACTTATTAATCTGCCATGTGTCTGTATTTCCATAACTAAAAGCCTCTTTTAAAATTAGCCTGAAAAAAAAATCCACAGTAAAAAAAAAAGTAATTGAAAAGGGATGGAAAGTCACATATTGATGTGATACAAAAACTGAATTGCAAACTGGCTTTAGGGAAACAACCATGAATAACTTTCTCTACTGTTTGTTCAGCTTTGTATGTTTTTATAGTCTGATGATCATTTGAGATTAATTGCAAAGGATAGAAAGATAATATGCATTAAAGGAGAAAACTAAGGGAGAAGCAGGAGGTCTAGACCAGCCTCCAGAAAGAAACCCGTTGTGCACTATTGCATATTTGAGCTCTTACATAAATCGCCACAAATGCATGTGTGAATAAGTGATCACATTGAAATTACTTCAGACTTTCTAACAAATACCTTTTTCTGTATTATGACTACTGCTACCCACTTGCTAGAACAAAAATAAAAATCAAAATATTTTGAAACAGTTACATCATGGGAATCTCTCTAGAAGTAAAAGAAATAACCATAATCATTGCTTTCCTGCATGACAGCAGTGTTGCACAATATACATAACCACTGCAGGGGACACAATGGGTGCTTGCAAAGAAAAACTAGTACTTAATATCCTTGGGAAAAGTTTGGCTGCCACAGCTCCTGCCCCCAGATCTCAGATTCAGTACTGAATGGACTAACCACAAGTCACTTTGCTTTTTTTTTTTCTGTTTATAGAAGGAACACAATTGTATACACTTCACGGATGCATCATGAAAAGACGGCAGTTGAGGCAGATGTGAAGCAGCATTATTATAGTTCTTAGCAGTATGATTAATAGCTAATAAAGTGCAGCCAAATAAACCAGAAGAGGCTGAATTAGGATGTCTTTGCTGGAAGTAACCTCGGAGACTGTAAATATGATAACTAGGATACCTTTGAAAGCCTTTAGGTGCCTTTTTGGAGTGTATTAACTGATAAATCTGACTACTTATGCTATTAATAGGCAATTGCTAGGGATAATTGAAAATGCTCAAGATTTCCATTGTTTTACCCAAATATTCATGTGCATGAGTTTGGGAGAAATTCTTTTTATGAGCATTTTGCAAAAAATATAATCTATTCTCAGGCATCTTGAAATCTTCCATGAACTTACGCAGCCACTGACCTAGCAGCTTTATAATTTATGAACAGCCCAGATGGCACACTGTGATTCAGAATACAATCTAAATCTTTGGAAGACTCCATTTAATTTTGGCTGGTTTAGATTAATCACAAAATTGTCCTCTCTCTTTATGTTTTCTGAACCTAAGCAGTCCCAGGTTTGACATGGTTTTTTATTTTGGTTTTGTTTGGTTGGTTGTTGTTGGCATCCTAATGTAAGTGATGTTCTTCTTATCAGAGTAAATTACATCATGAATGTTTCCAGAAAGGATTGAAGAGAAGGATTTTTTAAAATTTCAGACATTTCTAAGGAAAGCTGAGGAAATTCTGTATTTTTCACCTTGTCACTGAAAACATATCCAAGTGCGTATATTTTCCTGGTAAGAGATTAATTTCAGGACAACAGCTTGCTGCTTCTGAGAGCAGCAAACAGATATGATGGATTCAGATGGAAAAAATACACAAGTTGCTTTCAGGGCAAACATGCCTGGTTAAAACCTTATCAATTGCAAGATATAATGATGTGTGTCTTAGGAACTGCTGGTCTGTGATGAGGATAGGGTGTTATGCAGGTGAATGCAAATAGCTAACATTTAGCATTAGCATAAATTTTAAATGGTTACCTAAGTCTTTATGAACAGAATCCTCTTAATGTAGAAGTCATCGTTTTAAGATGTTTAATATGGTGGGAACACTTAAGTACTTCTTTTCCACTTATTTGATATAGTTCTTCTATCCTTCATTAATAAATTAGCATGTCTAAAAAACCCTGTGCTACTTTTATTAAAATTAGTCTCTAAAGTTTTCTGATTCAACTATCCATCTAAATTTTTGTCTGGTTTTAACAGCTTCAGCGGGCCACAGGTGAAAATTTGACCCTCCTACTTCTGAATGTAATGGTACAGCTTACAATGATGATACATGATCAAGCCTGAGCTCATGTAACTTATTAATTCAAGGCCAGTGTTTTGGCATCATGAAAACATTAAAACCAATGCATAGCGTGTAGTTTCTATGCCACAACTGGAACATAATATATTGTGAGAAACATCATTCTTCTCTCAATATGAGCAGATATTCTTAGTTTTCACTTATGTGCCACTAAGTTGAAAGGGAAAAGAAATAAATGAGCAGAATATTAAAGTGAAACAAAAAGCATCTCAGAATGAAAAGTGTGCATGCAAGTGGAAGTATGTGATTGTGGCAGGAAGTCCTCTGCCTTTTTTCCAGATTTTGCATTATTCTCTAAACTCTAAAATTACAGCGATAGATCAATTAATTTTCATAAAACCAAAACAAAACCCACTGTTATTAGGTTGAGCAGATATACCATGTATAGTTTGTTACCATTTGCTAATTTTCAATTCATTTATTAAGATCAGCTCTCATTTTTTAATTTTCAGTAATCAGAGTCACTCTGTTATGAAAGCACCTCTGCAGTCTAGACTACATACTCATTTGTGTGATAAATAATGGATAAACACTGAGTGTGCCATTAGCCGTTAATGCAGTAGATTGATTCCCTGCAGCACATACTCTCTATCCTTGTTTTAGCGCTTATGCCACCTGTCTCTTTCACTTACTGTATGATGCTTCAATAATGTGAATGGGGTTCCCTGATCATTCCTAATTTAGCTCATTTTATCATCTCATAAGTAGGTTGGCAATGCTCTGACAGATGTGCAAATCAAAAGGTGCCTCACTACTACCGTTATTTCTCTTATTAGTCTGTCCAAAGTTTTTTGCACAATACAGATTACATGTGGGTAACCAGATAGAGTCAGTTGACCTGTTTTCTTTCCACAGATTTCCATTTTAACATATGCTTTGGCTACGTGGCTGCGACAATTTTATTTCAAGTCCCTGCTTCCATTTCCTTCAGCTATAGGAACAGGGATTCAAATGGATTTAAACCAAATAGACAGATATCCGTAAGTCACCAGGACAGGTTGGCATTCAACCAAGATTTTGAAGGAGTTTGAAGGTGAAATTGCAGAACTGCTGGCCAAGCTGTCTCACAAATCTATAGAAAGGGCCGCTCTGCCAGACTGTCAGAGAAACTTCTACCTTCAAGTAGAAATTTGTGATTGTAATGCAGTTCATTATGTACTGATCAACACTATTTACATATAGATTTGTTAGAAATACATGTATACAGTTCAGTAAAATAAAATTCTTCCATTTAGGTTCCAGCAGACTAATTAATGATTTATTTGTCCTTATGTAGTGCCTTTGTTTTTACTTTGATGTTCCTAAGATGCTTCTTAATTTTGATAGCTCATTGCATTCAGTCTATCTATGGGTAATACAATATTCAAGTCCTGCTATCCTGTTTTGCATGGTTCCCCCAGTTCCTGGTGTTCAAAGTGGGAGGTCTGTGGCTGCAAGTGGATAGCAAATTGCCATCTAACTGTTGGTCTGTAAGGGGATATGTGAATAACTTAAATGTGAAAAACCTTTCTTTTTTATCTGAAACATTATACTGTAGGAAACCTGTGTGAGAGAGAGCAGAGGAAAGAATGGACACGAGCAACTGAAAGATGAACATCTGTCCCCAAATAATCCAGGGGTTAAACCAATCAATCACCAAGTATATGAGAAAGTTTGGTTTAGTTCTGCCCAGTAGCAGAACGGAGTAGAATCTGCAACTTTGACTTGTTATTGTCTCCAACATGCTAGAGGATATGCTTGGGTGGGGAAGGGTTCTAATTATTATGTATATTTTGCATAAATTATAAAATACTTTATTTTTAAGATTAGTGTTCAGGTATGATCTCTGAAGCAGGACTGAGGGTTTATTGTGACCTTGGCTGTTGACAGCTTGTTTTGTGCAAAGGAAAAAGTCTCAGCTGTAGAAAATCTTAACTATCCTGTAGCTTAGCCATTAAGGTGCTCACGTGATGATAGTGAGAGAGCTAGTTAGAATCTACTCTCTGCCTCATTCATGTACATTAATGATTTTTTAGCCTTGTAGTTAGGTTACTCTCTCAGGCAAAAGCTGAACTTGTGTTGCTCATATCTTGGGTAAGCATTTTAACCCTTAAAGTATTAACCAAAAGAGAGGAAAAAAAATATGCAGGGAAACCCCTCATTATTCCTGTTGCAGTTCTGTGGATACAATCCTCCCTACTTCCCAAAAGCCTCTTGCAGTCAAAAGTATTCAAGCATTTTAACAAATATTTGCAAATAATTTCAAAACTATTAAAAAAAAATGCAGTTTCCTGAATTCAGTATTCCTTTTTAACTTGCTTGATTCTACACAGGAACAACTAACGCATTTTCCTCCTGGATGGGCACCTATGGCTTTCCTGAGCACACAAAAGATTGTTATCAAAGAAAACCCTAAAAAATAGCTCTACTGAGAACATAAGAAAAACTCATTTGCATCTTAGTATGCCAGAGCCAAGAACAATGCACTATGGCCAGAGATTTCAGGAGGTCTCCAGCACTTCAAGCTGCAGTTTGAAGAAGGGAAACATAAACCAGTCAGGTTAGTGTAAAGATATATGAGAAATACAGGGCTCCAATTCAATACATGTCTCAAGTTCCACATACTCTGAGACAGTTCTTTCAGATTCAATTCTTCATAGGGAAAATTGTTACTACAAGATGTTTATTCAAGGAAAATTATGGCATTCTTCTTCCCAAGTTCATTTGTCTTTTCTATGGACAATTATGGAAATTAGCAATTTCTATTAGCTAATTTATATTTCTATTAGCTAATTTCTATGGAAATTAGCAATTTCTTTGATTTGACCCAATCAAAAATTAGGTTTTTTGAAAGGCTTTATTTTTAAAAACTGACTCTTTTTGTTTCTTTGTTTGTTTGCTTTTTGTTTTTGGTCAGCATCTGAGTCTTGCAGAACTATTACTGTGATTAATATAAGAATACTAGACTTTGGAACCAAAGTTCATGAGGAAGATCTCAAAGTGATACCACTGGAACTAAACCAAACATTGGGATGAAGGTTGTTAAAAATTAGACAGTTGCTGCTTGCCAGAAGAACATAATTCATTAGGAGTACCAGAAAATTCCCAGCATATATGCCTAAAACTTGACTGACAGGGCTTAAAAAAATGATGAAATAAAAAGCATTGCTAATGTCACAGATATACAAGGAGGCTACCTTTTACTGCCTAAAGTAATTTCACATTACTTTTTATGCAAACAAAGTCTACCTTGGTTGAAGATACAGGTCATGTTATTCACGCTTGTCACTTGCATTAAGCCGTGGAAGCAAAGATTTGGGTTCCCATTAATAATAATTGTTAAGAGGAGTCCCCAGACACAGCCAGTGGAACTGATACTTGACACTATCTCCTCCCTTGGTAACAAAAACCTCCTTGTCCACAGAAAGTTTCCTTTCTTGTGAAAATATAGACTGGATTAATTAGAAAATGTGCCCCGTTGAGGCTGTTGACAGCACCAAAAGAGCAAA
Source organism: Neopelma chrysocephalum (assembly GCF_003984885.1). Classification (NCBI taxonomy): domain Eukaryota; kingdom Metazoa; phylum Chordata; class Aves; order Passeriformes; family Pipridae; genus Neopelma; species Neopelma chrysocephalum. The sequence continues at coordinate 20,364,830 of NW_020897691.1, forward strand.
ATCTCTGCCAGTTCACATGAGCCAGAGGGTTCCTGGTCTGGTTGCAGCAAAGTTCTCCTGCAAGAGATGTTTCCTAATCAGCAGATCAGACCTGCGTCCAGCTGCTAGGTCTGCCCCAGCCTAGATTCCTACTTCTCAACCATGATCCTGCATGCCTGGATGCAAGCCTGGCTTCCCCCAGAGCAGCTCCTCTTCCCTGGGAGTCTGGGCTTGGGGTGCGCCTCGAAGTAAGTCACACAAGTCAAGATCCTGCTTGCAGTAAATTAGGAGAAAGACCAGTAGTCCCACTGTCCCCTCAACTTTCCCCTTTCATTCAGGATGGAAAGAGGTGCAGGACCACATTGTGAGCCACAGCTTACAAGGGTTCCTGCTCAATCCCAGGGTAACCTCACCGGAGGAAACAAGGAAATGGATTTCCCTTTGCTGCATAAATCATGGAGCGTATTTAAATAATGTAATTCAGTTGACCACTGAATGGGCTTTTGCTTTAAAAGAAGACTAAAAGAGGAACAGTAAATGAAGTAGGTATGTCTCTGTCTCTATAGATGCATAAACTACTTTGACTGTAGTAAAAACATAGCCAAAAAGATCAGAATGTAAGCCCATTCAGTTTAACCAACAAAAACTGTTTCCTCAAAGGACTGTCAGAAAAGGATTCACTTCTATTTAATCTGTTCATTTTGTGGGATAAAGCTGCATCTGTTGTCCTCAAATTTATTTACGCATGCATAAGGGAAAAACAGTGAGCCTGAGAGATGCCTTGTGATTTAAAATTCAGTAGATTTTGCTTCTGGTTCCATTAGATTATTCTTCTTGAATTTCAAAGACTTTTAAGCAACTGAGTCATGCTTCATAGAAAAAATACACAAAACAATCTGACTTTCAGAAGAATGATTGTTGTGGCTGAACCTTGGAAAAAGCAGTAAGAGGCCAGTTTAAAATACCAGGCGTATCTTTTTGTCAGCTTTATAACACTGAGCTGCATTCAGATGTGACAGTCTACTTTTCTTGGCAGGCTTTTGCATTCAGGTGAGCAAAGTTATTTCAGGCTGAAAAATAACAATTCATGTCCTTCAAATAACACATCCCATGTATCTTTACTGTCAAGTAATCTGATTCGTGTATATAAGTTATTACCCTGTCAGTTTGTCAGAAAGGACCCAGTCAGATATCCTCTTACTTCAGGGGAAAATCACAACAGCCTTAAGAAAAAACTTGTGCTGAGTACCAAGATGTGGCTGATAACAGAAAAATGGAAGCAGCAGGCAAATGAAAGCAGCACAGTCCCTTCTTTCCCATGCCAGCCCATCAGTGCTGCAACTTGGTTTATCCCAGACTCCTGACATCCTGGGAACTTGGGTATTTGTTCTGATTCCTTGCCTGTTAATCCCACCTATGGAGTAAGGTATCGGACTGAAACTAGGGACCAGTTAAATTTGTTGCTGATCCTACCACATTTATTCCCAATGGCATGAAAAAAGTCCAGGGCAGTGATAGAAATCTCCCATCTCTGAAATTCAAGGAGCATATCCCACCTTTGTCCCTGTGAAAGCCTAGCTCTGCTGCATGAGAAATAGCACTGGGACACAATTTTCGTATCTGTATATCTCAAAATATATATGGGATGCAATTGATGACAATGACAGAAATTTTTTGACACCTGACTTCTGATAAATATAATCCAGTTCTTGATCCCACTTGCTGTCCTGTATACAAACCCATCAAAACGTGTGGTGGAAATGTACCATCCACTCTATAAGAAAGGTCACAGAAAGTACCAGGGTGGTCTGCTCTTCCTGATTTTCTTGCCTGCCAGAGCAAAGTGAACCCCTAATCTTTTAGCTTCAGCTTCCCATCTGTAAAAGAGGTCTATTTTCTTGCTTTTACAGGAAGCTGGAGAGAATAATCTTTTTAGAAGCAGTCACATACTATAGCAAGAGTAACCACAATAAAGAGACAGAATCCACTGGCAAAATTTTTAGGGGAGCCTAGGGTTCACTTTTAGCTGAATCCTACATTTTACCATGCATTACATATACCTATACAAAATATCTGGCACATCATAGCACTTACAAGAAATAACAGGCTTTTAAAATAGTCAGTTAACGGACAAACTCTCTGTCCTTAGCAAGGTAAAGTTATGTGGTTTTGTTAAATAGTTTAAAAAAATACCTTTCTTCTTAAAATTCTCCTTAGTAAATCTGTGACTTTATTCTGTCACTTCTAAATAGCTAAAGTCTTTTTTGAGAAGCAGTCTGAATCCTAGTCTCTCCCAACAGACTAGCACACCCATGTTCAGCCAGTGCTAGCAGGGCTCCTACTCCTGGTGGGTAGGATGGGAACAGTGACAACACGATACTCTTGTCATCTGGAATATTCATTTAGCATCCTGTTTTTTTCAAATATTTTATGTTTTGTGTTCATTGTGTTCTTTAACTTAAGTAAAATCTGAAGGAAAAAATATGTAGTTAACTTTCACAGGGACTGATGGAGCTGTGATATGGTAGAAAATACCTTGTAGCCCAAAAAGAAAAAAAAATTGATCACAGAGCCTATTGAAACATTCTAACTATTCTTTCATAAAATGTTAAGCTGTTTTACATGTTATAAAAGTCAGTTTATCAGACTTATAAATAACAGTACAGCCCACTACAAGTCAGATTATTGCGTACCAATCCCAAATGCATTCCATCAAGCAGTACAGTCATTTGGGTAGATAGTTTATTACTAACCTGATTGGATACTCAGGATATTTATAATGGATTTAAGTTGGTAATAATAAAATATTGCTTACACTAATGGTGGTATCCAGATTAATAGATTTTAAATGGTTAGTGCTATTTTATTGTCTCTTCCTGACTAATGAACTAGTCTATATATGCACTGTACATTGAATGATGCAGATGAATAACTTAAACAATATCATTACAGTGATATCAATATGGGACATCTGAACATTTTTTTCTTTATACATTGAATGGTAAAGTTGAAGTTTATGAAAGAGAAGTGCTCTCAGTGTTTAATGTGTGCAACAGAAACTGTAAATAGCTGACAGAACACTAGGAAATTGGTACTGCTTGAGTGCCTCACCACTCCTCACTCAAACCATCTGTCAGGCACTTCTTCAGGAAAAAAAAATCCACAATTTTTAGAAATGTTTGTTCTGAAAATGCAAATTAATACTTTTTAATTTATTTCAAGTCACGTAGCTGGATCTGTTTCTTACACCATGTCTGCACGGAGATATGGTGCCTATGTAACTACTTCAGAATAAGGTTCTGAAGGCTCAGGCAGCCCATCCAAGGTAAGTTTGAAATCTCTGTTTGGCATTGCTGAAAGAGGAGTGGAGTGGCTGAGGACATACAGAATGCAATTTGGCAAGTGTCCAGCTTGTGTCTGGCTCACTTGCATATGCTTAAAAAGCCAATTTTGCCCTCTCCTCTCCTGCTCATGTCCTCTACCCCCCATTGCAAGTGCATTGATGGTGCTGCTGATGGTGCAGCTCACACAAGTGCTAATGCCAGGAGAGGATTGGTGGTGGAACAACAGGGCTAGGGACATTGGGAAGGGGAAGCTCATGTCTCTCACTGACACCATGGACTTAGATGACTTCCAGTGAAGCTTCACTGCAGAGCCCCAGCTCAACAAGCTGCTTGAATATGTGCCTAACCTGAGGCACACAGGATATTGGGAGAAAATATTGAAGCATATGCTTTAATTTTAAACAAATTTTTAAGAGCTTCCTGAATTGAAATGATTTCCTTCTCAGTATTTCTTCTCTTCCCTTCCCATTCAGTGTAACTTTATTTTTTCACTTCCCGACAATATGTACTTCATTTCCCTCTGCACATTGCCAGCTAGCTCTCAACTTGCTGGTTGCGCATCTTGTCATTGTCTTAGGCTACCTCTGTCTTGATATGTAACACAGGGCCATGGCATGGGTTTAGCTCTCTGCTTGTTAGCCTGTTCTGCTGAACATGTTTCCTGGCAGGGTTTTGGTTTATGCCAAACTGCAGTCTGCCAGATACATCTGGGGAATAGCATGGGCTCAGGGTGGTGCCTCCTCAGGAACACTATTTTGGGAAGGCATTAAAGATGCAAGGCATTAAAGATGAAAGACATTAAAGATACAAGTCCTTAGGGACTTAGAATGGGCCCTGGTTCATTGACTATGATATCTATAGGTTTGTTGTCTTCTGTGTGTGCAAGTCTGGTGGAAAAGTAATAGGAACGTAATTAAAAAGCCTAAATATCTTTAAATGAGTTTGGATTCAGATTTCGATACCAGCCTGTTCTGTTATCAGAACATATGGGATGGAGGGAAAATCTCACTCCGCACCATTTCTAATTACTGACCTGTCTGCCTTGGAGAGGCAGATAAGGGATAAAAAAAAAGCTCATAGTAATTGCACTGTAAGTCAACTAGAAGTCCAAGACAGTGTAATTAAAGATCCCAAACTGTAGACAAATTTAATCAGCTACCTGACTTGTTGGCCCCAACTGTTTCTTTAACCAGAAGATTTTACTCATGATTGCACTAACAACACTTCACTGAAGCCAAACTTGAAACTTTCTGTTTTCTTAGGACTTACACGTTTGTCAGGCATTCCACAAATGTTCTTCTTCAGTTGTGGTATCTTGAATGGTACCGTCTATGAAGGCAATATCTTGTTATATTTAACTAAATGGGTAATGCCTATCAGTCTCTGAAGTCCTGTTGGGATGATAATGGGTGATTAGCGTGGGGGACTGGCCAATCTGTCAAGTTGATTTCAGTGATTTTGTTTAATTACAGTTTTAATGAAGATGCCACAGAACTTTTAATTCGCTTTTAGTCCTTTCAACAGTCTGGGGACCTTGAGCCAGGAACACAGATGGCCCAGGAGTGAATCTCTTTTTATATATGTTGGTATTCACCAGGCTTCTTGCTCCTTCCTTGACAAAACATTGTAATTGCACAGGCAATTTCTGTTTTTAGTCTTAGGGTAAATATGCTTCTTAAACACATACCCAAAAAGTAAGAAAACCATGTACATGTGTACTAATAGTCATTGGAAATGGGGAAGTGTTTTATGAGGGTACTGGTTTGAGACAAATTCTACTTATTCTCCTAGAGGTGTGCTAGAAATGTCACTGTCTATGAGTAAGGATGGAGGGCACAGCATTGTAAAGTCTAGAACAATTAAGCATTTGTTTAACTTTCAGCCCAAGAGAACATCACTGAAATCACTAGGTTTCTTCCTGCATTTAACAGTAAGTATGGCTTTACATACCAGCTTGACTTCAGACTTGACTGTACTATACTGACCATGCAATTTTACCCAGCTCCCACTGATCAGGATCAATGTGCAGCCCATAGTGGGTCTTAAGTGATACTACATATTCCATTAGAGAAACATTGTTTCCATTACAGTTTACAATTGTAACATTAGAAGACATTAAAATATGTAGCTTTATAACATACTTTTTTTCATATATGTAGCAGATGGCTACTTACTGGCAACTGGTCATGTATTAATTTTTCAGAAACCTGTTTCCTGAATATGATTAATGACTCATATCCCCTTCATATCTCTTCATTACGGGTGAGTGGTATATGGATTCTGAAATGCAAAGCATATGCTAAACAACTAATTGGACTGCCAATGGCTGAAAAATGTTATAAGTTCAAAAACTTAGATAATACAAACTTTGCTGTGTGGCTATTTCACATTTTTAAACTCATGGTATTCAGAAAATAGAGTTTATATTGATATTTTAGCTATTAGAACTGGTTACATCATGTACAATCAGTATTCTCTTGGAGATCTTTTAAAGCATTTCTGTTTTTAAAGCCGAAAATATAACATACTTTGAAATGTCTCTTCCATTATGAAGAAGAAAAACAGTTCAAGGATGAACTGAAATTTTCATTGAATGCTTCTCCATATAATCTTTGAAACCGAAAATAATTAAAATTATTGTCACTTAAAAAAAACCACCATAAACTGGTAGGAAGATAAGACCTGCCACTACTGCAGCCAGATGAAAACTCCATGTAATTTGTTGTCCTCGAAGTTTGGCCAGTTACATTGCTTAAGGAAAGAATTACTTTCCTTTGTCTCCTATACTTTTTCCATGATACACCCACTTGTGCCAGTTCTTGAGTGGTTTAGGGGCTGAGCCCACAGCGTCTGCATGCATATGGGCCATTGTTTTAATTGCCAGCTAATGAGGTGAATCTTGTTTTCAAGACATTCGTACTTTGGCACCCCCCAATGTTCTTCTGCCCAAGGTCTACACTTTAACTGTGCTCTGTCAGGAAGTGGTTCTTTTTGCCTGTTTTAAATCTGCTAAACTTGGTCATTTTCTTGAAGGGAGGGGGGCATGGCACTCTATTACTTTTCAGATTTTGAGAATATCAAAGTGAATGTTCACTTCTGTCTCACCCTCTCATCATGATTAATACTTTAATAGATACTACTAAAGCGATGTCTACCTTTTGTAATCCATAAAACCTGTCCTGCGCCTGAGAGCCATGGCAGCCTTGAAGGGTGAAGGTCAAGGAGCTTGAGTTGGAGTTTGCAGACAGGAGAAACCCTCTGTCCAAGGGCTGCCACCATGGCAGCCACTGTTGGCTTGCACCCTGCCCGCTCCAGGATTTAGGCAGCTGAGCGATCCCATTGGGAGCACAGTGGACAGAAAATGACAGAAGAGTTTTGGTATGTGCCACTCTAGATCTATACAGCTCTAAAACCTTTTTATCCCTTTAGTTTCTGAATTACTTCCAGTAATGGCTCTCTCATGGGCACCACTGAACACAGGGTTGATAGTTTTGCAAGACTGTCCACAATGACTTCCAAAACTTTTTTTGCTTGGTGATAGCTAGTATAGACTCCATGGCTATGATGGTGAATTTAGAGTTAGATTTCTGCCTGTTTCATGCTTGCTGACAATGAATTTTATTTCCCTTCTATGTCCTACACATGTGAAACCTTGAATGGTACAGTTTCAGGTATTACAGAGATTTTAATATACTTTATGGCAGGTTGGTTAAGACTGTGACAAAACTGGTAGAAACACTTCAAACTTTTATTATACACATCTTCAAACTATAAATCCATTAAGATGTTTATTCTAAATCACATTATTTTATTTCTTTACATTCCAGCAGGAGTTTTGATGAAATTATTAAAGGAGAATTTTTGAGAACAATATTTCTTAGTAAAAACTAAGTTCGACACAGAAATGTGATAAGCTTTAAAGGCATATATTGTCTGTTAATTTCAGTGAATCACAATTTTAGAATTTTTGATCATCTACTGTAATGTACATAACAGAATTTAAATCACTGACTCCAAAGTGAAAGGCTCTGATAAGCCTCAAAGCTAAAAGTTTTTCAGTTAAGCAGTTCCACGGATATTAATAAAAGCAAGTGGTCTTAAAATATTTCTTTATGATCCACTATTACAACAGTTGAAACAACACTGACATCTGTTTCAACTTTTTTGGTAGCCAAAATGATGCATTACTGTGCATGAATAACTCAGTGGCATGAGACACAGGTAACCAAAGGACTCTCTAGGTGTGTCAAACAAGTTATGACAACAACTGTGTAAAGTTTCCTTTGAGCTTGTTCAACCGAATGGTTAACTGAACAAAGCGCACCATCAGAGGCAACTACTACCTGGCAGTAAAGTTGTTCACTCATTTGTTAAAAATGCCTAACTAATACCTAAACTGCAAATAGCATGTATGGCAGTATTGCAAACACATCCATGTGTTTTACTGATTACCCTCAAATCTAATTTTTCGTACAGTTATAGAGATAATTCTTGATATTTATTCCATGTCTGGCAAAAAGTAGCAATGTAGGGGTAACACATACTTGCTTTCAGACAGAATTATCAGATTATGCTTCTACACATGAATTAGATGAAACCAGCCTGGATTACATTTGCTCATGTCCATATTCATGACCTTCCAGTTGCAGAGTTTACAAACTTTCCTAAACCAAAGACTAATTTCTAATTCAAATCAGTACTGTGATGGCCTGGAAAGTTCAGAAATGGGGAAGAATTTAAGATTAAGTCCAAGACATATAGATAGTGGCCGAGGCCCTTCAGTAGGTGGCACACTTCCCTCTCAATCAATTGTAAAGGAAGGTATTTGCAGAACTTTTGGGGCTCTTGCCTGTGGGAAGATTCCAGAGATGCAAACCAGGAGGGCAACCAATGTGGCTAGGACGGTTTCCATGACATGTACCAGAGGAATAAAGGAGATAGGATGATATGGTCAAATTCTAGGTAGCTGCAACTTAGTTAATGCCATTTTTCTTATCCAAAGAGCCCCCTGCCATTTTGAGATGTCAATATCTTTTTTTACTCTGTTTTCAAGTTGTCACTACTCACTACTAAGAGTGGTCTGCCCCTCTGTTCTCTCCAGGCCATATGTGAAATTCTCTATGCATGAAGCACTAGAGCTTTCTTTGAATTGGAAGATGATGCAAAATTTAAAGTTGCCTATTTGAGAAGAGTGCTAAATGAAAGGCTACCAGGTCAAATGGGAATATAAATAGGTAAGCTTTTAGAAAATTAAGTCGATTAATTGTTCAGGTTATATATAACTCTGAAGTTGCTAAATCATGCCATGCCTTTGGCAGGCTCTTACTTGAGTTGTTCCTAGAAAAAATGGGGCAAGGTGGGGGGGAGAACCAAGTACAGTATACAAAATACATAGGGGCTAATACTTTTTATTTGAAGAGAAATAAGCAGTGCCTGGTGACATGTCCCACTTGTAACAAGGCAAATATTTTTTCCAAGTGCTTAAGAGTGTTTGAAAAACTTAATTGGGTTGTGATATCAGAAAAGATGATCAAAGAGAATCTGGCTATAGCACTTACAGGGTTTATTTATCTCACATAAGAAGTGCACATAATCCCTTGACTGAGTTGCTGGTTGGCATTGTAGATTTTCCTATTCGGCTAGCTAATTATCTGTGGAAAAAATGGAAATTAGTAAAAATAATCAAATTTTATTTTAAAAATATTTTCCCAGGATTCATGGGCTTTAAAAAATGTTCCCATGAAAGGGCATAATTTCAGAAAATTCTGTCTTTTTCATTTTCCTGCCCCTTTCAAGGCCAAGTGATGACATGTTATTATCAAGCTGTTGATGCACACAGCATGTTAGTTCTGCATCTGGAAATACTTTATGTGGAGAAAATCACTTTCTTCTTCCTTTTTTTTTCTTTTTTCTTTTTTGAAGGAAAGCTCAATATAGTAGAAAAACACTTTTCCTTCAGGAAATACAGCCATTTGTTCATTACCAGGCAAATAGTACTCCCCTTTCTTTGGGCCCTCTGCCAGAGTTATTTACACACAAGATTGCTCAAGTTAACCACCTTGGCTCCTTGCTCCTTCACACCATTTGATATTGTATGAGCTTGAAGCTGTTGTGGATAAAGAAGTGCTTCACTGTGACTCCTTTGTGTTGTGCGGAGGAGTCACAGGCACACTCCCCTATGAGGAAAGATTACCCTTGTTTACGTAGGAGAGTAGACAAACAAGATAGAGCAGCCTGGATTCAAGGAACACATAGGAAGAGGTGTTGAGAGGGTGAACTGGCAATGTCTTTTTCTCTTTTCTCATATGATAAGACGGCACTTGAGCAAAATGAAAGCAATGTGTACAAATGGGAAAGCGGAATGCTGTGGCTGAAAATATGTTTTATGGTATCAAATGATTAAATGATATGTGAAACTCATAGCTGTTAGTTATCTCTGAGAAGAAGAGCTTGAGATGGTCAGTAGAAGGTAGGTATCTCTCAAAATAAAATCAGTTACCTGAGTTATTACTGCTCTTCAAGTGGATTTTGTGATGCATTTGACATCCAAAATAAAGCAGGAGACAAATTCGGCCCTTTCAGGACTCTAGCCAACTATTTTGATCCATGTTGGTTTCCCTTCTCACGCTCCTTCCCAGTCCCAGAGCCACTGGGCTGCCCCCTCGGGCTCTCCGTGAGTCCCTGAGGAAGGGCTGGTGGCCCAGACCCTCACCTTCGCTGGCCATTCATCACCCAGCACCCTGCTCAGGGCCCTTCTCTCACTGATGAGAGGACAAAGAGCAGGTCTTCCAAAGAGGAGGACAGTGCTCTTCCAGCATTGGAAAGCCAGCCTCAAGTATCTTGCAGTTTTACTAGTAAGTGCAAAGAGCACTGAATGTAACCAGGGAGTTAGAAAAGGCAGTGGTGGGGGCAGAAAGGGCAAAGGCAGCAAGAGACATTACAGTCCAGACAACCAGAAAAATGACAGAAGGAACATGGGAAGAAGCTCCTACATAAATAAGCACAATGCGTTTTAAGCAACATTGATAGCAAACTATTAGTATTTGTTTATTTATGAAGAAAGCCATTCCCAAACAGTTTCCCATAGATTTTCTCACTTACTCAAACCTTAAGAAAGAGGATCTAAACAGCAAAACAATACCACTGATTTTGTTATGTGCTCCTACCCTCTGAGACTTTAAGAAAATTGGATACATTTGGTCCATTTTGCTTTATGCTGCTCTCACTGAAATCAATGGATAGTATCAATGCCTTATATAAAGGAATTGTCTCTTGCTGCAGCTCTATCTCTAAGTTTGTGAAGAATAGTAAAGAGTTGTGGGTACAGGTTTGGGGACAAAGTAATTTTTTCCCACGAAAGAAAGGATGAATTGCTTTAAAATTCTTAGTTATTTTAGGAATGGTTATTTAACATTTCAATTCAACTGCTCTATTGTAGAAAAATTATGTAATGCTTTCTGTTATCTACTTTGGGAGCAGCACAGTTTACAAAACTGATGGATTCTGTATGTTCTGAGATCAAACCAAGTTTTCAGAATAATTTATAGAGCTTAATAATCTGTGAACATGATTGCTGAATATTATCATTCTGTACTGTGTTTGCTGTGAGCAGTAGCTGTGATGGCCAAGGTGCTTTCCAAGTAGCAAGAATGACTTTTTTTCTGATGAATCTGCAAAATCTGTATTTAAATAACAGCTGTAAATCTCACATCTGAGAACTCCCTTAGTTCTCTTCCTAATATGTTAGAGTGATAATTTTATTAAATGCTGGATGTAAATGTTAAAAAAAATAAATCTAGAGGGAAATGGTAGGATGGTATGATGCACGGATATCATTATTAAGTTATGTCGTTGCCACGAGTGGGCGAGAGAAAGTGATTCAGATGTCTATTGCTTCTCTGTGGAGTCACTGGCAGGAGTCTGGGAGGAAAACTACCCAGGTGTCCCAGCTGCAGTCCCTCTGAGGGACAGTGCTCCTGCCTCGTGCTCCCTGTGGGAGGGGAAAAAGGTGCGGTCAGGGATGAAGGTCAGTTTACTCAGTTACACCCATTCCCCTATAACTGTGCACAAAGGGGGAGTGGGCTGACAAAACCATGCAAAGACTTCCCTGCCTCTTTGTCTGGTAGCATCTACTCCAAGTGGAGGACCCTTGCAGCTGCAAGTTGTGCAGCTTTTCAAAACTTGCTCTGGGGCTTGAGTCAAACCAATTTTGTAGAACAGTCAGGGTTTCTGAGCACACATGTAGCTTCATTCTTTTCCCTGGAAACACCAAAGTGCCGAAGAGTTGTAGCTCTGGCATATCCCTTGTAGAGCCACAATGAAGGAAATGGCTGTGTCTCAGATGCTGCAATACTAAGAGAATGTGGGAAAGGACACATAGTATAACTTCTTGAGATAACCAACATAATTGGAAGAAGACCCTTGTTTTGAAAAGCCTTATGGAGAAATATTTTTTTACTTTGCTTTGAGAATGACTATCAATAAACTTATTTTGAACACTGAACCTTGTTGCAGTACCTTCTGTGGGCTGGTCCCTGTGACAATAAAAATGAACTTCTGAAGTCTTGCAAGAGGGAGGAGAGAAGCTGAGAATGCTGGGCATGCAGCAAGAAGTCAAAGGTGCTGGTCAGGAGTCTGCAGCCTCCCAGAAGGGAAGATACTGGCAGCCATCATTTTGGGGCAGAGGTAAATGCAGCTGTTGTGGAAAGCAACAGGAGGGGAAAACCTCAATTTAAAACAAATCCTAAGCACTCCCATCTCCCATTGACTTATTCTGACATGACATCAAATAAAGATCACAACCCCAAAGTCAATATGTTTGCTCAGACAGAATAATTTCAGCCAAACAATACTCAGTGTCAGGAATGACAGTATCACATATCATACTGAAATCAGGAAGACAAAGACAGACATGCTCGCAGACTCAAAAAGGAGCAAGCAACTCTTTGTTCAGTCCTCTTAGTATTGAACATTCTTGCAGGAGCAAGCCTTCTATGTAGCAGAAGTCATAATTTATCATAAAATTATGATCAGATGAGATACTTATGCCTCTATCACTTGAGGACTGCAGGACTCCCCTGGATTGAGCACAATGAAGCACTGTGAGCCTGACTCAGAGGCCACCAAAGTCAGCAAGGTACCAAGGATCACAGTAGGATGACAGAATTTTTATTAATAGATTCTATGTCTCTGTATTGCCAACTCTGAGCACTGAATTGTTATTAGTCCCTAAAAGCTGCAGCAACGACTTAAAATTCTTAGCTACTAAAATTATGAAATTATGATTTTATTTGCCCTGGCATCTGTCATAAATCCAGTGCTTTCAGGATTTATGTGTAAACTTATTCCTTTTCATTCATGAGGCTGATTTTTTTCTTAATGTCAGTAAAAGGAATAATCTCAGGTGCCAGTATGACTTCCAGTGTCACAGTGACAGCGCTGCGAGTTGGCACCCCTTCGAATCAACTTACGGTAGCCTGCAAATGCGGCTGTACGGCTTCCTCAAAAGAAGATTATTTTGCTCTGAAAATTAAGTGAAAATCTGCTATCAAAAACCCAACGGGCGCCGGTGCCACGGCAAAGCCAAACCAGGCGAGGCCAGGGAAGGGACCCCCGCGCTGCCGGAGCGGCCGGGAGAGGGAACCAGCAAGTTGGGCTTCACCCTCCGAGCAGCCGTGGTAAATCTCAGGAATACAAACTCTGTTCCCCGTAACCGCGCCCAGGTTTAACTAACTCAAAGCTGGTGTCAGCGGCAGGACCTATTGCGTGTGTCGGTGCGGGACCTGAGTCGGGTCCTTCTTGAGCGACAGCTCCGACCACCGGTGGTGGGTTCCCGACCACCGCGGGAGGGCGGTGGGATGCTCCCAGGAAGCGCGAGCACCGCCTCGCCTCGCCCCGCCAGGAGGGTATTTCCCCTGCAGCGCCTCTGTCCCGGGGTGTGGGGGGAGGCTCCGGGGCTGGCGGCTGCGGCGGGAGAGCGCCACCGGCCCCAGCCCGGCCGAGCCCCGCCCGCCGCTGCCGGGCGGTACGGGCCCGGCCCCCATTGGCCGCGGGCGGCCCCGTGAGCGGCGGCGGGGGACGCGGGAGCGCCGTTACCCAGCGCGGGGCCGCGGCTGCCCTTCGCCCCCGCCCGCCTTCCCGGCGGCGCGGTCGCTCCCGGGAAAGGCGCTGTGCTCCCTATGCTCGGCTCCGCTCGGCTCGGCCGCGGCGCCGGCGGCGAGCGCGTGTTGCAATACGTGCGTGTGTCTGCGGCACAGCCCGGGGCGGCGGGAGGGCTCCCTGCCCTCCGGGGCGGCAGCGAGCCCCGCCGGGCCCGTCCGCTGCACGCCCCCTGCTCCGGGGCCATGTGCTAAGGAGTGAGCGAGGGTCGGAGTGGTCCCCACCCGCGGGAGACCCCGGTTCAGCTGTGCAGCCGGAGTCGGCGGCGGGCACGGGGAGCCCCGGCTGTGTATTGTTCTCCCTGACAGATAACGTGATCCTGGCCAGGCGAGAGCGAGGGGGCGGAGGGGCCGAGGGAGGGAGCAAAAGGAAGCGGAGGGAGGGGAGGGGGCAGGAGGATTCCGCGTCCTCGGAGGAAATTCTCAGGCCGGGAGGACGCACGGCTTGCGCACGGCAAGCCGGGACTGGCTCTCCTGGGAGTTCCCTCGGCGGGGAGGGGGAGGGGGGCGGCGATCTCCGCCGGCGCGGGGAGGCCGCGGCTTCGCCCTCCGAGGCCCTGCCTCCGTGCCCTGCCCGGCCGCGCGGTGCTCCCGGCCCCTCTCTGCCCCGGGCACGGGCACAGGGGCGGGCAGCGCCCACCACCCGCTCCGGGATCGCTCCCCGCCGGCGCGCGGGGGGACCCGGTGACGTCACGGGAGGCGCGCTCCCCGCGCTCGCTCCGCGCTCGCCGCCCTGTAACTTCTGTTCTGGGAAGTGGTGCCAGGAATAGCCCAGCGGAGCCGCCTGCAGCGCGGAGCGCTCCCTCCCGCCGCGGCCAGGGCGGGCTGCGGCTCCCGGGCCTCCGCCTCTCCCCCGTGCAACACCAGCCCCTCCGCCACTGTCAGAGAGATGGTGATGAGCCTTTCCAAAAAGAGGGAGAGGAATGACCTGCCTTAAGATAAACGCGTGAAGCGGGCGCCCCTTGGCCGTTGGAATATTTCTTGTCTGTCTTTATATATAAAGAAGCATCGCGAGCCGCCTCACTCCGGGCGAGCCCTCAGCAAAGGAGCAACGCGAGCGCCCGGCGGGATCAGCAGCAGCAGCAGCAACAACAACAACAAGGGCACCGGGAGGGCTTCCCTCCTTCCTCCTCGGTGACTTCCCAGGTGAGCAGCAGCGGGTGCTGCGGGCACCTCCTCCTCCCTGCCCGCCGGTCGTCCCCTGTCACCAGCAGCAGCTGACAGCCGGTGTGGTTGCGGGGCGGCTGCCGGCGGCGGGGGGCACTCCGGCGGCTGCCTGTCTCGGGTGCGGGGCGCCGCGGGGCTGGGGGTCGGGCCGCGGCAGAGAGTGCGCTTGGCTGAGCCGCGGGGTCTGTGACCGGCGCTCCGAGCGCCGCCCTGGACGCCCGGGGCCGCGGGGGTAAATGGAGGGCAAGGCGGCGGGGGAAGCCGGTGAGTCTGTAAAACCGCCGGACCGGTAAGTCACCTCTGTGGTGGCGGCTCTGGGCGCTGGCAGGCACCGGCACCGTCCCCGGGGCACCACGGCCGGCGGCCCTTCCCGCTGAGCCGGCGCAGGAGGGGGACGCGGCGGGGACAGGCCTTTGTCGGTGACACGCCGTTAGGAAATGTGGGGAATACCCGGCTTGTAAGTGTATGCAGATGAGGAGCAGGCTGCCTTGCGTAATCCCCTCCTGCGGCGGGGAATGGGCATGGTCACCGCCGGGGAGAGGCGCCCGCGGGGGGGCCGCCCCGGTGGGGCTTTCTCCGCGGCCTCTGGCGCCCCGGGAGCGGGAGGCGGGGGGGTTCCATGCGGGGGGGCCGCCCGGGGCCACCCGGCACGGCGGTGGCGGGCAGGGCGCCGAAGGGAGCGGAGGGAGGGGGTCTGGCTCTGGCTGCCAGCGCGTCCCCGCGGGGGGCGCCGGACAGGGGGGACGTGCGTTTATGTGGGGAGCCCCGGCACCGGGGGTGCGTGTGTGTGAGTGCGTGTGCGCGCTGCGCCGCGGTGACTGTTCCCTGAAGTGGGTGGGACGTTGGCCCGTTCCGGGAATGTTCCATGACGTGTAAACGCCACAGGAAGGGGGTTAACGAGGGGCTTGGCCGGGGCCACCGCCGGGTCCCTCCCTCCCTCTGTCCCCCCGCCCGGCGGCGGGGCTGCCGCGGGGGCCGGCGGGGGCACGATCCCTTATGTAATGCGGTGTACGTGTGCGGCCGGCGGGGATTATGTAAGCGGCACGTCCGCGCCTGTCGCATAGGATATCGCATAGGATACACCGCCGCACGCAGGCTCCGCGCTGGGAGGCGGGCAGGGGCGAAGGGCTACCCCGCCGCGGCCCCGCCGTGTCCCCGCCGTCGGGGTCAAGCGGCGCGGGGGGGGGCGGGGGGAAAGCCCCGGGTTATCCCGGGTGATGCCCCGTAGCCCGCTCCGACCTTCCTGTCGGGGGCTGGCTTGCGGCACGGCCTTCCCCCGCATGAGGGAGCGGCGGGGAAGGAGCGTAATGATGTCTGTGCTCCAGGTGGTGGGTGCCCCGAGGAGCTCCGGCCCGCGGGTGGGGAAGCCGGCGGGAGGCCCCGCGGGTCCCGGCCGGCCGCTGGCCAGCACGCCTTGTCTCCGTGGGCAGGCGGCCGGGGCTCGCCCCGGCACGACGATAAAACTCATCAGAGTTAAATTTCCCGGAAAAGGGTTCTGTTTTTCTAATTAGTTGGCACTAATGGTCAAACTTTTTTTTTTTCCAGGTGTTTTTGTTTGGTTTTTTTTTTTTTAACATGGTAGATGCAGAAATTAAACTTCTACTCAAACATTAAAGAGTTGGTGTTTTTTTAGACAGTAATTCTTAAATACCTTTTTAAATTAAACCAATAGAAATACTAATGAGTTTCAGCAGAAATATTTAGCTAAATATTTTTCCTTCTCTCATTTTAAAATGAAGCCAACTTTAATATAAAACCTCTCTGTTTTTATACATTATTAAACAATAGAGGGGGCATAAAGCATTTTATGCTTACTTATTCAAGGATGTTACATTTTTTTTTCCAACTAATGAGGAAAGAAGTAAATTACTTACAAAAGAAGTATATTAAATGGTCGGGGTGGCAAAAGAGAAGCGTTGCTATGTAGGTCTGTGCTTCTCTGCTCCCCGGAGCTGCGAGTGCAGGCGTGCGTTCATGCAGCTCCCAGCTCAAGGAGTCATCGTCATCAGGAGTTCTGGGGACACCGGGTAATTATAGTAATTACTAAATTAAAAGAACTACTGGTCTAACGAGGTACAAATTCACCGGGCCCAGTTTTAAATTCTGTTGTTGAGGTTTACCACTGACTGCCAGAGGAATGTGATCCTCAAGTTATCAGGATGTGGTGCGGAATCCTCAATATTTTGATAGTGAAAATGATATGCAGACATGCTAAAAAAGTGCATCTGTTCTTTAAAGATAGGAGAGTCTCTGCCTCTTAGGTTTGCACCATGTGGACATATTTAGATAGATGCAGTGTATCCTGTGGGTAATATATATTTACAGTTATATGTTAAATCTTTCCTTATCCTCCAGTCAGGAGATACTTCTGAAACTTCAGGTATGGATTATCTGAAACTTTCTTCATTTGTTTTTTTTGCTTTGTCTCATGTTTCGAAAAAAATTAGTATTGTAGAATAGGCTGAGAGGGTTTTTCCATGTGAGTTTTTTGAAGTTTCTACTGTCATCTGTAAATGCATTTAAGATTACTGTGGTTTTCAGCTGTGCAAAGGCAGCAGTGGTATGATACGAAGTCAGTGTGTCATTAATTTTTTTGATCGAATAATCCACATTTTTAATGTTTTATAGTCTCTCGTGTTGATATTATTTTCCAATGGCTGTTGGGCATAGCAGTTACATACATCCTGGCTGAGGTGACAGGTTAAAACCTCACTGCTATGGATTAGAATAAAATTGAGCAGCGCTTGTCCCAAAGCACAAATCTAGAGGACTCTTAATTGTGTATCTAAGTGCAATTGTGTGGCAACAGTGCAGAATGCTTCTTTATAAAGGCAGATTTTTAGATTCTCAAGTGACTAGATTGCCTCATATGTGAGGTCTGTTTACAAACCTTCTTGTTACTATGAAGACAAAACAGAGAGCCATATGCATTCATGTGGTCCTTGCTGAATAATGGTACATGTGTCTACTTGAGTGTTTGGCAGTATATTGTGTTTAGTTTATGTGGTGGCACCCTACAAGGCTATTCTTTTTTGACTTTTAATTATTTCTAATACTATTGGCTCTACTCAGTTGTGCGAGCAAACTTATGGCACTGGCCTGTTTGTAACTAAGCAGGACATGTAACATTTTTAGGCAGGACATTTATTGTTGAGCATTTTACCGAACTTCTTTTTTTATTCGTTTATTTAGATGCTTGTTTTTAAAAGAATTAAGGTGAAATGGATTTAAGCAGAAGTGAAAGTAATGAGTACAGTTTTGCATGTCCCTCTGCTCATCATTTTTGGGTCCAAAGCAGGGGCAGTTACTGCTTTTGTAATTTAACCATATTAGGTAGTGGGAATACAGGAGCTGTGTGCCTGGCAGAAGTGGTTTACTTAGTGAAATGCTACCATATTTACACATCAAAGAGAAGAATGGTTGCTATTTAAGAGTATTACTGTAGAGTATACCAGTTATAGTAACGTATAAGTCACAGTAATGTGACCTGGATTATGAAATATGGCACGCCATCTTTCACATTTGAATATGGTGGGGCTTTGTAAGAGGCTGTGTGAGTTATATTGATAGATATCTATCCAGCTCTGTAAGCAGAGCTTATCAAGTACTACTTCCATGTAGTTCTTGCTTGATTCTGCCTAAGAATGGCAGGTAAACTGCAAGAGCTGAGTACTAACTTTCTCTGTCTTAGATCCCAGGATAAATCGTGCCCATCAAAAGTTGGTTCATCATGTCAATGGCCTTCATGCAGGATAAGGAGAAAGTATTTCATCCATTTTACCTCAGATGTTGAGAAGACCTGAATCTGTCAGTGGGTGGCTTTAAATTATTGGTCCTTTGAGCAGGAGGAATACATAATTAGTATTAGTCTGATGAGTTAAAGAGTTCAGGAAGAGTTAATTGCTAATACTTTTGGGAGTTGAACAGGAGTGTTGAGTGCAGAGGCTGCATACCTTTGTTATTTGAAAAAGGTCTGATAAGTTATGAGGAAACCTTTTTTTTTTTTTTTAAAGAGGCAGGTAATTTTTTCTTAAGATTTCTTAAACAGCATCTCTGAAGTAGTATGTTGCAGAGTAAATATTTTTTTTAAGTTATTTGCCTTTCTCCTGTAGCTTAACCATTTGTTTGTTGTTGTTTCTTTTGTTTTTTTTTTTTCTTCTCAATAAAAGGAACTATCTAGCAGTTCCTAAAGAAGTGAAGAAACAGCAAACGGAAGCATAAGCTGGATGGAAAATGGAGAATAGTATTTTTCGCGTGTTTCAATCAGTAATTTTGGATGCTACATTTAAATAAAGTAACACAGAATTATCACAGAAGAATGAAGGTTTCAATCTGGCTGTGCCATTTTGATAGGAAATAGCAGCTTTGTACAGTCTTGTTTCTCTTTTGGGTGCTTAAACAACTTTTATAAGGCTTTGCAACAACTGCCCTATTTCAGCAGGAAATTTTAAAAAGCAGTTCATCAGGGCCATATTCTTCATTCTTAAGTGAAATTTGGACTTGTGAGAGTGCTTGTCTGACAACCTGAGAGAAGAAATACATTGTAAATAGAAGTGCTAGAAGTTTTTTCGTGACAGCCAATTAACAAGCCCCTATTTGGACCTTAATAAATAATAGTGTAAACATATCCTTTTTTTTTTTAGCTGAAATAGCAAGTGGCAGACACCATGTATGTCTTATTTTAATATTCTGAACCTTTGTTCATAGATTAAGCAACTGACTTGGCCCTAACTGCTCATTTGTAGTAGGTTGTCCCCAGTAGGATTAGTCCCTGAGAAATCTCTCTGGCAAAGCTATGAGCATGGAAAAGGTGTGAGAGGATATGGGTAGGGGAAACAATCTGATACAGTGTTTCCAAATCGCCAATGTGTACTTCTGAGGTACTTGTACCTCAGAAGATGTACAAGTACCATATGCAGTTTTGTCTGTCAAGTTAAATCTTTTGCCTTGTTTTACTCTCTTGTGATTAATTTCTTGCCATCATTGAGACAGTCTAAACTTGAGAATTTCTTCTTGCTCTGAGGAAGTATTGTGGATTCTGTGTGCTTATTTTCATTTGTCTTTCAGGCACATTTTGTACATCTGCAAAATACTCATTCTGTTCTCTGTGTGCCAGGGTAATAGCAGCAGAGTGTGGACCACACTGGTTTTGGTTGTAATTTTGCTTATGTTTCTGTATTTCCTTGTTTTGCCCTTGATGTGTCTCTTTTATTGTTTGTTTGAACCTGAATATTGCCTTTTACTTGAATAAACAAAAACCTGTGCATGCTTTTTTTCCCTCCACTTTCTGTCGATGGGGGTCTCAGGGCATACCTACCCAAAAATGCAACACTTAAATAGTAGCTTTCTTAAAGTAATACAGTGCAAAAATGTGGATTTAATTATCTGATGTAAATTCCCCTGGTACATGGTTATGCTGATACGACTAGTTTGTATAGTGATAATATCCTTTTTTCCGTGTTTGTTTATGCACATTCTATCTCTGTCAGTGTAGACTTAGACTCAACAGAAAAGTTCTTTCTAAAAATGACATAGAAACCACAAGTAATATAATAATGCAGTAGGTAATGAGTTTATGGCCACTTCATGCACACAGGGGCCATATGTTGCACCTCAATTTCTGTTTAACAGAAAATTATTTTATTGTTTTTATTTTTTCTTGCAATTGACAGTTCTGCCCTAATATGCAACTCATATGCAAGAAATTTGATCCTGCTAAAAAGTAATTGCAAAGAATATATCTGTTCTTAAAGATTTTTTAAGTTCACTTCATTGCAATTTAAGTAGGTTGTAATAAAACTGCTGCAGATCTGGCTAAAATCTCTGATTTATGTAAGCTGCAAAAGGGGGGAGAAAAAGGTTGTACAGTATTTTTTGAAAGGCTGTTGTGTCACACAAGAGGAATTCAAGGTTTGATTGCTACAAAAAGTTCCTTTTTTAGATGGTAGTTTATTGGAAATTCCATACAAAGAAAAGCAGTTAGAAAATTTGCGTGTATAGTTCAGTTTAATAGAAAAGTAAAAACTAGAGGAGCTGAAGGGAATTGAAATTACAGTGTCAGGTGACATTTTAAAGGCAATGCAATAAAATAGAGTTTGACTCTCTTCATAAGAAAATAGTCCTGAAAAAAATAAAGCAGAAAACCCCCAGATTATCTTCTGTAATTTATAATGAAGTTTGGACTTTTGTGGCTACAGAGGTTAGTATCGTTGCTGGGCTGACTGGTCTAACTTAGTCCTCGCAACCTCCCCACCCCCAAGTGTGCCTGGAATCTTCCTCTGCTGGGCTTGGTGGTTGAGTGTCAGAGCTTGGGCGCAGTCCTTATCAAGTGATTTATGAATATGGAGTAATACTGGATGTTTTCTAGAAAGAAATGTAAGAAGCTGAAAGAAAAGTCCAATTGCACAGTGTAGGATATGATATAATATCACAGAATTTTGTTGAAATAATATTATTTAGTGAGCAATTTTTCCATAGAGTAATATCTGTGCTTAGGCAGAAAGGAACTTTATGTTTAAAAACATCTAATGGCACAGAATCAGTATTTTCAAAATTAGTCTTATTAGACAGTGGGGTTGTCTTGCATATTGTTGTTTTTTTGTTGTTGTTTGTTTAAATAAGATAAATGGCCTAATCTCTGTATGCATTTTGTGTTTGTGGTTTGTATTAAAAGAAAACATGTAGTGTGTCAAGAAAGAATAGTATGAAATAATAACTGAGGTTACCCTTCCTTGACAACAAGACATGACACTATTTAGTTAGAACAAAAACTATTTAGTTTATACCAAAGTCAGTATTCAACAGAAACTAAGTTGCTGGCATTTATTAACAGTCTTCACAGGTCAGTGTATTTCATTTTGAGTGTAGTCTGCTTACAAAAGTTCTAAAAGTATGTGGAGTTTTATGTTCCTTGTCTTTCAAAGACAGCTAAAATAAATAGTTCAGTTAGCTGAAAAATAATATCTTTATTTGCTCTAACTTACCAATATTTGTGAGGTCTGAATGTGGTTTTCTTTCTTTCTGCAAAAGCATTAGCAATGAAAATGAGATGCTCCGGAGAGTAGTGCAGGCCCGCGGTTAAGTGACATCTGTGCATGCTGACAGTGTTAAACTGAGTCCTCTGTGACACCTGTGAAACACTGATTCATCTTGAGAGATGAATTGTTAATGTTTTAGAAAAGAAAATCAAGTAAAATTCATGATTTTTTGTAACAATAGAGATGGACTTATTTTGACTTTCTCCCCTTAACAGCAGTTACGTTTATGAACACAATTTCTGAAGCTGCTTATGAAAAGTCTTTTAACTGCGTTTGTCTGAGATAAAATAGTTCTTTAGTGAAAAAGGTATTTATCTTTGGCAGGACATTCATGGACTCCTACAGCCAAATTCCCTAACCTGTTTAAGTCAATAAAAGTTTCTACAGTTTAGTAAAAATAGGATTAAACTATGAACTATGAGACCATAAAGTTGGACAACTTGATGCTGAGTGATATGATAGTCTGTTTTGATCACCAGGCAAACTCGTGATACTAGGCTCTTTGAGTAAAGAGATTTTGTTGTAAAATCTCTGCAAAGCTCTGTGAATATAATTTCTTCTAACATTCCAAGTAAAATTGTGTAAAATAAAACTTGACACGTGTTCCATTATTTTGTGCTTGGTCCTACAATAGTAGCAAAATCCCTCTAAAAGTTAGTGGATATTTTCACAGTGGTGCTTGGCTAGAATATTTGATTTCTTAAGGCTTAAATAATGAGTATGCTACATGTATTTAATTTCGTGAGGTAGGGTTGAATTTTGATACAGGCTTAGCAAGATGTTACTAATACATCTGAAGAAATTTGTGGTAAGTGTAGGGCTAGCACCTTTATAAAATACGCTTGAGGAGGAAATGATGTTAGTGAAATAAAAACTCACAGGAAGGTTTTTTTAGGGCTAGAGTGATGCCAAATACTGTGCTGCTGCCTCCGCAGTCGGTTTGTATTGTGTTAGGATGGAGAGGGCAGTGAGGTTGGTCTAGTAAGTTATCTGTCACGTTTGATAAGTTATATATTTTTAATCTCTGATTTGCTTAATTACTAGTTAAAAAAATACACAAATTGTACTCATCTTTGACCTAATTTAATGTAGTGACTAATGTTAACTATTGGTCAAAAACTTGAGAGTCAGCCATGCATTAGTAAAAATACTACATGGTTTGGAGTAATGAGTAGGGCAATTTTGAGTCAGCTATTTTTTTTGTAAACAAGTAAGATTGTAAATTGGAACTGATATACAGTAGTATGAAGATTCCCATAGCACCTTTCTTTGGACTGACAGGAGTTTGGTCTGTGAAATGTTGGGGGGTAAAAGGATGACATATAGTACATTAGTTTTCTCTGATTTGTTTTTAGCTCAACTCATTAATAGTTGAAAACTGTTACCATATAATTGTTCAGTGATTCCATTAAATTAGTTAGTGATCTCTTTGTGGACAAAATTTAATCACTCTGTATGTTAACTTTATCAACAGGCTTGGAAGAGAGGTGAGAAAATAATAGAGAAGGGAATTCAAGTGAATCAGGTTCTCCACGTTTTTCTTTTGGAGCAAGGACAAGGTGCGTTTACAGGGCACCTTGGAAATACTTGGTTTGCTTCTGGGTTGTACAGATTTCATCATCTGCAGTTGATAAACCTCAACCTTCCATGACAGGGGATTGGACTGGACACATGCACTTGTGAAAAGTGAGTGTACAAGGAGAGGAACCTTTGCTTTAGTTTTGGTCTATGTCCTCTGTGTGATGCTTTATAGTGGTGTGTCTGGGGTCTTTGTTCATTCTTCTGTAGTAACGGCAAAGTAGCTTTCAGTAGATATACCCTGACTTTCCTTCCCTTGCTCCCCAGATCACCCTCTGCATGGCAGGAAACAGAAAGACACATGGGATGATGGAGTTCCTTTACGCACACCTCTCCAAAACTTCAGTGCAGCATATTTTCCGCAAATGGAGTGACTATGAGAGAAATCTTTTAATTTTCTTTCTCTTTCTCACTCACAATTTTGCTAAGTAAAGAATAAAATGTGGATGTTAAATACACAATTCTGGATGTATGCTGGTTGAGGATGAGGCTTAGAGCGGAAGACGAATAAGATGGGGAGGGGAGGTTTGAATGTAACTGACAGTCGATTATAACTGCCTACAGGAAGTTATTTTTATCAGATCAAGTTTCCCTTTAACATTGTCTTCAACCTAAAGAATTTTGGTATAACAGCTTTTAAAATCCCTGCCCAGTCACAAGTCGTAGAAGCATGTGTTGATGAGAACTGAGGTCCTACAGAAGGCACCGTCTAGGATAGCTTTCATTGTTTGAGATCTCCACAGATAGCTTACACACAGAATATAATGCATTCTTATCTTGCTCAGTGCTTGAAGGTATTTCTCTTTACATTTGCTTATGCACACTTTTGATTTAATTTATTTGCAGTATCATTTGATCCCGGTCAATAGTTCGACCCACTTAAATAGCAAGCAGGAGAATAAATGAAACCAATTTTGACTAAGTCTTTCTCAGTCAAGTGGGTTATCTGGCGAGCCAAGAGTGTAATAAATAGATTTGGTGGCTATTTACAGATTCACACACTGGAAAACAGAGAGCCGTGTTTCACAGTTTCGTGATATAATTCAGACAGTGTCGCATCCAGATAATAAAATTACACCTGTGTTTTTATCTCAGCCAGAAAGGCATTTTTTTTGGGCTTCTGCTTTGATACTTTCCCATAAAAATAAACATTACAGCAGAAAATTGATGGAGTTTGTCACATTGTGTGAAGAAATATTTAAGAAGACATGTCTAAGTATATACATATACACATATATGTTATCATAGCTTTTGCCTTTAGTCATGTTCTGTCTCCCTTATAGTACGTATACCTGGAATAATTTCATGAGAGCTCATGGTTGGAGGTCTGGCTTGTTTGTCACTGAGAGGAAAATTTAACCTAGATTTAATGTAGGTTCAACTTCTGCTGTTGTTTAAATATCAAAGAAAATATTTTAAATAAATAAACTTATTTGCATTATTTATGTGTGAGTATTAGCATTTATTTCACAAGTGTGTACATAGATGCATATACACAGCCACATTTTGTTAAACAGCTAAAAAAGCATCATAGTTCTCTATGATGAACTGCTGTGGTTTCACTTTGGTGCAGTGGGTATCAAAATTGCCCAGGTGACCTTTCTGCGATGTTGTTCACTGTTCTGGTGCTCTGCTGATATGAGGATGCCAGCAGGGTCAGTAACTGAGTGTGGCCCATTTAACTGCCTGTGACTGACTCAGCCAAGGTTATGTCTTGCTGGACCATGAAGATGTTTGCCTTCTGAGTTGGAGCACTTTAATGCCTTTTACATCCTCTTGTTTCTGAAGGACATAGTCATATCACTCTCAGTCTAGTAAAAAGGTTAAAGGACCATTCCTGATGCCCTGTCAGTGGTGCCTGGCAGTCTTCTTGTGCATGGTGCTCATTAACCCTCGCTCCTCTGTAGGGCACCCACCTTCACACCCTGGTAGAACTAGTGGTGTCAAGTCTCATGGTTGTAGAAATGTGACTAGAAAGTCAATCCATGAGCAGACTAACTGTGTAAATAGATGGTGGAAATGAAAGCTATTATAAAAACCGCGTGCATCGTGCTAACACTTATCGTGTTGCTTGACCTTCACTTTCTCTGGTGTCAAGCGCGAAACCATCTTGCACTCATCTCACAGTTTTCTAATCAGTGCCCCACAGCTGAGAAGATGACACTAAGCTGTGCCCGACCCAGCTTGTGACACCACGTGAACTGCCTTGTCTCTTGTGAATAAAAATGAAAATTCTGTAATTTTGCATCATATCCTTACCAATAAAAGTACGTAATGGGAAACTGTTATTGATTTTTTTCATGAGGCCAGGATTTTGCCATCAGCTTAGATAGGAGTTGTACTGCTGCAGTAGTGCTCCCCGTGACTGTCTCAGCCTATAAATGGAAACCTTCAGCTTGCAAAGTTTGCTTTTCATATTGGATATAGTAATGCTAGGTGAGAATGTTGGAAAAACTGTCTACATGGAAACAGCCTCTGGATACTTCAGGCAGAGAAGATCTACAACAAAAGGCACTCTCAACAGAAATGATTTTTACATTGCCAGATGGTATAAGGTAATTTGGACAGAAAAAGATACATTGTGTACCCCAAGGTGCTTTCATTGTGCTTTGAATATAAAATGCGTGAAGTCTTATGTGCAAGAGTTGGAACTGACAGTGGCTTAGAGTTGTGGTTTTACCTATTTTTTATTATGATTTGTAGTTATAACTCAGCTGAAAAAGGAACTTGCTTGGAGCCAGAGCTGTATACTTGTCCTGTATGCTTGTCTCCCCATTGAAATCCCATTATCTGGGTTTGGAATTATTAAAGTGTGAGAAGCTTGCATTTCATTTCAGTTTGAGTATGTCTAGGTTGTTGTTGTTGTTGTTGTTTTGTGGGTTTTTTTGTTTGTTTGTTTTGTTTTGTTTGGAGTTTTGTTTTTGTTGTTTTGGTTTGGTTTTTTTTGAATGAGGGCTGATACCTTCTTATTTCAAGTGGCCTTATTTCAAAATTGTTTTTCTTTTTTTTTTTTTTTGCTTGTTTCTGGCATGGCTCAGCATTAAAAAAGATAAAACAATATATATAAAAGGTTTACAAGGTCCTAACCCTAACCCTATCCTATGTATCTAGTTCTCCATCTGTAGCCCAGTAGCACCAAACTGAATTAGCTTATCACTGATAATGAGGTTTTTCTTTGCACTTCCCTGTTTTTAGATGTAATTTTGAAAAAATCTTGTACCTCACCTGGTGGGTGGATGAGAGGGGAGATGAGCTATTCTCTTTTTTTTAAATAATAAAAACAAAATTAAAAAAAAAGAGGAAAAAGCCCAGTTCAATGAAAGCTTTTGACATGATTCTAGAATGCATAACCCTGGGCAAAAAGGGCCAGTTATTGGAGTAGTTCTTGAGTAATCTAATTGTTTGATAAGGATCCTTGCTGGGTTGGTTGTTGGAAACATTCCATTTTTAAATTTATGCCTTACTGCATACCCTGAGGTATGTGTACAACACATTATAATTGCACAGTTTATTATTTTATTAATGAGAGCTGTGATAATGTGTTGGCTCATGAATTCCCTCCAGTCCAGGTATGGTCTCCTAATTGCCCAGGGATCTGTGATGCTGTCGTTTGTTCTGGGGATGGTGACAGAGAGCAAAAGCAAAGCCTTTCCAAGCATGGTTTACAAAACTCAGACCTTGCCCTAAAGCCTGTGTTTGGTGTGATAATGCAACCGAAGGCTGGAAAGGCCAGATACCTCTATAACACATACCTAATGAATAATAACAGAAGCGGCAGAAGTAAATTCTTACTATATAATCCTGAGTATCTGAGATTTTGCCAGCTGGAAGGAGAGGGCTGCACACCTTAATTGCCCTTCCTAACCATAACAGAGCACCCCTTAGTACTTCTTTGATCTGGGTCTCTCCTCCCTGCCTCTTTGCCTGAGTGGCTGGAAGACTCTGACTTCATTTGCTGTAAGGCACACAACAGTGAGCAAGCATCTGGCATGCAACAGCAGCTCCTAGTTTTCATGTGCCTCAGGGGTAGCAGGCGTGCTAGGTTGCCTATTCCCGTGTTCTGGAAACTATTTCTGTATGCCAATACCAGATCTGCAGTACAAGAGGAGGGAGCAGCATCAGTAGAGGTGTGGTCTGTGGAGTAGTTGGGGAAATCCAATTTACTGTTTCTGTAACTCTGGAGACAAAACTTTCCCGTAAAAAGCCATGGCAAAACACCACATCCTCAAACAACTAGCACTTGCTCCACAGCATTGCCTGACTTTCCTGGTATGCTGTAAACTTCTGACACTGGGTTTGCCAGATCCGGGAAAGCTCTCTGAGGACGTTGTGGCAGCCTGGGTAACCCCAGCCCAGGACGGTGGGATGGTGAGTTCCCGCTGAGCATATATAAGGCTGCCTCCTTACTCTAGTGCTTGCTACAGTTTTCTACAGCTCCTGAAACTGCTCATTACGGAACTTGGCTCTTCTACGAGGGCTTTTCATAGCTGTAGCCCCTGTGGCTTGATGCAGCATGCTTTTCTGGAGGAACAGATGGTATATTACGTAGAAAGTTACTGTATTTTTGTATCACTGGTTTGTATTTATTTATTTTGCTGTTCATCTTCCTATTTTTTTTAAGGTGGGCATATAGGGTAAGTGCAAAACTTGGAGTCAGTATTGTATTTGCCTTTGATATATTCAACTCTATATTTGCGTATGTATGCAGTATTTTACACTGAGTAGTGTGTGCTTTCTGAAGTTTTAGTGAGCAGATTTTCCTAATTTGTATTGAAATTAGTCAAAATACTATAAGAGGAAAAAAGCATTTTCCCCTTAGAAGTAAGAAGATCTTTGAAAGGAAAAGTTAATATCTTCTTAAGCTTTGTACTCACTGGTGTACAGTTTAGTTTTTAAGTCAGTAGATGTGTTTTCTGTGTCTAATCTTTGGGTTTTTTTTAATTGATATCATCTGGTCAATTTGAGAGAAAATGCTATTCCCATCAGAAAAATATTTATTCTAAATATTTTTGTTGCCTAGGATCTTGTTGAATTCATGAGATACAGAAGCAGTCAAGTTGATTTAATATTTTTTTTAACATTTTGAAAGTGTTTTCTTTTTGTTTCCATGAAAACAATTTAAATTAGTATTTTAACAATTGCTTTTGGTTTCTTGAAGTTAGGTTACCCATTGTTGAAAATTTCAGGTTCTTAAACACGAGTTTCAAATCTGCTTTATCTTTATTAGACATTTGAAATAAAACATAAATACTTCAGAAGCCCCAAAATGAGAGTTTGCCTTTTCCCCCACTTACCTTCCAGGATTTAATGTGTTTTGTCTGAAGAATTTCTGTAAGTCATTACTTATAAAAGATAGTTACAATCACAGGGTTTTGATACCTGTTGGCTAAATCACTTTTATGTATTAACTTTTATTTTTTATGTGAATATATATTATATACACATACATGTGTATGTATAACTTTATACACTCACGTATACGAGTGTATGTATGTAAATGTGTATACACATATACACTCACACACTATATCTCTATGAACACTCACACACATCTGCACTGCAGGGGATCATCCTATTTGAAATTTAATGTTTTCATCCTAAACCTGATCCTCACCACATAATGGGAACTTTCCTCTTGGCAATGTAGCATTTTCCCAGTAGCTTCTGAATGGGAGGCTGCATGTCCCTGTGCCTGAAGACTCCTGAAGTACACGGGGGGAGAGAGACCAGAACTGGTGGCAGAGTCCTCCTGGGCCAGGAGAGCATGATATGAGGCAATTAAGTGCAGTAGATGAGAAGACAAAATGATGAGGAATACTTCAGGAATTTCTGATTGCCGCTGCTTCAGTGGTGGTTGGATCATGCCCTTCAGCGTGGGCAGTCTCTCATGCGATATCCTGTGTACTGCTGTACTTAGGCTGGACACCCAGTTCACAGTGAAAACAAGCCCCCCCTTCTGTTTTTTGCCACATATATTTTGAAGATAAATAATTACCTGCTATCAGGTGTTTGGCAGCTTGGACTTTGCCATCTTTGTTTGCCTTGTTTTCCTCATAAAATTGGTGCAGGATATTTTAATTATCTGCTTATAGGGTTGTTTGAGAGAATTCCCTTAGTGATGAGACAGTTCAACAAAAAAATCTCAAGATATTGGCTTTTCCACTTGCACTTCTCAAATATGCCTTCAAATAGAAGTGAAATAATTATAAAAACCTTTTAAGTAGTTTAAATTACCAAGTGATACAATGTAGTGGCTTTGTTCTAAGTATTGCACAATGGGTTGTAAAGGGTAAGAGTGTAACTGAGTTTGTGGGAGTCTGTAAGGGTGCTAGATATTTTGTAGGCAGCCAACTTTGTTTCAGAGTTGTTTTCCATATGTATCTGTAGTTACCGCAATCAACTTCTATTTTGGAGTGGAAAGGCACGTGTTTTCATCAGCGTACCAAGGGCACTGGCAGTGAGACCAGGGCACAGTTTGCATCTGTCTGCTTTAAGTTTCAAACTTAAAATTAATAAAATCAACGCAACAGGTACAGCTCTTTTAAAAATACTGGGGTTGTATTTGGATGAAAAGTATATTGCAGAGAGCATATTGCACTTTCTTGCCTCAAACCGTGGTAGACATGGCTTGGTACCATTCATCAACTAATGGAACAATAAGATGTAATTACATGAAAATTAACTCTAAGGTCATGGACGGGTGTGTGAATACACTGCTGTTCCTTGTTACATTCTGTGTTCTTTAGCAGACACTGTATTGCAACGGGCAGCCATATATGTGTGAAAGATGCCTACTTGCAATTTGGGATGCTGGTGCCTAGTGGTTAGCTTGTCCGTGTGCTGCTGCTATGCCATGCGGCAGTTGTCTCAGTATGGTCAAAAGAGCAAACTGTTGGTGCATTTCCTTCATTCTTGGATATGGGTCTAAAAACAATTGGCCAAGTTTATTTTGAGTGAGTGTGGTACTAAATGGTGAGATTTCAGAAAATCAAATGGCTCTCTTATGTGTTGTTTAGAATGCTGCACACAGGGGAAGCTTTCTTACAGTACTTTTGAGGGTTTTGTCCCCTTTTTCCTTCTCTCACAAGAATGTCAGTACTTATACCCATTGTGTTGTATGATATGGGCTGGATTCTGTTCTAGCACCCACATTTTTAAGGGCCAGATTCTGATCACTTTACTCTGATTGAACTAAATCAAACTGTCTTTGCTACAGTTAATGCTTGTGTAGTGCAAATCATTACCAACACCAAAGACTGATTTGTCTGCTTATTTTTTTTATATTGAAAAAAATCCTGATGATTAGGGCCAGATTGACAACCTTCAGGATTAACTCTTCAAGCTAATGTCAGAACAAGAACCAGTAGAGGTTTCTTCATACTAACTGGGTAGCTAATCCTAGAGTTACACTATCTTTGACAAATTTATCTCTAAAGGGAGGGGTAGAAAACAACCAAACCAGTTCATAACCTTGTAGAAGAAAGTTTTTTGAAAGTATATCCAAAATGTCTAGTTTATAAGTAATTAAAATGCTGTCTTTGACCTTCTTCTAGTAAAATGAGCAGTTTTGGTTAGCCAGTGACACTGCGTATGTCCCATGAAAGATGCAATATATTATGACTCCAAGATACAGACTGGTGATTCTCTAGTTTCAGCTCTAATACATTGAAAATTACTAAGGCCGAAAGACTGGCTTCAGTTCCCAGTGTGACCACAGGGTGGTTATTGCAGAAATACAGCAAAAATACTCTCTTCAGCTAGTGATGGTACTATGAGAAGAGAATTCGGAAGAGCATTTTCCAAACTCCTTGTAACCTTTTTCACTGAAGTTTGTTAAGTACCTCTATTCGAAAATTGACTTTTATCAAGTGGAGCACTGCTAACCAATCTGTCACATTCAACGTATAGAGGAAACATCTAGTGTCCCGTGCACCAGAGGTTGTTGCTAGGACATGCTTATTGTGCAATGACTGTATTTATCACTGTATTTCGACATGTTGTTCAGACACTATTAAAAATGGATCTACAATGTGTCTCATGAGTGAGAGCATACTGTAAACCTGTGCATCCCTCTACCTCAGGAGGATCAGCTATAACCAAAGCATTTCCTACTTGTGGTTGTTCAGACTGCACTTTAAAGCTTCCAGTGGTGAGTGGAGACTCTGAAATGGAGTCCTAACGATGCTTTCCATTTAAAAAGTCTTTCTAATGTCTAACCTAAGAAGGCAGTAATGGTGGGTAGGACTGTAATTCTGATTCTCCCTATGCTTGCCAGGTATACTAATGAGTTACTTAAGTTTAGATGGACAGCTTGAGAGACAATCAGTTAGGAAATGTTAAACATCCACATGCCACTACCCAACTCCTGTGTTTTCACCTCTTTCCTTAAGCTGGGCCCCTACCTGCTTCAGAAAGATGGGTAAATTGAAAAGAAGCATCTGTGCTTGCTCTGCCGGATTGTCAGCCATATCTGACAAGGGAATCCTGGAGTTTTACACACTAGTTGTGCCCCAGATGCATTCACAAAACATGTTTTACACCATGGGATCCAAAACTCTGTAAGGCTTCATTTCCAGATGCTTGCAGAAGTATGTGCTGCAGTGAGAGGTTAGTGCATTTTGATATCATAGTAATATTTTATTCTACTTCTGTATTGCAGTAATATTCTTACACAAGCTGTACAAGAAAAACAAGAGCAGCACGGCTCCTGAGCAAATATTGTTTCTAGTCACATACGATACTTTGCAGCTGAGCGTGGTAACACACTGCTTAGCTGTTTTGCTATGCAAGTGCAGAGAACACTGTTAGCAATAAAGCCACTGCTGGTTTCTCCTCTAAAACCTCCCTCCTTGTGGTGCATTGGAAATGACTGAACTTTGGCCCTCAATCTGCTGACACCCTGAGGGAGCGTAAGTGTAATGACGTCTTTGCTTGTTTCAGCTGCACAACAGGAAACGCTCGTGGCCTCCCCTTCTTCCTGCTCTGAGAAAGTGCTGCTGCCTTTTTTTTTTTTACCCCCTCCCTTCCCCTGCAGTCAAGTGGGCTGAGACCTAGTTTCAGGTCTGGGCTCGGCAGCCAGCTGGTGCTTGCACAGGGCCCCCACTGCTGCTGTCTCTTCCCTGGGGCAGCCAGTCGCCTCCCTATTGCTCTGCTGTGGTGGTGATGCCAGAAATACAGGCTTTATAAGCAACTGAGAAGAGAATGCAGTTATATGGCACTGACTTGCTCCACATAGCATGTCACTGGACATATCTGAGCTGCAAGGACCAGGATGGTCAGGTGATGATTTGCCTTGGGGAGACCATATCACCTCTGTAGTAGAAAGGACACACTGTCAGGTGGGCATTGAGGGATCCTGGAATACGGTCCCAATAGTGCTGAACAATGCTGAATATACAGGGCCCGAACAAATTTCTTTGTCTTGCTGGAATATAGGGGCTTGCTTCTTGCAGAGCCTTAACAGGAAGCCTGTTTAACCCTCTCCAGCTGCTGCTTTTAAACTTTGTAACCAAAATAGGGATATAAGTAAAAGTGGTTATTTGCAAAACACAAGCATTTTGCAGCTAACTCAGGGAGGAGGATTTTGTCTCAGCACAGTCAGCCAGAACATTAAAGCAATACAGCATTCTTATGAGTGAAATTAACTGACTCAATATTCAACTGTTATTTTCTAATGACTGGGGGGGTGGGTCACTTTTAAAAATAAAACACATATGCACTGGGGAGTTTGCATATTGTGACATGAGAAGAGCCACTGAGTAGTCTAGAGTCTATTCTACCCTGAATATGAAAGATTTATTTAACTGTGAATGTAAACAGTGCTGGTGCAGTTGCGTATTCGTTTGTTTAATGTTGCATAGGCATATTATTTAAGGAGCAGCTATTGTCTGGTTCTATAATAAGCAACTTCTGGATTTGCCTCATTAATCTATCATACTACCTAGCTGCATAACTGTTGTTTTTAAAAAGCTGGAGTTATGTAACATGAATCATGCCTGGTGAGATGCTTGCAAGCAGGAGAAAGCAAGATAGGCAAAGAAATAATGGCACTCAACTTTTGTGAAATAGGTTTGAAATGATTGGGTTTTGAAATGAGATGTTGTGTGTTGATAGTCTCAGCTGTGCAGACACAGTCCAGCTATTTGTTATGAGGATGTGTCTTGAAACAAAGTCTTGGGATGGGAGTGTTTAACAGACAGAGAAGTGAATTTGCTCAGGCATGAGCAGTTCTTGAGGGTTTTGTATATATGCGTGCCAAATTCCCCCCACCCCGACCCCCTGCTCTTGTTTTGCCTCTGGAAAAGCATTGTAGAATAATAAATGGGAAAAGTCCCTTAAATGGGGTGATTTCACATGTAAAAGAAAATAACTTGATGAGCTGTGATTGCCCCTATAAATGGTTATATAAATCTTTTAAATATGGCCCTATAGTATCATTAGGCATGTGTGCAACACAACAGTCCTCTGTCTCAAGAGATTTTACAACCAGTTTATAGAAAAGGGAGGCAAGTGATTATATGAATGCTTTAGAATGAAAGCAATTTATTTTAAGTTAATTTTTCCTTTAATAATATTTCCTTGACAATTTACTCTGCTGTTACTTAGGTTTGTTCTTCAAAGTCATGCTGAGTTGTTAAGGCTTGGATGACTTTTTGCTTTAGTGGCATGGATACAAATATTAAGTAATAATGCCAGGAAATAAAGGTGCAAGAATAACAGGTCTCTAGGTAAGGAGTAGGAATAATGTCTTTTTCAGAAAGGAGTGGTTTAATGCTCCTGAATTCCCCTTCAAACTCTCCTTCTCCCTCTCATCTTGACCAAATAATTTTTTCCCTTTGTTTTATGTGTAAAATGAAATATCTGTAAACTGTGACATAGGGTTATTAACTTCTGTATTTTGAGATTTTATTGTCATTAACAACAAATGGTCAAAAATTAGTGCTGATATTAATGGTCTTCTACACTACCATATGTGCATGTGAACACAGAGGCTGATAGTGCATTGGTAGGGACAACAGCTGAGATGTTACAGTGACAAACAGTTGCATCTGTGAGCTGCTGCTGTAGCACCACTGCTGATAACCTCAGCACAGAGAGGAGGAGATGAACAAGCACAGACGGAAACATTTATTTTCTCACACGGGAGGCCATTCAGGTCATGGCCAAGGGATGTCAAAAAGGCGCTATAAGGAAGTGGACCATGCTGCTCTTGTTACGTCCTTACTTTCCAAGCAAATGCAGGATTTCTCTTGGATTGTCAGTGCAATATTCGTCAGAAGAAACTTGCTTTTTTACAAAGATTTACAATAAGTTTCAGTCTTCAGGAGAATTTTCATTTATTGTACTGAATTGACTTAGTTTTGTATAGACACGTTACTGTTACAGCAGCAGAAGCTTAGAGCTGTGAATCTAAATAGTGGCATATAAGGACGCCAAGATGTTTTCCTGAGTCTGTATGATGATAACCAAAATTAGAATTCATAAAATGCTTTCTCTTTGTATCAACTCCAATATGTTTTACCTTTGACTGTATAGTGGGTCTTGTCTGACTAATAGCTATGTTCCTTTCTGCAACTCCATGAGTTTCTTAATGCAGATGAACAATATGTATGGACATCATATAAAATTGTTGATATTTCGCTAGTGGCATGAGGGCACTTTTCTGATGTGTTTTGAGTGTCCTTTACTTGAGTTTCCCTTACTCTTCTGGATGAGAAGTCCTTGTGGATTTGTTAAGAGCCAAGACTTGTAAGGCCAGGAGGGTCAGAGGGAGCATCATGGGACACATGGGAGTTTTCACCCCACATTTTGGTGGAGTTGATGAGATGAGTATAGCAGCAGAGGGGTTGTTGTGGCTGCCTGCTGCCTTGCCCTGTCAGGTGAGAGAGCCTGTGCCTGCTGGCCTTTGCTGGGGGGTGACCAAGGGTGAGCTGGGGCTGTGCAGGCATGAGACAGTGCCATGGCAGATGAGCATAGCTGGGATCAGAGCCCATGAGAAGCAAGGATTGTTTACCATCTGCCGTGGGAGGTGTGGGCTGGCCTTGATTCAGGTGCAATTTCTGTTGAAATCAGTGTGAGTGAGCAGAGTAGGGTAAGCATGGGGCTGCTGGATGAAAGAAAGTAACTTGCCATGAGTGGTGCCAATACACAGGCAAGGAGGGGCATGTATTTCTGTGTATGAGCAGACAGTGGCTTGCTCAGGAGTAAACTCTCACATCCTGAGGTCTTTCAGAGGTTACTGGTCCATGTCATAAGGCTTTACAGAGAGGGATTTCTTGCCCTGCAAGTTGCTGTACACAGTTCCATTTTCCTTGCTTTTGTTAAAAGCCTATGTATCTTGTCCATTCAAACCCTTAAGTGTTGTCAGGTTATCAAGTTGTTCCTATATTGTGGCAAAACTTGAAACAATTACCAACTCAGTTTCACCATTTTTGCCTGTTAAAAAAGGTGAAATTTAATTTACGCTAATTATTTAACCAAATGAGATGCTCAGCATGAAAATGACTAGGTGCAAATTAAAATGAAATAAGTAAAGGAAAAAAATATGCCGTGCATTACACTTTTCATATTTAGCATTCTATTTGTATTTCATTACCAGTCCATCTTCAAGAAGACTTTTTTTAGCAGATTGAAACATTTAAAAAAACCCCCAACAACAAAACCCAAACAAATTTACAGTAAGACTGATAAAATAAAGAATAAATTAAGATGGGAGAGTTTTAATAAAATCTTCTCATTATTGTAAGCTTATTTGCTCTTAAGTCTGGTTTCACTATGTGCCTTGGTACGGTGTCTGGAGCCATGCAACAGCCTCCCTTTTTCCAGGTTGTGTTGCTGAAGCACAACTTTTTTGTGGCCTCCCCAGAGCTGTTTAGTGTGTGAAATTGGCCCCTAGGTAATACTGAAATTTGTATAATGCATAACTTGACCTATGTGGTCTTAGCTGCTTGTCACAGGAATGGATTCGAGAGCATTTGCCTGGTTCCTCTGACTATGCTTGTTGCAGTCCTGCTACCCTCAGCCAGTCCCATGTGAACGTGCCACTGCTTGGGGAGAGACAGATCACAATTCATGATGGCTCTGCTGTTGGTGGGGGATGAGAAGCAAAAGCTTTTGTTCAGTTGTAGACAAAGCTAGCAATGGGATTGTGTTGATTGCATCATCAGTCTTACCAAGGTGAGTTCAACACCGTAGTGGTGTTGCCAATGGAATGGGAAAGAGACATGTTGCATGTTTCTTTGGAAGCACCAATACAACACCCTTCTCTGTTGTAGAGAACTGGTTTCACCATAGAAAAATATGTGTACTGTCTTTCTTTACCTCAGCTGGCCCTGGCTTTGAACCTTCCCAAACTTTGGAGATGCTTGTAGAAAGGTTTACTTTGTGAATGGAATTGTTTTTCTAAGAGCATCATGAAAGATTTGGTTTATCTGCATGGAGAATGCTTGCTTGTGCAGTTGCTTTCCACAATCCAGTGCTTGTAGATTAAAATCCTTTCTGTTGTGTTTGTGCCAGTTCAATTCCTTCTGCAGCAAGTCCATTTTGCTGGCATACTGCATGCAGTAAGTTGCCTGGTTGCATTAGTGAAAAAGTAAGTTTTTCATTTCCACTGACGTCATTCTTGTAGATTTGAGATGGTGATGACAATTTTTTATAACCATTTTGTAAAGATAGTCTGAACAGTAGAATAACACTCACTGCTTCAATGTATTTTTTATTCCATCTGTAAAACTGCTTTTAATGCATGTGGTTGCACTTGGAATTTGAACACTTTGTATCAGAACTAGAAATGACAGTGTTATATGTATGGGAATACACCTTTGAGTTTATGGTGGCATGTTTTACTGTCTGTGATGTGTGACCACACAAGCTCAGCAGTACACAGCTGACTTGATGTATTTACTGTAATTCTCTACCTAAGGAAGTATGGTCTAGTGACTAGGCAGGCTAGGCAGGGACTCAGTACCCATAGGTTCAATTCCTGATTCTGCTACACAGTTCATGAGTTTGGGGCAAGATTCACAACACCTCATACTGATTTTCACGTGAATTATATTAAAAAGTATGACAGAGGCATGACAATATCATTGTTATGTCAGTTCCAGTTCCTTATTTTACAGAGATGTCATGTAGACAGATGCTGTATTCTGCCATCAATCCATAGGGAGCCAATAGGGGGTTTGTGCTAAAACTGACTGCAGGATTTGAACCTTAATACTTTTTTTTGTCTGTTTTTAAATGACTGTTCTCAAAGCAACTGATATTTGCATGATTTACTATGAGCACCTCTGCTTGTAGTATTTATGCTATTAAACATAGAAGTCATCACAAAAGTCAGTCTACATATGGCTTTGAAGTCCAGTTCTGTCTCCTTTACTTAAGAGGGAAAATAGCCTAAGATGCAGTTAGCAGGTAAAGGCACAAGAGAAGGGCAGCATGCATAGACCCGGATCCAGATGTTTAAATGCTGCGTTTAGAAAAATGTTAATTGTCATTGCTACAGACACAGAGCTTATAGTCTTTCACAATCATACGCTGGTAGCTTAGAGTGGGTGATGCTGTGGGACTGTGGTGCCTCACTGTTCCCAGCTACCTGGGTTACAATGGTCAGGCTTGGACCTCACCAGTGAGAGAAGGCAGACCATGAGCAGCCTTGTCTTCTCTCCCCTGTGGGTTTTTACCCCTCATGGGTTTGCTAGTTTAAGACTTAAGCAGGAAGAGTTTCAGTAATTAAAGTGATTAAACTTAAGCTTTTGATACTGTTTGTTATGTTTTCCTCTGTGTTGACAATGATGCTTCTGGTGCACTTGGGAGATTGTCCTGCATGTTCACAGTCCTGTCGCTTGTCTTGTCCATTGCTGCTTGGATGCCTCCTGCATGCAGCTTTGGCCTGTCTTGGCCCGTTGGGTGAGCACATCAGTTAGGAAATGAAGAAAATGCTGTGGCAGGGGGAAAACATAACATACGGACCCAGTGAAAAATGAAGCCCATTAATAACTGCCAGATGAATCTGGTACTTGATTAGCAAACCCTGTAAGTGAAACTTTGATTTCAGGCAGATTCCTAAGTCATAGTGAAATCACTGGGTCCTACACGTGCTCCTGAAGTTAAAATATATGCTTATATACTTTGTAAATAGAAATGGCTTACTGAGGTGGAGCCAGTGTGGAGAATTTTGGACTCCTGTTGTTCTGCTTACAGTATTTTGCAGGAGAATGTAAGGGTGTAGAATGACACCAACCGGATCCACAGAACAATCTGCTCCTGTTCCCGTGAACTCCAAATTATTTTCCTTCTCACATGCAAAGTTGTATCAGGAGCTGCATTTAAAAACCCATCTGTTGTCCATATTATATCAATAGGAAAAAAATTTTAGATTTCTGAAATGTTCTGGTTATGTGTTCCATCCTGCTGTCATCTGTCTTTCAACTACAAGCCATTTTGTGTAGTTGCACTTGTAGCTACTCAAATCTTTTCCCTCCCACCAACAGATGAAACTCTGAGTTACCTAAACTGCTAGAAACTGGTAGTGGAAAGAAATGACTGCTTTCGAAATACGATGCTTCTGATAATACAATATTTTTTTCTTATCAAGTAATAAGTAATAAATTACTTAATAAATAATTATTTACATAAATGAAGTAATAATTACTTCAAAAGTTGTTTCATCATATTTTTCATTACACAGTATATTTGAAGTACCATCAACATCTAGATGTGTTTTGATATAATTCGTGACACAAATAAGTATAACAAAATATAGCCTTTTTCTTTTTTTTTTTTTTGTTTTTACAGCAAAATCAGATTATCATTCCAGTGCTGCTGGTTATAATTTACCTGCTGTTGATCCGACTTTGCTGTGTTGCAGTGGCAACAAATGTATTTATTGGCTGGCACACTGCTTTTCCACAGGACAGTGAAGTTCACTGGTGATGTTTATTTTAGTTTTG
This sequence comes from Neopelma chrysocephalum, assembly GCF_003984885.1. Lineage (NCBI taxonomy): Eukaryota > Metazoa > Chordata > Aves > Passeriformes > Pipridae > Neopelma > Neopelma chrysocephalum. The sequence continues at coordinate 20,404,042 of NW_020897691.1, forward strand.
TTGTTACATTTTGCTAAACCAGCCAATTGTGACAGAACTAGAGAGACAATATCGTATCATTTCATGCTTGGAAGTTTGTCTTTGCAATTGTAATGAGTACTCAGGGCAGTGTGTGTATGTGTATTTACATAAATTACAGCTTCGAGGCTTTTCTCCCACCATTTTCAAAGCAGTATCTCCTCATTGAGGGCTTCAGGATTTTTCAAATGCTGCACTGCATCCTCCTTTGAAAACTCCATGGGAGACACTCAGACGATGGAAGCTTTGTAGCCTTTTCCCAGTCAGATACAGATCACAAATACAGACTGTCCTTCTCATGATAGCTGGATAGCTGGGCCATAGACCTTTATTTATGAGAAATTCAGTGCTGTCTTTATTCCTCCTCAATCCCCGTAAGGCTTCATACACTATATTAGAGCGGCATCTGTAAACAGTGACCAGTCTTGTTCAGTATGAAGAACAGAAAAGATTTCACCACATGTGGTTATTTGCTAAACAGCTCGTTTTACTTCTCTTTTCTCTACCTAAACCCTAGGCTTTTATCCTGGTCTCTTTTCAGGAAAATAGCATTTCCAAAGATTGACTTAAATCTGTAGACCATCCCATTGGAAACTGAAGGTCCCTGGAGCGGGAGTATTTTCAGGTGCCATTCGTTAAGAAATCATTGTGTGGCCCAAGAGGATCCCATCAATGGCTGTTCACAGATTCCCAGTCTTAAAGATATCTCTTTCTGAGATTAGGTAATGGAGGTGAATCACTCAGAGGAAAGTCCTGGTATGGCAGGTTTCTCCCCATATAGACATATTTTGAGGACAAGATTTGGGCTAGGGATAATCCCACAGAGAACAACTGACAAATTTCAGAATTCAACAAGGGAATAACTAGCTCCTGAATTTAAATGCTTGGATCAGAGGGCAACACTGGTTTTGTGTGTTTGTCAGGACCTTAAATGAAAGTAGTGCAGTTTTAGACAAGCAGGTGGTAAGACCCCTGTTGCAATGCTACTGTATTATGGGAAGAAAGTCTCAGGATAAAGGAGCACTGCTGTAAATAGTGGATGAAAAGGACTTAAGGCAGACCACTAAAAGGAAACTATAATTAATATAGCCATGGAGTTCTGGTACAGTTGGTAGTATATTGTCCAGTATTTACCTGATACTTTTAAAGACAAACCTAAAGATGTCACAGATCTTTCTGTTACAGAATTTTATTCTTGAAAATTTGTGAGTAGAGAACAGTAAGGCAGCAAGCATTTTCATAACTCTTTCTGGGTGATACATATTTCTGTAACTGTATGTGCTGTTTATTGATTTGTCTCCTGAATGTAAAGGCACTAAAGTTAGGAAGTATGCACAAGTTGTTGTTTTTAAATGTATGAGTACTGATATAGGTATAGGGTGCATAGGGAAGTAATTGATGTCTGCAGTAGTAGATTTTTGTGGCAATAATACGAGACTTGGAAGAGACTATTTGGGAATGCCCATCATGGAGGGACATGGAAGTAGGCAGGGGACTGTGGGGAGGACTGGGCACTCAGTCTGAAGCAGCCACACGCCAGGCAGCAAAGCTTAACTCCAGAAAGAGCTCTAGCTCTAGCTCTAGCGGAGATGCCACCCACTTGGTGCTTCTGTACATCTTGACTTATGGCACTTACATTCAAATTCAGGTCAAAGATGGAAGAGTGGCAGGACAGAAGGTCGTCAAGGCATTGCTGTGAGGCAATGTATGTGTATTCGACAACCTTCCCACACCCCTGGTTTCTGCTTGAGTACTGCACCCACCAGATGCACTAAGAAAACGCCTCCGATTTTTCAGTATGCATCAGAAATCATGAACCTCAGCTTCCTGTTAGTGCTTGTCTTTTGAATGCAGCCCCTGGCTGTGTTTGAGCTGCTGTGTAGAAGGAGGTGAAGGTCTGGCACTTGAACTGACAGCCAGGTCACAATGCCTAGGTCACATCCATGCTGCTCAGGCAGCCCTCCTGGCAGCAGGCTTATCTTGTGAGTAGGTAGTTTGAGTAGTCCAAAAACATGCAGAAGGCAAGTTATCAAGCAGTGTGCTCCAGTGCTCCAACTTGCTTTCTATCCCACTTTTATTTACCCATATGGGTGCACCTGTAATTGTGAACTTCAGCTTTTTACATGGTTTTGTGTCTCGGTACATCTGTTTTATCTGCAGATTCTGCACTCTCTTATGACTCAACATGGAAGGTTTGTCCCTTAATGCGAATGCTGACTGTCTCTCTCTTGTCTGAGCACAAGTTGGAATCAGAAGGAACTTCTAATAACTGAGTAATTTGAGACTGCTCCCTCTTTGTTGAATGTCTTTAGAGAAATTATTAAGGGAAGACAGACAGACAGAAGCGTGACGTTACACACAGTATGTGATTGCAGGGTTTTTTTTATGTAGGAAACAAGGTTACAAAAGCGATCTTGGGAGAAAGGCCGAATTAATTCCTTTGAGAATACTTTCTGGATAGGAAGCTATGTGAAAATGGTTAAATGTTGGAATTATGCAACGTGATTTTGTTATTACTATGATTATTACTTTCCATGTGGTAACATCTATAGGCTTCTATGAAGATGTAGGCTTCCTTGTCTTTACATCTTCAGACACACTGAATTTACAATTTAAGTATCTGAGAGATGAAGAGAGGAAAAAAATGTTATCACAGGGATCAAAGACAGAGACAGATTGTGAGATGCCCTCCATGGTCAGATATGAAATCTGTGGCAGCTAAGAACTCAGTCTGTTTCTCCAGTCCTATGAGTTGGTAGCACTCCCAGCACCATACATCACTTAGCATCACATAGGTCAGTCTTGCAATGCTATGTGTGCCTTTCGCTCCATGTTAAACCTCCAGCAAACCTTCTTCCACTGAAGCTTTTGACGTATTTAGTTTATTACATGTATCTTTGTGTTGCGATTCAGACCTAAATTTGTTTTAGTCTTAAGTTTAAAGGTTCCAGCTGACATAAAACACATTGATTTTGGGGAAGATTTATGGAATAATGTCAGATGCCACTATTTTAAAAAATGTTACTGCCTTGAAAAAGTGAATTTCTTGTTTCTTTGTTTAGTAATGTATTCAGAGCACTTGAAAGGAAGTTTTGGAATAAGGAGATTTCTACCCTGGAGGGGGGTAGTATCCTGTGCTTTCGTTAGGTCATATCAGGCCATTGTTTTGCTTTTCTTATCATAAAGATCTTGTGTCTTTAATAGTGCTCAGCTGTGGACTTGAGTTTCCTGGAAGAGAGTGAAATAATTAAGAAATAATACTACAAAATCATATGTTCTCTGTTTGTAGATATGTTTGTTTAGTTGAAGGTAGTTCTGATCTGTAGTTATGTATAGTAATAGGTGATATAAATACATGCCAGTAATAAGTGGCATTTTATATCCGTGGTTCCCATTACGGCTGAAAAGAACTAGGATTATTCTGTATGAAAAAACATTGACTGAGAGATTCAGGGTCACCTCTCAAATAGCCAGTAAAGCTGGGGTCTCTTGATCCCTGCTGGTTTTCACCCCTAAATGCCAGCTGAGGTTCTCAGCAGCTTTGTCTCTACTAGTGGATTACATGATGGCAGGGCATGGGAAAGGGCACGTTTAATTTATTGCTGTAGATGCAGCCGCTGGGGAGGACAGTTAGGTACACAGGGTGGTTTATCAGCAGAAGTCATTAAAGTAGGGTGATTAATGTGGTGCCAGAGAAGGGCATGCAGTGTGTTGTGCTTGCACTTAAAATCTGTGAACTACTACAGAAGGTCACACAGACTCAATACAGTCCTGGTGAGAGGAGTTGCAGGAGGAAGAAGGGCACTGTTAGCCAAAATTGAGAGCTTATGTTGCTGTGCAGTTTTGTCACGTGACGGAGGAACACCTTCTTAATGACTTGCTAATGGGATGGAGAGAACCTTTCTGTCTTTCCTAGTAAGTCTGGCTTGGTTCTGATGTGACAGAGCTGAGATATTAGTATGAGTGATGTGAACAATAGCTTTCCTGGTCACAGTCTGGGATGCATGTGGCTGCTTTGCAAATAAGCAGAATTTCTAGCACTAACAGTGAGATGCCTTTCCCAGGCACTAAATTTATAGCTATATAGAAAGAGGCATGAGAAGGCAAGGCTTGTTAAGTTTCGTATGCATGGGACTCTTGCTTTGAAATGTATTATTCCACTTCCTCCAAGTCTTCCTTGGGGAAACAATTTGGATTTACTATGCATTTTACCATTGATTTTCCAGTTGTCACTATCTGCTTCTAGATTTTGGTCATAGTTTATGTTTACTTTTATTCTCTGACATCGCCTCTCTGCTTGCAGGCTGTACTGTGATGTGTAGGTTGTATTCCATGTAGAGAAGGCAGCAGAAGTCTTGGTAGGTGTTGGTAGAAGAGCAGGGGTGCTGTGGGTGACCCCATAAAACACACGATAGATGTGCAGCAGTTGACAGATGTGGCAGCCTGCCTGATTACACAGAAACTGCCTCCTGCACAGACCTCGTTTTTCCAACCAAGGACCAACATGCTCTCTTATAAACAAAAGTAAATAAATTGCACCTAAGGTATTGTAGTCTTTTCAGGGGACAGCTCTGACTGAGAGAAAATGGAGAAAGAGGTCCTGGCAGACATTGTACTCTGAGGCTCTCTTCTTCACATAAGTGCTAACAGCAGAAGGAGATGAGGCTGCACAGCCATATGAATAAATGTGCAGAATCTGAAACTTGCACTTCTGGCTCGTCTATCACATACCATCCTTTTATAGTGTGAGATGAAATGTCCAGCTCCAAGTTTCAGCTGCCCTCAGCAGATGTCATTACCTTCTGTCTCCGCGCACGGCCTTAATCTCACCCTGAAAAATAAGATTTTACCTTCCACTTACCCTTCTGGAGACAGCTTGTCAGAGCAACATGGTACCGCAAACTTATCCTGCTTAATGTCTGCTAATTAAATTCATTTTTGAATATAGTACTAAGCCAATTTAATTCTGTCTTTCAGAGCCTGCAGAGACAGTTGTGACTCTCAGATGGGTTTCTGTCTCTGATTAGTGGTCAAATCTCTTTGTGCTTTTCTGGGCTGACTCGCTGTCTGTCTTTTTCTGTGTGTCTCTCACCTGTACTTGGGATGCTAGGGAATGGGGTGTTTTTTCCTGTGCTTTTATGTCCCCAGCATCTACTGTCCCATTTGACAACATTCTCTGTTTAATGATTTGTTTCATTACTGCCGCTGGAATAGAAATGGAAATTACTGTGAAATTCTCCTGGTGTTAGATCTTGATTTCAGAGATTGTTTTTCAAAAGCATTGATCTTTGGAGGGAATGGGTATTGAAGTGACCTTCTAACTCTGAGCTCATATACCCGCCTCTGGATGATCATCCACATCACAGTCCAAGTCACAGTCCAAGTGCAACAGCCTCCAGTAATGTTTACTGCCTGTCACTCTCAATATATTTTGTGATAACAAACAGTCATGAAAATAAGGGGCAAAATTAAAAAAAAAAAAGAGATTAGTCAAAAAAAGAGTAAGGTCAAAGCAAGTTATAGAGTGAAAAAGAACAATATACTTGATTAATTAAGTAGTGTTGGTAGAATCTATCATACCAGGGACAATCTAACAGCATTTTTTAATTTTAAATGCTCTCTGTTCAGGTGGTCAAAGAAAGTAAAAATAAAAACAGTTCATCTGGAGATTTTCATGTTTCATTTTCTTTGCAGCTCTGGCATGTCCCTCACTCCCTTTGTGCAACTTTGTGCCAGGCAGTGCCTTCAATTTCCTGTTTCTAAATTCCCCAATGCTAGTGGATGGCAGATTATTGTGCATCACCGTGGAACCTCCTGCTGCAGTTTACCCCCTGTTTGCAGCTGCATTTTTCTTCTCACATTCTCTTCCTGCGTGCCCTCCCACTTGTTGATGTGACTTATTTGTGTTTGGACCTTACAAATGCGGAACTGTTGTTATCAGCAATGTAATTCCCAGTTACTGAGAAACTGTTGCTTATATTCCTTCCAGAGTATATCTGGAGTGTATGGGGAGACATGGTTTGAGAAGAAACTTGCATCAGCATTGTGCACCATGCTTGTTCTGCACAGAGAGAAGGGCTTCAGTCTGCACGGGTGTCAGTCTGATATATTTTACAGGCAGTTAATTCCTCCATCCATTTTTTGTATTGCATAGTAAAATATGCAAGTGCATTGTGTCTGTAATGTAGCTTCTGATGCCAGAGAGAACTAAATACCAGCTGTCTCACCTTTACTGAAATAATGCTGAAGTTGTAAAATAGAAAAACAGGTGCCAGGAAAGTAATACTTGGGGCTTAAATTTATTGATGGCTATTAACAGGTATATTTTTCTGAAATGAGAAGCTAGAGTTTTTCATAAAATTCATAATCAAATATATTCTATTGTATGTATCTGGGGAGTTTTTGAGGCTTAATACCTCCTTACCTGATTTTAGTAAACGACTCAATGCTTGTATATAATCAATCCAAGCATTTGGTTTAGCTACTTGTCCATTTCATAAATCCTTGTTCATTTTTCAAATAAGCAAATAGTATATATTGAAGGTGGAGAAAGAATGGCTAAAACTCCAAGAAGTCCTAGAGCACAGCAGTGCTTTTATAGGTACTTTCTAAATACCTGTGTTTGTTAGGCCTCTGTAGCTCTGTTGGTGTGACTATGCTGTGTGCATTGATATGAATACAAAAGATTGCATATTTGCTTCTTCAGTGCTGTACTTTTTTGTAAGAAAGGAGTTCTTTAGGGTGAGAGAGTTAGGGTTAACTTATCTGTAGTTTAGTATGTATAAATGCAGTTTTAGGATTGTCTTAAGACCTGTAGACTCAATTTTAAGAAGTGATGGCACACATATGTGGAATTATTGGGACCAAAAATTTCATTTCAGCTTCCATTAATTTTTCTTACTATGCCTAATACTGTATTTCCTTAAAACATTGCTTTTGAAAATGAAGGTCTTAATTGATAGCGCTGGAGATTACCACTGTCTAGCTATAGAAAATGAATGGTTTGGACAGGAACTGTGTGTATTTTCTTACCATTCTCTCTTTCTGTAGAGACTATATTGATTTGTATGTTTAGTTCCCAGTCTTTCTCCCACTAGGATTTTAAGTGCTGGGTCCCCAATGTATTCCCGTTAACACTATTTCCATAATTTCCAGAACCACATCCTTAAATATAATTTTCATTTTCAGATTTCACAACAGCTTCCATGCTTCTGTTTCACTTAGAATGACTTTCCCTTTGCCTTAAACAGGTGCTCCTAGGACTTGTGATTTTTAAGTGTATTTTTGGGACTTTAGTGTTTGTTTCTCACCAAAGATAAGGCACTAGGAAGTCTCTGCCAGAAAGATCTTGAAATTTGTCAGGGTCGTGAGTAATTACATCAGCTCTTATCAGTTGCTCTTTAGTGCCTCCTGCTCCATCAGAAGTGGTTTGTTTTGAGCAGTTTTGGCTTTCTTCTATATGGTCTCTGAGGTCTCGCCATCTCAACTGTGAGCAGAGGGGCAGTAAAGCTCTGAAATGGGACATGACTTGTGACCTTGAAAATCTAGACCATGGCTTTGACCTGGCCAAGGAAGAGGATAAACACTCAGTGAAGCAATCTGAGCAAAATGGAATCAGATAGAGAATTACAAACTAATTTCCTACAGGACACTGAACAGCAAGAAGCCAATGGTAGCTGGTGACAGCTACCAACATGAATTAGGTTTGAACTGATTCACTAGAGATGAAAGACTGTGTTTCACTTGGTTCCATGTGTTGCTGTATATTTCTGTTCATTATGTGGCTCCTTGGTGGTCATTCTTTTCAGTTCATGGGGTGATTTAGGACTTTAAAATAAAAGTATTCATGACAGTATTTGTTTTCCAACAGTACTGTTAACAGGCAGCAAGAAAAAAGGAAGGAAAAATGTTTAAATAAATTATTCACTGAAAAGTTCTGGTAGTTTGCAAGGTAAATGATTAGGTGCAGTCATTAGCAGTAGATTAATTAAATAATTCCAAATAAATCTACAAGAGAAAAAGAATGTGTTGCCCGTTTTACTGGATTTTTCTGTTGAAGACAGTTGGCCACATTTATCCTTCTGTGGAGAGGATGCTACAAATTATTTCCCTGGGAAGGAAGTTTCTTTCTAAGCCTTCAATGGGTTGAAAACAAATTGCTTTTGTAGGTAAAACAGAGTTGTTAGGAAACAGAATTTACGCAGTTCAATAGAACAGATCTATCTGACACGGTCCCCAGCCCATCCTGTGGTGCAGCGCTGCCATCCTTCCTTTGCTCCATCTTCCCTATGTCAACCAACACTGGATTCACATACGTCAGACCTCCATGAGTTTCCCGGTGACCATCTGTTACTTGAGCAGTCAGAGGTGGCTGTCAGTGAAAGAGAAGGAGCTCCTGCTGCGGTTACAGGATGAAGGCGAGTGAATGAATGAGACAGTGCCTCATCCTCAGCCAGCCTATTCCGACAGGGAGGGACCGGGCTCTTCCCAATGAAGGGGAGTGCAGATGAAATCCTGGCAATGGAGTATGGCAGAGCCCTGTGCCTTGTGCCAACCAGAGCTGCCTCTGGGCACTGCTAGCAGTCACTGCTCCACTGTTTTCCTCACTACTGCTAGGTCCCATGCTTTTGCTCAGCAACTCACCTCAGTGTCTGGCATTTAAGTATGGGTATCCGGAAACATATGTGTGCTACTCTATTCTGATTGTGTTTGTCTACTTGTATTTATACTGTTTCAGAGCAGGCAAACATTAGATATTACATTTTACCATCATACCTATGGGCAGTGCACCCTTCACTGATAATTTTTTGTTGTTGTTTTGAACCATAGAGTATGTTCTTTGTCACTTAGTCTTACATGGTTTTGTTATTGAAGATGAAATACAAAGTATAGGAGACACTGACTTGCTTAGGTGGCAGCAAACGAAGATGTACATGGTGCTAGTGAATGGCAGGGTGTTGTGGCTGGTCAGTGAAGCATAATAAAGGCAAGAGCCAAGCCTCTTTGGAGGTACAAAGAGTCAAAGAAGCAGTACAGTAATCTAAAAAAAATTTAAACTGTGGCTAAAATCTGAAACCATAATTTGTTATTTACTAGACTTTCCTCTTGAAAACCCCATCGTAGGATGAGGTGCAGCTTGTAGAGCAGCAGGAAGATCAGCTTCTATTTGGGGAGGCTTGACTGAAAAAGATAAGGCCCCAGCTTTATCTCTTACATGACTTCTTATCTCTGTGGGTGTCTCTGTACCTGCATGTGTCGGTATATTTCTGAGTATTCTGTAAGTCGTATTACTCACATTTTCAAAATCAAGAGAACCCAATTAATCTGACTTTTGTATCAATAGCTGTGTTTTATAACTTCATCTACATCCTCATGCTTCGCAGCATGAGTCAATACAATTAACAAGTAAGAGTTTCTTAATTCTTATTTCAAACACTTATTTATGGGGATACACAGTCCAAACAAGTTTTCTCTATGTAATGCTGTAGAGTTTTAGGTTGCCTGAACCTACATTTATTTCAATCAGTTGTGATTTTGCCTATAGTTTTACTAAGAAGAAACTTTTTCAGCTCTTAAACTGGAAGGTTCGTTCGTTTGCTGCAGTGTGTCTTGTCATTGGAGACAATGCCGCTAGTACAAACTCATTTTCCATATCTATATTGGTTACCTACCAAAATATTTTAAAACAAACTCACCCAGAAAGTGATTTGAAATGATCAAATGATTATAATTAAGGTAATTGTAGTCACTGCTTTCTTAAAGACCCTTTGATTTCAAGGGAATAGTTCACAAGAGAGCTCCAGTGTTGCTCCTTCTTCCAAACCAGTGATTTTCAATGTTAAGGGGGGGAAAAAAAAAGGAAAAAAAGAAAAAGGAAAGGTAAAGCCAAACTGGCAATGCACTGGTGAAAGAATTACATGCTTTCCAAGGACTTGACAAATGGGAAATCTGAAATTCTGTATCTGTCAACCAGACAGTAACAGCTTCTGCTTTATCATTGAAAACTAGTTTTCACTGCTTTGATAGCACGCCTGAAATCTGGTCTGGAGCAGTGGGCCAAAGTAGTTTGGTTACAGCAGGGCACTTTTGCTTGCCAATGTGAATGGCAAAATGTCTTCTGTGAGCCTGGAAAGAGCACAGACCCTGTTAACACACAGGAGGAATATCTGAAAATGCCCAAATGTATTTGCAGAGCTTGATGTAAACCCCTGAATATGATAAACTTACTATCTGGATTTGTTATCTTTTCAGGTGGGACCCTCTTCTGACATGTGATCTACAGTGAGCTACTCTGAATTGTACGATGACAATGTTATCACTGCCACATCTCTGGGAACCAGTTGTTCATAAGTATACGGTATGTGAACGTCTGCATCTTACATTAACCATTGCTTCTTGGAACAACACAGAAACAATAACGTGTAGGTGCTAAAAGTCACTGAAGTAAATGTTAAGCCACATGTACAATCAGTTACACTAAGCTGTTCCAGCAGATGTTTATCTGTTAGGCCTGGTCTGTACGCAGAAGAGTGAACTGTTTCAACATGTATTTGTTTACAGATATTGGTAGAAACATTCTACCGATGTTTCCTTTGGATGAAGTTATACTGGTACAGTGATGATATGTAGATATAGAGAAGCTTATTCTCTCCCTCAAGCAGAAGGGGGTGGTAGCAATAGCATGAATGGATCTGTACTTTAACTGTTTTGCTGCGCTTACAGCAGTACTATTTTTGCGTTTAGGAGGGGTCTTTAATTGCTTTCCTCCTTCATTCCATTTTCAGTTTATGGTCAGTCTAAATTAGATTAATTTCACACACCAGTGAATCCCTAAAGAAGTGTAAATTAACTCAATTTTACCAAACTCAGCCAGATGATGGCAATTATTCCCTTGATGTTTATCTTTACATCACCCACCATATTTGACCAAGATTTCAATAGGAATTAAATCCATATATTGAGCCTTTTTTCCTCACCCTGTGTAGGGAAATAGAGACTGAGATCCACATCTGGTTAAGTGAGGCTGTTCGGTTTATGGCCTACAAGGCCAAAAATCTAAAGTCACTGATAGCTGGCATGTTTTTCTTTTTTACTGTTCTGGCTTGAAATTGTTGACACACACTCAGGTCCTTTAAAACCATGGGAAAATGTTATTATGAGAGTGAGTACATCATTGTTTTATGTTGTAAAGCAGTTCATAGCACACCACATAGCCATTAGCATGGAGCATCTTCATCTGATTTATGGCCCCAGTGCAACTTCCACTGAAGCTGGTGGAAAAAAGTTTTTCCATGCTGATGGGAGTTGGATTGCACTCCACGTAACACCTGAGACTACCGTTAAAGTAATGTTCTCTGCATGGATTTCTTTTTACTGATTAGCCATTTCTTAGAGATTAAGTATTAAAGATACAAGCGTAAAACAGAATTACAAGGAAACGGATAGACAAAATAACCAGAAGAGGGCTCAATTATTGAAATACTTGTCTAGCTTCCAAAGTTAAAAAGTGATGAGGGGACACGACTGTTTGCTCCAAAAGTATATATCTGGGTTTAACACATTGTATTTTTAGATGCAATTTTGAAGACAATGTTTGTCAGAAATATGGATGATCTGCTCCGACAGCAGTGATGTGAGAGAGGGAAAACAAGATAAAAGTCTTACAGGGAGCAGGAGAAGAAAGATCATGCTTCACTGATCAATGTAGTGTGCTTTGGGAGAGCAGTTCACAACTTGGGTAACCTGTGTGCTGGATGGTAAAGGTTTCCAAATCTGGCTGGACAGTTTGAAGAGAAGCTCCCAGAGGCGACATTGAAGTGAGAGAGCTTTGCATGTGCTTATGCTAACAGGGGTTCTAGCATGCCTTTGTATCCACCCTCAGTAGTCTGTGCTGGCCAAATATCATTAACGTGACCCTTTGCAGACCTTTTATATTTGTTCAGATGTCTCCTCTGTCATCCATATCTAAGCACCTTTTCAGGAGGGATTAAGAATCTCTCTTGCTCATATTTCTTCTGAGTTGATTAATTTTTAAAGATTCAGAATTATTTTTTGGTATGTGTTTTTGTAAAGAAGTTGTTTTGGGGTGTGTGTGAGCATTGGTAAAGGAAAACTGGTTTGAAGAGGTTGAGTTTCCTGTCCTGCAGGGGCAGAGGTCTGGAAGGGACCCAGCGGACTAGCTGGTCTGCTTTTCTGCCATCACAGGTATGAAAAACATGAATACATCTTGGTTGACATTTTCATTTTTCTGGTGGAATGCGGCTTTTTGCCTGTGGAGGGGACCTCTCAGAGAGCTGAGGGCAGGTGGTGGGGAGAGGTGGCTGTCAGAGTGGTGACCGCTTGCAGATCTCCATGTTCCCTAGGCACAAAGAACAAGCAGCTATCTCGCAGCTGTGCTCTTAATAAGCTGTAGGGCAAGGGATGCTGTGTCTCGCACCTTGTGAAGTTTCTGATACACGGTAATAACCTTCAAGGATTTGCCATCTACCCAAATCAAAATGAAATTTCCTTTGACCAGTGAACACAGCAGTCAGAAGGAAGTGAAGGTTTTCATGTTTGTGTTTCTTTTTGGGTGTTATTTTGGTTTTCCTCTTTTGCCATTTCTCATATAGCATTGCAAACATTTCAGGAAACTAATCTGCAGGAGCACAGCTCATAAAAGATCGACCTGCCAGAGGACAGGGCTCTGCTTATTACAGAAAAGCTTCTGAGACAGTGACAGCTGAAAAGATTACACACTTCCAGAGGAAATTAAATTTGATGTAATATAGTGAAAGAATGACAAAATGGAAAGGGTATGTATAACCTATTTGTGATTATTAAGCGGTAGAGAAATGAAAACTTGAGATCCAATAAAGTGCATGTAATTTAGATATGGATACAAAATTCCCAATAGGCTTTTGAAGATTTGGCCCTCCGCCTTGCTTTGCCTTCTCTCAGTGTATTATTTCAATGTGGAACATTATTAATGTCTTAGAATCATAGAATGGCTTGGGTTAGAAGGGACCTTTAGAGACTATCTAGTTCCAACCTCCCTGCCATGGGCAGGGACACTTTCCACTCAACCAGGTTGCTCAGAGCACCATCCAACCTGGCCTTGAACGTTTCCAGTGATGGGACATCCACAGCTGCTCTCGGCAACCTGTTCCAGTGTTCTGTAAAATTATGTTAACTTCTGGGCACATTAGATTATAAGGCATTTAAATCAAGTTTCAGAGCAGTCCTATGGTATCCAATTAGATTTCATTCTTCAGCAGAAGGTGCATATGTGACACCAGACTGGGAATGAGAGGCAGCTTTGCTCTGTCGTTTTCCCATGTTGACGTGCAGTGCTGACAGAGGGAGAAGCTTTTCTTCCCTCTCTGCCGATGTCCCTTGCTGAGGCACAGTCTGGTGCTCCATGGTGTGTGAATGTCCTAGCCCTGTCCCAGTTGCCGACTGGAGGCTGGTGTTGCAGGTGTGGTAGGGACCCACTGGGGACTGTTCAGGTGACATTCTTGGTTGGTACCAAGGTCTTTGCTGTTCACCCAAGGCACAGGGCAGGTGATGTGTCTCCTCTTCCTCTCTCACCTGGCCAGGTGCTTCACAGCAAAACAAAGGTATTCTTTCAAAGGAGACGGTAAAAACTTGCAAAACTTTAATAATTTTTTCTATAAGATCTAGTTACCTGCAGTTGGAAAGAATAAGCAGGACCCTGGCAGATTTAACTTTATTAACCATCATAAATCCTTTCCTTTTTGACTCTAATCAGTCCCTGGAGTCCTTTTAATGCCCTTGACATTGCACTGGCCTTTCATCACAGCACAATATACATTTTCCTGTAACTAGAAAACTGATGGTGAGAGCCTTTCATAAACCTGAGGTACTGGACGCAGCAATGGGGACGTGTGACTGTCAGACGCTTGCTGACAATGAAAGGAGAAGAGGGAACTTATGTTGCCAGCACAGCTCTTCCCTCAGCGGAGGGCAGGAGAGGGAATCTGAAAGCACAGGCACTCACACAGTCTCGTGTGCACCCGTCAATTCCTGGGAACAGGGGACCAGCCACTTTGCTCTGTCCCAGACAGACAGACAGAGAGACAGCAGTGCTTTTGTGTCTTGTGCTGGCAAGTATGGGGGTGCCAGAGGCCAACCCCGTCTCAGAAAGCCCCTCTATGAGCAGCCCCTGGCCTACATCCCCAGGGCAGTGAGTGGCTGGAGCTTGCCAGTGGCCCGCATGCTGGCCCAGCCACCAGGAACTGGGGGCCAGGAGTGGCACAGGACGGAGGCACTGGGTGAATGGGTCTTTTCTGTGCTGGGGGACAACGCTAAAAGGAAGGAGTGTTACCAGGTGGTCGAGGGGCAGGCACTAAAGCAACAAATGCTGCCTTCATAAAATCACTACCTGGGTTATTGCCTCTCTGTCCAGCCTGCACACAAAATCCTCCAGAAACCAAAAGGGGAATTCCCTGGTTGGTAGTCTGTCTGTCTCTCTGCTGTCCAGGAATTCATGGGAAGGAGAAGGCATCCCAAGAATCTGCCCCAGTGTGCAGGGACAGTAAATTCCCTCTTGTTTTTTCATATATACAAGTCAGCAAGTTTCTTCAGCAAATGCTTTAATTTTAAGCTTAATACTATGCAAATATTTAACTTGGGACAAAAGTTGGCTTCAGACCATGGACTAGCTTCCAGCTGTTTCTGCAGGTACAGATCCAGTGTTTATGTACATGGATGGCTATTTGTTAATTTATTTATTTATTTATTTGCTATGGTAATCTTTTTATAATGAACTTGGATTTTGTGTACCCAGTTTTTGTTTTGAACATAAAAATCTATGTATTTGCAATTCGTGTACAGGCATTTTCAGAAGCTTTGGCAAAAGGCTCAGATCTGCTGAAGATAATCACTGCAGGCTGGATCTGTAGGATGACACAGAATTGTACTGACTATTTTTTTCTCTAACTGAAGTGCCCAAAGCTGTGCTCAGCACTGATAGCCCACCAGCCTAGGCTATGAAAAAAAGGTGTTGAAAGATTTCGTGCCTGCTGCAGGAGCTTTAGACTGTAATTTGTCCAGTCAAATGAGTAGAAAAGAATATTCAGAAGGAGTGTCAAGAGCTTTAGCAATAAATATGTTAACGAGGTTTCAAAAAATCTGCTTAAGTGCTATCTTGAAATATAATACTTTTCTGTATCCACATATATTTCATATCCATATGCTTTCTGCAGCCCTCGTCTCAGCTGCTGCATGCCTGCAAACAGCCTCTTATTAAAAAGAGGAAGACCATAGTCTTGTGGACCTTCTATAATGTGCTCAGCATGTGAGCTATTGACTTCATGAAAACAAGAACAGCTGTGTCAAATGTGTTTCCTTTGCCTGTGGTAAGATAGAAAACGCAAACTCTGTGTGAAGACGAGCAGGCAAGAAAGACACTGAATGCCTTAAATACTAAGGGAGTTAATGCTATGCAGTGATTTTGCTTCTGTTATAGAAGTGTAAGAACAGTATGCTTCCTGGCGTACATCACCATCCATACTGCAAAGGTTTCAGTTCCATGGCAACACGAAGAGCCTGACTGTGCTGAAGGTGTATGTATTAATGCATTCAGAGTGAGGGGTTGGGAGCGAACTGGGGGAAAATAAAACATGCCAAAATATTTCCCGTTTATTTATTTATATATAAATAAAGCCTTTGTTCTTAGAAAATCAAACTGACATGAATACACTTGCCTCTCTTCCCCCCCCCAGTGCTCTCTGATTCTTTTTTACATAAGGTTTTCTCAGGCAAAAAGCAAATGAAGAGGCTGTTTTGTTGAGGTTTTTTTATGACTGTAAGTGCAGCAGCACTTGAATGTTGCAAGAAAATGCTATTAATTCCTGAGACAGCTGTATGTCCCCAGAGAGAAAGACTTGGAATGGGGGGGGGGCATATTGTTTCCAAGATGTACTGCTTTACAGAGCAAAGTGATGCAGTGGTTGGTTGGTTTCTTTTTGGTTCTTTGGTATTTTTTTATTATTATTATTATTTTCCTTGATCTTTTTGATCTTTCTGCCTTTCTCTACATCTACATCCAGTTTCCTCACCTCCTCTGGCTGAGGAGCAGGAAACAAGACTTTTAGCTCTGTTTCCTGACATCTAAAGAAATATAAAAGTACAAGGAAACAGTGTATTTTGTTTTGCCAGCCAACTTGGATTCACAGACCTGCACTAGAAAGGCACCTGCTCCCAGTCAAGGTCAGGAGTCACCCTCCAGAACAACTGGGAAATCGGCCAGGGAGTAACTGAGAGCTGGTCATTATATGAATTTTGTTTGATCTGCTCAGTTGACTGCGGGAATGTAGGATGGGGGATTGTGACAAATGTATTTTTCTCAGGGTGAAGAACTACCTCAGGCTGATCCCGCCAGCTGTACTGATGGGGGGATGAATTGCAGATATGGAAGGTTAAAAGTCAGACTGGACAGCAGGGGAACCTCCAGATGTTGGTATTAGCAGCGCTAATCTGGCATGGTAAAGCTGACAGAAATGGCAAGTTGAACTGGATTTACAGCTGCTTTGCATTACTAGAATAGTCAAAGCAGCCAGAAAAGATCAGTGGATCTAGTCTACAGATTTCAGCAAGGTTTCTCTGTCTTAACTAGGGGAAGAATATAGCTGTGCAGTTGGAGGTTGCTGTGCAAGAGGAGAGGAGGAATAAAATTCATGTCTCTCTTAATCTGTATTCTTTACTTCCTTTCTTTGTTTTTTTGGGTGTGTTTTTTTTTGCTTGTTTGCTTTTGGGTGGGAGAGGTTGTTTGTTTGTTTGTTTTAAATTGCAACAGGAATATATTTTTTCTTAAAAAAAGGCTTGGTTCCGCTGCAGTGGGAACCCTGTTTTTGAGATTCTACTTGGAGGAAATTTATCCCTTTTAAGGAGACCAGTGCAATGTGGGTAAATCTTTTCTAAGGGAATAAATAGCATTGAAATGATGAAATGACGCTGTCTTGGCATCCCACAAAGGGGGGGGGGGATTTCACCCTCAAGGCAACAGAGCTGCAAAGTAAGAAAGTGTCATTTTTAAAGCATCTTTTTCTTAGGGAGAGCAGCACTGGTAAGCTTAGGTCTCTTGTTAATGCTGCACTTGACACTCTCGCAATCTTTTTTTTTTGTTGTGGCTTCTGATTTCTGCACAGCTCCCCAAAACAAGAAAGCAGATGTAGCTCATTTAATACTAGCATATGCTACCCAAACTATGTGGTACCTTCATTTTCCTGACTTTTGACAAAGGAACTGTGCATGCAACCCTGAATGAAGAGAAGGAATCACTCCAGCCAACAACATAGTAAGGGAGGTGAAAGATTTCCATGTAGGTGTCCCAACCTGATATAACCTTCCTAACAGGCCAGCTGCTATTTGTAAGCACCTTCCCAGGGGAGCACCTCATTCAGCTTGGCAGGAAGGATGAAGAGAAAGCACCAAGAGGAACATCAAAGAAAGAAGAAAAGGAGGAGAGAAATCAAGGTTGGGAAGAGTGAGGAAAAGAGCAAAGGCAGAAGGGCGATCAGAGAAACAACAGGGGCTGGGAAGAGCACAACACAGAAAAGAGATGTTGGTTTGGTGCCTATGAGGGAAAAGTTGTTTTTCAGATGTAATGTAGACAAAACCAAGCCAAACCAAAAAAAAATAGAGCAAGAAGATTAAAATACATGAAGTAGAAGAAGACATAAGGGGAGGAGAATTCAGATTGACATGAAGAAGAAAAAATACATAAAATATATGGATGAATTTCATACCCTGGTCCAGCCAATTTTAAATAGTAGCTGCTAAGTTTATAGCATCAAGACCTTCTTTGATGTGGAGGTTTTGGAGGCTGATGAGGAGCACTAGGGCCACACTGGGAGGCTTCTGCAGGCACCAGAATTGGGTGGAATGGGTGTTGGAGGCAGATCTCTTCTGTGCACCATGGCTGGAAGTCTAAAGCCAGTATGAATATCCTCAAGGACA
Source organism: Neopelma chrysocephalum (assembly GCF_003984885.1). Taxonomy (NCBI): domain Eukaryota; kingdom Metazoa; phylum Chordata; class Aves; order Passeriformes; family Pipridae; genus Neopelma; species Neopelma chrysocephalum. The sequence goes on from NW_020897691.1 coordinate 20,422,021, forward strand.
ACTGCCCATTCTACATTTGAAGACTGACAGTTATAAAAATACGACCACTTCTCTCTGAAGGTATCTGAGGAAGGGCTATTGCCATGCAGGCAGAGATAAGGACTCCCTCTAGATCCCTCTTCCAGTTGTTCAGGCTATCTAGGCTACCAGAAATAAAGAGCTGAATGGAAATTTTAGTTCTGGCTGTGAAAAGAAGCTTTTGAATGAACTCTACATCAAATAATGAATGTCTTCTTTCCTCCTCCTCTCCACCTACCTTGTTCCTAAACATTAACATTTCATGTCACTTGAGCTAAGTTCGGTGTCAGACTCACAGGATCCTGCTGAAAAATACACCCCTCTTTTGTGGCAAACCAGAGAAGATGAGAGGCCTGTGGTGTTTTTCCTTCTCAATCTCTGCTCCGCTGGGAAAAGCAGCTAAGGCTGTGTGAAGCTGTCTTCTTCCCACTCTCCTAAACTTCACTCCTAAAAGTGCTGCTCCCTCAACGGCTTTGCTGCTTCTCTGAAGGAGGCATGGCTTGGCCCACTTAGTGCCATCACTTCCCAGGAGACGTTTTCTCAGATTGTGGTGACTTTCATCATGATAGGAGGCTGAAGAAGATTGCTGTGGAACAAGTCATGGGCATTTCTACCTGTGCCATTTGAAAATGGTTACTTAAGCATGAAAGAGAAGAAAAAGGTCAGAAATTAAGAGATTTAAACCCTGTCTCCAAACCTCCAAATCATTTCTGCCATTTCTGCTTCCTCTTTTCTAAACACTTGGGCTGTATTTGCGTTATATTTTTAAACTTTTCTCCAGAACCAGCAACGTGAGAAACATCCTTTCTCTGAAACAGGTTGTTTTGTGGGCAGTGATACCACATGTGTTTTCCATGGCCCTTTTTCCCCTAGGACTTCTCAGCCACATCATGTATCTTCCTGCCAGCAGGCAGGAGGCTTGAGGCTGCCCATCTGGGCTGAGGCTCGCACCCTGGCTCACCACCACGGTGGCTGTGCAACACCCAAGGGCTGAGCTTGGAGCATCAGTCTGGATTTCCTCCTCAGACCCAGCTACCAACTTTCTCCAGACTTTTTAGAATGTCATAACTGAAATGCAGTGAGGAGGTAACGAATATATGCAGAGGTGGAGAAATGTGCATTCAAAACAGTGGATTTGTTGTACAAGAAGGGGAATGGTTTTCTGGGCACTTTTGTCTGAGATTCTCTGTGGTATGTGGTAGTATTTCATGGTAAAAGCATAGGGACATGAGCTTATCTGGAGACTAATAATTTTTCCTACTATAGAGAAAGCAAGTGGTGAAGAGGCACAAGAAGGAAATGTTGGTGAAAACAGACCTTTTGACAATGACCACAGTCTTGCCACTTTTGGTGGAGTGAGTAGGGACGTTCCTGTATCTCACTGTAGTTATGCAGAGATGTGTTGGAACTTGCTTATTTTGATCAGTGCTGAAAAGCAGAAGCTAAAATTTGCATGTGGCTTTGGGGTGCTGTAATACACCTGAAATCAAAGCCAGCTTGATGTAGAAATTATGAGAGCTGATGTTTGTGTAACCCCAAATCTCTCAACTTGTACCTGAATTTACTTCTCAGGTGTTAAGAGATAAATCACTCTTCCCACAATGCCATGTGAACAGGACAGTCATTTCTGCACGGCAGGAGGAGACTTTTTCCCTTCTCTCACCTCAGTGTCCAGTCCAGCAATGAGGAATCAGATTTAACCCTCAGTTTCAGGGCCTGTGAGTCTTTAATTCTTTTCCAGCAGCAAAATAATTATTTTTGATAGGCACACCAGTTGTTTTTTAGTTTGTCTATAATCAGTTTTCTGAGAGGTTGCTTTGATGTGGGAAGAACTGAATTCTTTGGGTGCAAATATTTGCTGTTGACTCTCTTAGTCATTAAGAGGTGTTTTCCACATTAAGGTGCCTTTACTTTTAAGGGAAAATGTCACGCATCTTCTGGTACCAGATACACAAAATGTGTGGTTCCCTAAAGAGGAACCATTTGTGGAGCTGCAGCACATAAGGGCAGGAGGGACCAAGACCAGCCCAAGCATTGCCAGCCTCGTGGAGAGAGACTCAACAACCTTCCAGCCCCTCTGGCAGCCCACACCAACCCCAGCACCTGAGAACCCACAGAAGCTGGTTCCAACTATAGACCTACATCCCTGCTGATATGCCTCCATGCTAAAAGATGTTCTTTTCCAAGAAGAACATGTCTTTTTTTTTTTGTTATAAATTCCCTTGCCACCTTTTTGTATTTTCCAACTGGAGCTCTTCTAAGGCCCTCTGCCTCTGCAGTTCTTGTCTTTGTAGAGGTTATTTTTGGAAACTGGGGAACCAGGAGGAGGGATAAAATTTAGGTGAGTTAACTGCAGAAGAAGTAGAAAATTCTTTCCCTTGATGAGCTCTTTCTTTCCTGTCTTTTCTTCTTGTGACCTCTGTGGTCTGACCCTATTGCATCTCTCATTCCAGGGCAAGCTGTGGCTGACCCTCTTTGTGCCTAGTGAGTGACTCCTTCTCACGAGGTGATGTGCCAGTTTGCAAGCTGTGCTTGCCTCTTCTTCCCTGCAGTGGCTGCCGTTTCTCTTCTGCTTTTCTGGGTCAGCCAGTTGGCCAAAAAGTGGGTAGGTGGTCAAGCAGAGTTTTGGGAGCTGTGAAACACTGGTAGCACTTGGGAGGTTATGTGCTTTAGGGTAAATTCTTCTCTGTATGCAGAGAAGAGTGCATTTCCTTTGTTGTTTCCTCAGTGGAGCAGCCCTGTCGAGGTGGTTGGCTTTTTCTTGAAATATCGGTATGTTTTTTACATTAGAAGTGTTATATGCTGACTTCCAAACTTCGCAAGATAAAACAAATTCTTTGAAAGACTAGAGAATAGCAATGGAAAACTGACCTGACAGGGAGACCAGGAGCTCACTTTTTGGTTCCTGTGCATGGGGCAGGTAGTGATGAGCACGGACCCCCAAAATGCCTGAGCTGTTCTGAACAGGGACAATCACATCTTTAATTTTCAACGCAAAAATGTAAGGAGAAATTTTCTATGAAGGAGCACCCAAGGACTTTCTTTATCCTGTCTAGATTTTCTAAAATCACTAGCGCGTAGAAAGACATTGACCATACAGTAAGTCAGGCTGCCCTTTTGCTAACTGAGAGAGTATTTGAATAATTGAGATGCCTGTGATTGGCCATGAAAATTTGCTGATGTTTACCCTGCTGTCAGGTATTGAAGTCACACCATAATATTTATTGTGGGATCTTGCAATAGATTTTAAAATAGATTGACATCACGGTACAAAGTAGGAATTTTCCTCATTTTTTTCATCAGTTATGAAAACGCTTAAATAGCAGTGTAGTGCAGCAAATGTTAAACATTAAAAGCTGAGTTTATGTGTACTGATAAAAGGAGGTTGGTAGAGAAGGAAGTAACTTGAGTTTGATAGGAATATGGTGGAAATCAAAGTAGGGGATGATTGTAGATTCAGAGCAGTAACATGCCAACTTTAAAGGATGGATTTGGGTCAGCAGCATAATGAGGTGGCATTGAGGAAGACTTTAAATAAATGAATTTTTAAAATTATGATTCTATACAAGAAGCTGTACAACTGATGCAAAAAGCCAGCCAAATATGGGAAGAATGAAATCAAAAGAACATGAAGTACTGTCTTTAAATATGTAGAAATGGAGGGAGTTTTACTACCATGCTATGGGAGAGATCAATTAAACTGCGCAGAATGGTTATGCAAAATGTTCCTGTAGGGAAATAGCTGTTTTCTGTAGATTCTAGGAAGGAGTACTGGCTTGCTGCTGGCAGTGATTTATTTCCACCCAGCCCTGATGCTTGTGTCTGGCACTCAATGAAATCTTCCAGGGTAAATTATTTATTTAATTAAGAATGGCCACAGTTGCTCCGAGAGACTGGCAGCACAGCAGCAGGAAGTCTGTTAGAGATTGCCTCTAACTTCTTACAGATAGGCTGCTTATATATATACCTTAAATAATGAAAATCATAAATAAGTGTATGTTGGCATTTTTGTTTATTAGCAACAGTTCATAATAATGAGTCCAATGAATGTATTACCATGCGTTGTAGATATCTAATTTCTTGATTAAATAACCCAGAGGCTTGTGAGTGAGCTAAGACATCAGATTGTTGCTAACTGAACTTTTGAACTTTTCATAGGAAAAGGAGATGTCAGTAAGAGAAGAGTCAAATTTATGAGTGTGTAAGCTTGAGCTACCCAAAAACTTTCATTTCAGTAAGCATTCCCTTAAGAACAAAGAGAGAAATCCCCCTCTTCTTATGCCAAGTTGACAAGATAATGCTTTTTTCTTAGTTTAACATATTCCAGAGATAAGAGGTAGAGCTGATGGTTTGAGGGAGTCCAAGAAGAGAGGAATTAGAGTATAACTAACAAGAGAAACTGTCATTTGAGGAGAAATCCCTGAAGAGTCTCTACAAGATTTCATATTTTTATCTGTGCTGTTTAAAAAAATAAAAGATGAAGCAATGTGATTTGGTAATTGTACTTTTTTCAATAAATTCAATTTTTAAGAATACTTTTTGAGTTTGATCCTTGCTTTCTTTGCTTGATTGTTGAGCAATAGGAAAAAACCTAGCAAGAGGAAAAGAAGCCACCTCTTTTAGAGGAAACTGCTCATGGATTTAAACTACGTATTTTGGCATGAAGAGAAAAAAATGGACAAAAGTTTCAAAAAATATCACAAATGGGCATTTCTGAAACATCAGACATATTTGGTTTTTGACAGGCCTAATAAGCAAATCAACATAGAGCTAAATACACCTTCCAGGGTGATCTCCCGTTTTGACAAGCACTGGTGGTAGGGGCCAGCTGACAGGCTGCCTGCAGCCAAGGTGGGGCTCTCTCCTTTGCATAGGGTGGTTCCTTCCCCTCTCCTCCCCCCTGCAAGGCCCTGCTGGCTCTCTGATGGTCCTTGCTGAAGCTGTTGGCATCAATGTCTGAAGCATCTCTCATTTTGGAAAGTCAGCTTTTCTTTTCCTTGGTCTGAATTCTCTAGCACTGCCAAAGCATTTGAGGAAGGGTTTTCCACTGTCCTGGCTGTGATTTCATGTCCCAGAGGGGCTGCTCCTGCTACCTATCCTCTGCAGCTATTTGTCTAAGCCCACGCTGGGCTGGTTTGGGCCACTGGGCAACCAGTGAGCTGTTGGGCAGCCAGGGGTTTCTGATGGGTAAGCACCTTGGATTGGCTCCCCATGGGCACAGGCAAACTCAAGAGCTGGCAGAAGCACACGGCTGGCATTGAGAGGAATAAGCAAAGTGGCATCTTCTCCTCTTGGGTGGCAGGTCACTGCTGGACTGACCTTACTGAAGCATGAAACTTCATCCTCAACATGCAGATCAGGTCTTGCACATGTGAGTTTGTTAACCCTTAAATATGATGTTACATTATCACAGTAATCAGGAATGGAGAAGGTAAAAGTGAAGACAGTGGAGTTTCCTATGCTACCCTTTTTTGCTCCACAATTTTTAGTGACCCCAAGTCACTCTCTCTGTTTCCCTTTCCAGATGGAATTAGAAATGGGCATATGTTCTGAATTAATTTTTTATTCATAGTACCTGTGAGTGATCAAAGATTGCTTTTGCAGATTTGCATTTAAGCATCAAACTGAAATAAATGTCATTTCAGAATAGTCTGTTTGCAGTCACTATTTTTATTTTTGCTTTACAGTATCTTCAAGGTACTCCTAATTCTGTGCAGTGGAGTTATACAGTCATAAAATGATTTGGGTTGCAAGGGACCTTTAAAGATCATCTAGATTCCAACCCCCCTGCCATGGGCAGGGACACCTTCCACTAAACCAGGTTGCTCAGAGCCCAATCCAACCTTGCCTTGAACACTTCCAGGGATGGGGCATCCATAGCTCCTCTGGGAAACCTGTTCCCCAGTGCCTCACCACCCTCACAGAAAAGAATGTCTTCCTTCTATCCAATCTAAGCCTACCCTCTTTCAGTTCAAACTGTTGACCCTTGTTATGTCATTACAGGCCCTGGTAAAAAGTCCCTCTCCAGTGCACTTGTAGGTCCCTTTTAGGTACCGGAAGGTGCTATAAGGCCTCCCCAGAGCCTTCTCTTTCTTCTCCATGCTGAACAATCCCAAGTCTCTCAGACTGTCTTCATAGGAGAGGGGCTCCATCCCTCTGATAATTTTTGTGGCCTTCCTCTGGACCTACTCCAACAGGTCCACATTTGACTTGTGGTTGTCACCAGAACTGGATATGGTATCCAGGTGGGGTCTCACAGGAGCCTAGTAAAGGGGCAGAATCATATCCCTTGACTGCTGGTGTCACCGCTTTTGATGCAGTACAGGATGCAGTTGGCCTTCTGGGCTGCAAGTGCACATTGCTGGGTTATACCCACTTTTTCATCTACCAATATGTATTGGGTTTGTGTAGCAAGGTTTTGGTAGCAGGGGGACTACAAGTGTGGCTTCTTTGAAAAACTGCGAGAAGCTTTCCCCATGTCCAGTAGAGCCCATGCCAGATGGCTCCACTACTGGCTGAGGCTGAGCCCATCAGCAACAGTGATAGCATCTATGGGATAACAGATTTAAGAAGGAAAAAAGTTGCTGCACAACAGCAATTGCAAGCAGAGAAGAGAGGAGTGAGAATATGTGAGAGCAATGACTCTGCAGATGCCTAAGTTAGTGAAGAAGGAGGGGCAGGAGGCTGCTCCAGGCACCGGCGCAGATTCCCCTGCAGCCCATGATGCAGACTATGGCAAGGCATGGTAAACCCATGGAGGTCCACAGTGGATCAGATATCCACCTGCAGCCTGTGAAGGGCCCCATGCTGGAGCATTTGGATGCCTGAAAGAGGCTGTGACCCCCTGGGAAGCCTGTGCTGTCACCCATGGGAGGAACTCTGCACTGGAGCAGGGAAAGGACCGTGAGGAGTCCTCCACCTGAGGAGGAAGATGCAGCAGAGATACTGGGTCTGAACAGAACCTCATTCCCCATCCTGCAACTTGCCGAGGCTGCACTCAATTCCACTATGTCATTAATTAAGATATTGAACAGAATCAGTCCTAATAGGCATCCCTGAGGAATACCACTTGATACAGATCCATTTGGACATTGAGACGTTGACTGCAACTCTCTGGGTGTGGCCATCCAGCCAATTCCTTATCCACTGAATGGTCCATCCATCAAATCCTTATCTCTCCAATGTAGAGAGGCCGAGATGTTGTGTGAGGCTGTGTCAGAGACCTTATGGAAGTCAGGATAGATGACATCAGTTTCTCTTTCCCTATCCGCCAATGCAGTCACTGTAGGATAATATATAGAATAAACCTGTCAAGTTTTGATCGCCAACTTTATTTGTTCCCTTCAAGTCAAGTGGCATACATATGATATTAACAGACCACTGAGACTAATATTATTTTTCATTACCATATTCTAGAAATACTTTGAAGGAATTTTGATAAAGAATAGATCTTTAAAGTATTTTTAGTTAATATCTTGCAATAGGATAGTGCACAGAAGAGGCTATTGCTATCAAATAGTAGTTTCTTATTTCAAGAAAACCGGGCTCCAGGTGCTCAGGCAACAGCTTTCTTTAGTTTTATGGCTTTATTTGCTTTAAAGCTTTGACGTAAACCCTGTAATTTACTGTTAACTATGCTATCAAATGTATCCAGTTTAGAATATATAACAGGTAGGGGCAATTTGAAATTTAACTTCAAGCGTACTTATCTCCAAAAATAAAAATGCTGATTTTCATGTTAAATATCTAAAATAAGCGCTAGTCCCACCACCACCATCCATTGTTACTCAACTTAGATTTCTTCAGAGGTGTTTGAATGCAAGGGGAGGTATGAGAGTCCTACTTCCAAATAGAGAAAAATCATTATGTAGTCTCAGGAGCCTGTACTTCTATAATATTTTAATTTTGTTTTTCAGTTATAATCAATATTGCCTGTTTTGCCAATGCTAGCAGTGGGAGAAAAGCCCTAAGAGACTGATGTGCTGGCAGAGGGAGAATAGCATGACTATATATATGTTTCTGACATCAGTGTTCTGGTTTATCTAATGTTGTATGATACAGTGACTAAATGCTTCATACTATTCCATCCTCAGTAAACCAATATTTTCTAATACTGCCCCTTTTTTCAAAAATTGTAGAAATTTTAAATAATAATTTGCTAATTTGAGGTGTTCTTTTACTGTCTATGTGGAAAGCTCATACTCTCTTTACTTTTCATAAACAATATTCTTACACGACATTAATGTATATTCCAAATTGATGCTCCTGGGCCAGTAAGAGATAATTCATCAGCTTGCTACTTCAAATACAGCATTTTTAAAGCTATCATGAAGCTTTGTTGTAACAGGACGTCTCTATATTCTTTAATATTTATTCAGATGGGTATATTTAGTTACCGCTGTGATTCCTGTTCTGTCCTTTACCTGTTTTCATTATTTTTCCTCTGTATTGAAAAGCAACACATTTTTACTACTGGAAACAGCAAAAAGCTGCTCCTCCCAGATTCTCATTTTTCCACCATATTTCCTTTTACCCCATAGATATCACCTTCACTGCCCATCTGTCACATTCCCACATCTGTACCTATTCTGTGCAAGAGTTTGCTGGATTCCTTTATGTTTCAAGAGACCAGGCTTTTGAAAAGTCTGTTGGCTTCCAGAAAAAAAGTTGCACAAACCAACCTTGTTCTAGGTCTCCTGTGTGAGAAGTGACAGAAATGACAGCCGGTTGTAAAAAAAAAAAAAAAAGGGCAAGCAGAAAACTCAACTGTGCCAAACATTTCACTTTCCAAATGGAGTAAAATGCCTGTTTTATGTGAACAAAAGAGTTTTGACTATTCCTTGTTCAAATAAGCCCTTCATCTTTAATTGATGTAGAGATTTGGATTGCAACTCCTTAATGAGTATTGACCAAGTTTGTGGCATGCTTTTCCTGGAGGTGTGTATAAAAGGAACATTAGCTGTAATGTTGTAGTAATGTGCTAGAGAAATGGAACCCTAGGACCCTTACAAAGTGCCTGGCCACTGTGATTAACCCATTCTGTCTTTCAACAGGCAGATGGCACATGAGAAGTTAACTTTCCAAAGGCAGCAGGATGTTGCAGGATCAACCTGATGCTTGACAAATGTTTGAGCAGTTTCTGCTTTACAATTGCTGTTCAAACACAGAAATAAGAGGGTATATGCTTTTTCCCAATCAAGGTTTAAACAGACCTTTTGAGCATTATGAATGCAACCCTAAAAGTTAGTCTATCTCACAATATTTATGTTTAGCTTCAGATCTTGGTTTCCTTTTTATGTTTAATGTGATTAATGGTTGATAGGGTTATCTAGAGATGTCCATAGATGTTTATGGCTTTAACTAAATGCATGGAGACAGCCAGCTCCAGCCAACCTCTACCTCTTTTAGATGGACAAGAAGCAAGAGAACAGAGCTTGAAGGCTGCTTTAAGCCTGCTTTCCATACAGCCTCCCCTTCTCTTGCATCCTTTGAGCAGCTGGTGGCCACTGGTGTGCCTTAGACCAGATGCACCTGCTGGTAAAGGTGCCAAAGAGCTGTTCTGGCAGCTGTCTGCCACCACAGGCACAGCATTTCCTGGGCCAGCTCTTCCTCAGCAGGGATTTTTCTCCGGCCCAGAGATCTCCTGTTTGGGGTTTGGACACTGTTTCATTGACCTCATCTGTCACACTATTGATGGTGTCCAAAGTATGTGTTAGCATCCCTGCCTTGAGGCTTTCATAGCTTTGAAGACGTAACAGGGATGTCCCTGCTATAGCCATGCAGTGGTGAGGTGATGTGGCCCTGTATCCTGTGACCCTGAGGTCAGTGGTACCTGATACAGTCTCCAGGGAGGGGGAGGGGATGGGAACACAGTGGGTGGAACGGGGAGTCCATCCCTTCAACAGATGTCAGAGTGAAAGAAGAGTCAAGCTCTCCCCGCTTGCTCAGGCTTCTGTGATGGCAGAAGGGCGGTCCTGGGCTCCGAGTTGAGAAATTGATCCGTCACTGACTAATGTTACATGAACTTCAGAATGTGTGGCAGAACATAATATAGGGCTTATAAGCTTTTTTAAAGGCTCCTGATGAAGGGGGAATTATAATACTTACTTCTAAACAGGTGAGGGACTCTGTGTTTCATGTGAAATTGCAGGTTGTATTTTCCCGTGGAATTTGCAGGCTACAAAGCATATTTAGATGCTTCACTGGTTCTTGGTAAGGTAGTATCGTACACAGTTACACCTCTCCTATTTTTCATGACACTTATGCTGTTGTAAGAGCTCCTAGAGTTGAGAGCACTAAGGGATTTCAATGTTTTGATTCCTGCATCTTCTGTAGAAAGTGGATTGTTTTATTCCAGAGCTTACATTGCGTGGGCACCAGTGAAAGACCTGGGAATGTCAGGAGAGAAAAGAGAGTGGTGCTAGGTGTCTGCAGGAAATTGGTGAGTTTAATCAGCTAGAGGGCACCAATATTTCTTCTAGGGCTGTTAAATTAGGCCATGTGGACTGCCAGCATATGGATGCATGAGAGAAACATGAGGGCTTTGTGAAACAGTTGTGCTAAAAATAATTTTTGCTGTTATTTTTAATAATGTTATCACAGATGAAGAAAGTGAGGTAGAAGTTTGTACCCTGGGACATTTCTTTCTCCTGCTTTACAGAGTAAACACTATAAATCCTTGAGTGTTTGTTTGGCTAGGTAATGCTTTCCAGAAATATGTGGATGAAATAGGCATCAGAGCCATAAAATACTTCCCTATATTTATATTTTAAATATGCAATAAAAATTAAGTAAATTTTAGACTCCTAAGCACCAAAGTTGCTTCTGAAGAAGGGGCTTGGATGTTAAAATCAGATATTTCAAAACATAAAGTTTTTAATATTGCCAGAACTGCACAGTCAGTGTTTTGTGATCAGCGGTGTTAGTAGGCTCAGCTATATCCTAGTAAGTTTTGTTGCTGTGAAGGCATGAGAAGGATCTTGAAACTGTTGAAGGGGGCAGGAATATTGTAGGATTACCAGTTGATTGGTTAATTTAGAGGATTATGTTTTTAATGCCAAAAAATCCAGTTGCACAGAATTGCAGAGTAATTTAGGCTAGAAGGGATTTCTGGGGATTCTCTTCCTAGCCCCTGCTCAAAGCAGGTGCATGGTGGTTTTGCATGTTGTCAGTAACTTACCTTTACATGGTTTTGATTTGTGCAAGAAAGATTAACTATTTAGGTATTTTTCTTTTTGTGTAGTAGAGAGGCAAATAGCAAAGAAGGATAAAAGTTAAGGCAAAAAGTGATCAGATAATATTTAAGCATCACCAAATATCCCACAGTATTTCACATATGTTGGTTTGGGGTTTTTTTTAGAAAAAAAATCCATTTCTTTAGGGTAGTGCAAGGAACTTAGTTTAAGCATTTGTGAATCAATTTTAAATTGTTCTTTTCATTGCTGGCTAATATGCAGAAGGAATTGGTAAACAGTAAGGGCAAAGGCTATACAGTATTTTTTTAGCCAGTGGTTCTGTTTAGACTTAATCGCTACAATGCAGTGTTAAAATTTTCAAAACAGCTTGTAATTGCAGTAGCTTATTTAAACCAGCTATTTGTGGTTATGTCTGCTGAGGAAACTTAAACTTCAATGTTCCCCAGCCAACTAATAGCAGCAAATTGACTGCGGGTCTCTTGAAGGAATATCTAAATGTAGGCTGTTGAATAATCCCTTTGGGGGCCCTGTAACTATTTTTGTGCCTGGATATGCGTCATCAGTGGGTATTTTCTCTGGTGACTAGCTTACATCAGTAGGTCTCCTACCATACGCTCTATCAGTGAGTGACTTATGATTGATGGGAGTCACGGCTGCTGTTTAGCTTTTATCTGTGACCTCAAATAATGGACAACAGGAATTTCCAGGCTGTTAAATTCCTTGAATGACTGAAGACACGGGATGGCTCTGCTGATAAACGCAGGTAGTACCCAGATACTGGGTGTTCACCGGGGGCTGAGGCGGGGAGGAAGGAGAGGGGGGGTTCCTCGCTGCGAGGCGGTGAATCCGGCGCCGACGTGTAGCCGTAAGGTGCGCTTCCCGGACGCCAAGGAAGTGGCCGCGCCGGAGAAGCGTCGAGCGACCGTGATGCTCTAACTCTCCCGAGCTCTCCAGCCATCCGTGTCCGCCGGTGGCAGTGGCGTTTCAATGTGTTTAACTGGCTGATCTTTAGGGCAGTTTGTCGGTTCATTTTATCACAGGGAGACACGCTGTTTGCAGCTTTGCGGAGGGAAATGCTGTGGAATTTTCAGCTGCAGTCTGGTTGTTTTTTTAACCCTTTTTGTTACCGACTATCAGCGGCGAGTGGATTTATTGGAGTGCTTCACCCAGGTGCTGCCTGGGCTAAATCTGAAGGTGCAGTAGGCTACGTGGTCTTAAGGTTAAGTTGCACCTGCCACAGTGACCCACTGAGCATGCAGTCATAGTTAATTTCCTAGTGTTCAGTACTTCATATTGAGAAAAGAAGGACTGCAGACACTGTTATCCCCTCTTTCTCTGTCCACTCTGCCTTTCTGTCAGAAGCTGACAGGTGAAATGGGGCTGCAAGACAGCTACAAGATTTTTTGTGTTACCTGTGATGAATTTAGCAGCTCGACTCAACCCTACAGCGAGGTACTTTGTCATTTCTTCTTCTTTCCCTCTTATTCTTCCTGTCTCAATCCCTTTGATACAGCTGTGATGGGAAACAGGAGATCAGCTCTCTGTGAACTTGTGCTCAGAAGTCTCTCAAGCTCTTCTCCTGGCAACCAGGGAGAAAAAATGACAGACATGGATACTCCCAGTGTGATTGATGATTAAAAAAAAAAATCCTTAATGCTGTTTATCGCGCAGCATTGTTTGGCTGAGGGAGGATAGCAGCTGGATCCAAATTCTTCCTCACCACTTCTTCCTGTTGGCAGGTGGCCTTCCGCACAAGCTGGGCTTGTGAACTCTCATGCAGGTCTTACTTATTTGAGTACCTACTATTGTTTTCATTGAGGTGACAGCAGACTGGGCTTTATGCAAGATTTTGAGACTTGAAAAGCTTCAGAGGAAAAACAAGAGCTTTGTTTTAACTCGCCTGTATGTCTCTGTTAATGAATGAAACCAGGCTTCCTGCAGGAGCCTGTTAACCCATGTCTTTACCTTTGTTGACACTGTGCTTACAGGTGTGTGTTGTCGTAGTGTGGATGGTCTCATTCTGAGCCATACAGGTTGTGTATACCTTTCTGTTCCTTTCAGACTGGTCCTGGTCCAACAAATGCACTGGGTATGAAGTGAGTTTCCTCATCTGATCTGCACAATTGAGTGCTGGTTAAGAATTCCATTTGGCAAAAGTAGTAGGAAGAGAAGCTGCAATTTAAAAGAGGCTTAGAAGATCAAGGGAAAGGAGGGAATGGAAAGGTTTTCATTGAACTGTGATTTACTTAATTTCTGTAATTCCTTATAGAATTCCTATATATTTCCTTTATTTCTATTTTTTTTCAGTCACTTCAGTAAGACTTTGTGATCATGACAAACTAGTTATATAACTCAAAATCTGTAAAAGCTTAAACACAAAAATATTTGATGACTCTTGAGTCATTTGCATTAAAAATCAGTGGATTTTCCTGGTGTGTGCTTTGAAAATGTAAAGTTTGCTAACTGGTTGATGCTGCTATATCTATTATTTACCTCAACTTTCTAGGAATCATTATGGTTGGCTACACAGCAGTATCTTTTGGCCAATATTGACCTAATTTCTCCCCATTTTTAGGGGTATTATATTTTAGAGTAGTGATAATATTTTAGAGTAGCTTTCATTTACAGTGTTTGTGCAAAAGCTCAGCATTATTACCTTTCCAGAAAGACTCTGCAGGCCTTCAAAATGTTTCCAGAAAGGGTCATCGTTTTCTAAGAAAAAGTGTTGGCAAGTTGCCTGCTGTTTCCTGATGCTTGGCACTGAGGCCAAGGCAGAGGGATGAAATCCAAACTGACATGTGGCAGTGTGTGTAGGTACCTTCGTGTGCTGTGACAGAGGTGTCATGTTGGGGACAAACTTAATTTAGGTGCTGACCCTGCAGTGATGTCATGCCCTGTGGATGCCTGGGTCCATATGCCTACACACTGTTGCCTTCAGTGACTAAGTGCAGGCACCAAGTTCTGCTGGCACAGCTTGATTTGAGGAACAATTACTGCAGTGGCTAAAGCCTTGTTTTTTCAGAGGAGCCTTCACCTATTCAATGGCCACCTCTAAAATCTTGAAAGTCACCCTGCACATAGGCTAACCAGATATCCCATCTGTTTAGTTAAAATAATTAGGAGTTGTGGAGCAAGGGATACGGCACATTCACTGAAAGTCAAAGTATTCACTGCTGCATCTTGTAATAACTCCATTGGCAAACCTCTCCCTCCTCCAGCGAAGTGTGTTGGTGTTTCAGTGTGCAAGTAGTTCCCAGTGGGCACAGGACTGTAATTACCGTAATTGGGAGGCAAAAACGGGGACTGAATCTGACATGGGAATATCAGGGGCTTCATTTTGAATTTTTTTAAAAGATTAAATACAATTAATTTCTGTTAAATCTATGACTGCACACTCCATGCAGCTGCTGTAGTGTTGGGTATTTGTTGAGGGTCATAACAATGAATTGGTATTTAATAGTTTTGTATCATTTTGACAAAGTACTCTCAGCACTTAAATACTCTTGAGACTAAAGAGGTGCCCTGGTATGGAAAGAACAGCAAAAAAAATAGAAAGTTCACCTTGCCATGGCACTTCCTTTTGACAGCACTATTTTGTTTGAAGAGTGACTGCTCAGTCATTAATAAAATTATAAACACAAGTAGATATATGTTGCTACTGTGAGCCAGCTATATGTTGTAAAAATATTCTGAAATATGAGGCAGAGTAGTGATTCCATATCTTCAGGGCACATGATATCTTTTGTTTGTTTTAGTTCAAAATTGTCTTATTATAGTTAGCAATATGTGATCTCTCATGGTGATCTTTGTGTTTCCAAAAAGTCCCATTGAAATTATTGAACCAGTTCCTAGATACTTGGAAACTGCAATTTTGGTCAGTTTGTGTGAGGAAGAGCTTGGATAGTTTCATTGGTTTGGGTTTTGTTCATTCAGATATCATGGAGGAAATAAGAATTAGCTGTCACTACATTTAGGCATTACTTTTCTGTAGGGAAAAGTAAGGAGTTACTCATAAACACTGCTAATATTTGTAGTGAGCAGAGTAACAAAGAGCGAAGAGGAAGAAAAGTAAGGCAGTGAAAGTACAGTGTAAAGAAAAACTGGAACAGTGAGAAAAGATATTGTTATTTCATTTTTGTGGTATATAATTTTTTAAATCCAATTGACTTGATGATTGAAGAGCCTTCCATCTTTTTGATGTTACTGTGTTCAATGATATGAATGGAGTCAGCACTGCAGCTCTTCCTGTACATTCTGTGCTTGATGACCTTGGTCCTGAAACCTTTAGTCATCAGCTCAGTCCTTCCTGCAAGTGGCCAGTGACTTTCATAAGACTGTTGAGATCCAGAACCAGGTTGTCAGTAAGCTCATAGATTTGTAAACATGACATCGAGTTAGTTTTGAAAGGAATCCACCCATTTGTTTGCACGTGGGGAAGAAGAGAGAAGGAATATAATGCAAGTGAAATCTGTGTACTGTGGCAGATGGGAAGGTACCTTCTCTATGTCAGTAGTCCGGCACCAACTCCTGTAAACTGTGACAAAGTCTTTTCTTCATATCCTGTTTTGTTTCCTGTATCTACAGAGTGCAGTAATTCTTGTAGTGATTTTTGTTCTTGGCAGTATTTCTCAAAGTAAGTGCCACAAAGTGAGCATTTTTCCTACAGGACCTCAAACAGCTCAACAAGTGGTGTGCTGCCAGTGACTCAACCCAGTGTCCCTGTCCATCTGCTTGCAGCCACCAGCACTCCCTACCAGACGCCTGTTTTCAGATGCAAAGCCATACGTGAAGGCTGGGACAGGAGCGGGTAAGGGACAGAGTTGTCCTGGGTAAAGAGGTCCTGTACTCCAAGGAGACAGCGAGGGAAGAAGCTCCCTTCCAACCCAAGTTAAATTTTTCCTGAGGCAGATCCTGGACTTTTGCATGGTGTTCAGATTGGCTTGGAAACTTGCTGTAAAGGAGCTAAAAAGAAATGCCACACACTGACATCTCCAAGACCTTGATAATGTCAGGACACCTGACAATACAAGGGTACTTCAAAAATGGTACTGTCCTGAAGGATTTACATGATATGGCAATAACTAATAACATGAGTGCAGTACAAGGCACTAACTCAAGATTGCAGATGAGTTTGCCCAGTGTCTGTAGTTTCATGACATGACTTTGTCCCTCTGCAGATAGGCCTTTAACATTGAGAAGTTTTCCAGAAACTCATCCAGCCTTTCTTTTTCTCAAGTATGATTGTCAGTTGCTACCCTGCTAGTTAGAAATAATAGCAGCTAAATTAAAAAATGAAATTCCTTTTCAGGTAGTAATTTTGTTTTCACAAACTTATTCCAACATCCTAAAGGATGGACTCTCTGCAGCTTTCTTGTTGTACGCTTATTTATTCTTTTAGGCTGTGAAGTGAATATATGTTTGGGGATTGCTCTGTGTGCTGCTTATGACTGTCTTTGTTCAGGTACAGAGGAGATACAAAGTCTATCCATGAAGTTGTGACATCTGCTGTCCCTTGCTTGGGAGGTAGGATATCAATCTGCAGCGTGAAACTCCTTCCTTCTCTCCAGGGAATTCTATTTCCATATACAAAGGCCAGCCAGAAATCCTAATCTGGAAGTCTGTAATTTGGGCATTAAAAAAAAAATGGGGTTATTACAAGTAGGAGACAGAAAACTCATTAAACACCCTTCCACTAACATGTAGGGAAAAGTAATAGTAGCCAAATTTTCTGAGTCTAACCAAATCATGGACCGTCACATTGAGTAAAGATAATAGGAGCCTTTGAGGCTGCTTTGCTAGTAGATCATCATCCTCCACTGAGGGCCATGCACTGGTGAAATACAACCTGTCTTTGAATGTGAGGTGGTGATTTTTCATCCTCTTGACCAGGAGCTCAGGTCTCATTGCATCAGAAGCTTGCCCCTGCTTACAGAGGAGCAAGGCTACAAATCAGAAGGTCAGTTGCTTTTTTTAGTTTAGTTTTTATACTTTGATTGCTATTAAATTAGATGTCACAGTGGTAAGCACCAGAGCCAAGATCACCTAGAAGAGAATAGCTGTCTCAAAGAAGTATAAAGTAGTAAAATGGTGCAAATGAGCAAAAGGAGTATTACTTTAACTACCAGGAAAAAAATTTTTATGGTGAGGGTCTGTTCTCCTGATGGAAACCAGAGGAGCTGATGAGTTTGAGCAACTCAAGTGACCTGGACAAAATACTGTAAAATATACTACATAGATTTTTCTTCCTTGGATACAAGATGATCTAATAGACTTTGGTAATTTCCTTTTTGATCTAATTTCTGGGATTCTAAGATCACTTTTAAAAAAAATGTCATTTTTTTACCTATCTCACTGCAAACCTTCATGAAAATTTTTGGCCTGTTTTCCACAAAGTGTCAGTATTTCAACATGGTGATATTTTGAAGACTCCAGAAAGGTTTCTCATGGCCATATCTTTCTGTTGCTCCATTGTAAAATTCTCAGAATACTTGATGAGAGTTTTGCTTTAAAATTGTAAGGTATTTATATCTAGCTGCTCTTTAGAGGCCCAAGTCATATCCATGCTCTATTCCCAGAGTAGCCTTCTTTCTTTAAAGCTACAGTTTGGCTTTACAGGAAAATCATGCCTACCATACTGTAACTCAAATATTCAGACACATGAATCTCTTTCTTGACTTCCTATAAAAATGTCATTTGTAGCTTCATTTTGTTTGTTCTGGTTTGACTATAGTATAAACAAGATTTTATTAAAACATTAGCTCTAAGTTGCAGTTCTTTCTTGAGAGTGCAAGATCTTGCAAAAAAGATTACTGAAACTGCAGGGCAAAACCACATATTAACAGAAAAATGAATAATGAGTCTGTTTTCATATGGATTTTTTTAAAAGTACAGCTTGTAGTTGAACTAAATGTACTGTTTCTTCCACTGCAGTCAGGAAGCCCTCACAGACTTTTGACAGTGCCGCCAAAAAATTAATGCTTCAGCTGTTTAAAAGATATCAAAAGCTAGTTTGACAATTGTAATCTCTTCCAGGAATTCCCTTTCCCATTTTCCCTCCCTATAAAAACAGATAACAAGATGCTTATATAGTAGAAATGGAAAGTCAGAGCTATTTTATGAAGCATTATGCATTCCTTCCAGCCTTAGGAGATGAGGCATGACATCTCCACGACAGGCTAGGAAATGCAGGCACTCTGTTGTGTAAGTAGCATTTGCTTCAAGGATTAACTGCTTGCCAAGATAGCGCAGATTTAAATGTTTCCTGAGCCATTTTTGAGTTTTTACGTAACATGGCAGCCACAGGAGAGCTATAGAGATGCTGGGTAGAGACTCAAAACAGTGACCAAGGAAAGACAAAACCAAAGGAAGCAGAGAAATATGCTGCATGTGCTAGTATCAGCTGACACAGAAGAACTAAAGACAAGAGAATGCAGCACCAGCCTGGCTTCTCTTGAATTTCTGTCCTCAGTTTTACACGCCACAAGATGGGACAAACTGAAAGGAGACGCTGCTTGAACTTTTGTTCTGAAACATCTCGAAAAGGCACTGAGACACGGACTCAAAGGTCAGAAGTGTTCCCTTTTCTGGAACAAATTCCCAGGACAGCTGTTAATACCACGCTGTTTTTTAAGGCTAATCTTTAATAGTATTCACTGGTACATAATAAAAAATATATACTATTACTGTGGCTGTGGTGAGGAGCGGTTTGTTCTTCTCTAATAACAGAAAGGAGATTCTGTGTTAGGAAGAGTGAAATAATTAAAGAGGTTGCCAATAAAAAAGCCACTGTATTTGCAGACAGTGCCCTTGTGTTCAGCAAATGCCAATTAGAGAAATGTCACTTTATGTGTACAATGGATTATAACTGCACAAACACTTGTACAATTACACGCTGGGTCAAAAGGGCAAGTTACCTTCGTCTCACAGCCATTATTTTAAAGCAAACACAACTATCAGGCACACAAACATCAGGCGTTGTGGCAGAGGAACAATAAAGTAATGACTTTGACAATGCAGGCTAAATAAAAAAGAGTCTATGTAACAAGCGTTGGTATTGTGAGAGGTAATTTTTACCATGTCTGCACTATATGGATTAGAATCATCATCTTTATATAATGGAGAAACAAACACTTCCTTCCACCATTTAAATACACTTTTTATACTGTTATGTTGTTCTGATGCTTGGAAATGCAAAAAAAAAATATACATTTCTTTCAGTTACTTTCTTTGATGCTGAAATGTTTGTAGTCCACATGCCCTTGTAAACAAGTTTGTGCACCACAATTGGTTTGGTGTCACCGTCATCTGATGCACCCTGCTCTCAGTTCTTCTGTGGCTCTGACTGACTTTAGTAAATGGAATAAAGGACAGTTCTGCAAGTGAACTTGTGCAAGAGATGTCCTTGGGTGTTTATTACTTGCACCTGTTTTGTAGGTGTTCTATTTGGTGTTTTACTCTGCATGTTTTGCCTGAAACTTCTTTGTTGGATTAAAGTCTAAAGAGGCAGAAGGGTCTGGGGGATGCTGTGGCCATCTT
Organism: Neopelma chrysocephalum; assembly: GCF_003984885.1. Lineage (NCBI taxonomy): Eukaryota > Metazoa > Chordata > Aves > Passeriformes > Pipridae > Neopelma > Neopelma chrysocephalum. Next base: position 20,441,769 of record NW_020897691.1, read on the forward strand.
GGGTGCACACAGGATAGCTGCGCTTTACTTGGATTCCTAAGTTTTGCTCTAATGCTGTCGGGTTTGTCTTCTTTTCAATGTGCTTGCCATCTGTACTTCTTCCGGCTTCTCTCTGGGTCATAAGAAAGAACACACTTCAACAGGAATTGTGTTACCATCCGTGGCCTGAACCTTTGTGCTCGCTTGACCTCATACCTCTAGGAAGCTCAGCTGGCAAACATAGCACAGACCTTTGTGGCAACACCCTCTGGAAGCATGGGCAGCCTCTAAGGTTATTCTGCTTCCATATATGCCGAGGTGTTTTCATTGACATGCTCTTTTCACAGGTTTGAATCACTGTGGCTTTAAAGTACCAGCTTTCCCTAAAGTGGAAGCACTGCACTCACCTGAGGACCTGCTCGAACCCAGCTTCTGCTGGGGCAGGACAGGGTGGCAGAAGTTAAATGGAGCGTTAGTTTGAAAAATTTTATGAGGTCACCATCCTTTTAAATTGGTTTACACAGATGGCTGTCTGGTTTGTTGCTTTGTCCTTGCTTAATAGTAACTGTTTATGGAAAAATGAATTGCTTTGCAGAAGGAGGTCCAAAGGCTCATGCTGTTGTTTCCCTCACTGGAGATCTTCGTGTTATTACAGGCATACAAAGATTTGGCCTGAAGTGGAGATTAATTAGGAAGAATAGTGAATAATTAACTGTTTGACTTGTTCCTAAGCTCTGTAGTCACCACATTAGAAATGATTTCCCAAACTGCAGGAGATAACAGAAGGTTATTCCTGGTTTCACAACGTCCATCTTGTTAGGGCTTTGTGCTGTGTGTATTCTGACATCAGCTGATACCTACGCAAGTCGGGTCCAGCTTCTCATTCAAACCACTTCCTGGGGTTTTCTCGGGTAATGGCAGTGGTTCAGAAGACCACCACGGTGCCTCAGAAAGCCGTTTCTTACATGTTGCACCCAGACTGTGTGACCTGGAAGAAACAAGGTTCTTAGGAAATAATTTTGTTCTTAAAAATACCCACGTTTTTTGTTTGTTCTGCATTCAGATTTGGATGTGCATTGCTTGTCCTACTGACCTGTGTGTAGACTCATGGTATGTATTGTGGAAGATGTAGAAATACAACGTACACATAAGAGTTAGGCAGAAGGCTGAGACCAGTCTCCAGGCAGAGACACTGATTTTGCATCTACAGTTGTTCCTACCTGAGAAATAAAATAAATAAAAAACCCAACCAAGTAATAGACAGGAAGACAGGATTAATTTTTTTAAAAAGAAATCAAATCTAAATAATGGTACTCTGCACTTTTGCAGGACTGTCTACTTAAGAAGCTGAGAGTGAGTTAAAAATATTGATGAAGCCTCTATTCTGTGAGGTGGGTATGTGTTTTTTATTACAGTTTTGAAAAAGCGTAGAAAATTCAAATTATTTGCCTGAGTCCAGGCACGGAGCTATTTAAGAGCCGTGAATAGAGGCCAGAAATTTTCTGCTACGGCAGAATTGTTCTGATCAACAATTACAAATAAGGTCTTTTGCCCTGCTATGGAAGGAAGTGATGAGTTTTTGCGTTCTGTTAGTGTTTCAAGTGGCTCTTTTGATTTTTGATTTCTGACTAATGGAATAAGTGACTCTTACAGATACTTTTGCTCTGTTGTCCTGTGATCCTAGCCTTAGATCACAGTTTGGGGAGATAACAGTCTGTAATAGGGGAGTCAGTGGAAATCAAACATGTCCACTGGATCTGGGCCAGACATAATCTGGGGCTCGGAAATGTTCAGTGCGTTTCACTACTTTTTTTTTTTTAGCACTTCGTCATGGTCAGATGCACCAACAGTTTTTTAATAAATCCCCTTTCACATTCAGACTTGCAGCTCAAGTTTGCAGGCCTAGGGGGGCTGGATTATTTGAATAAGTCTGAGAAGTGAAACTGAACATTTGTACGTGCAGCAATTACAGGCAGCCAATCTAGTAAATCTTGTAATTTTGATAACTTTTGTTATTACAAGATGCTGCATGCAAAACTGTCAGCTCTGCTTGCCCTCTACATGAACAACTTGGACGAGGACCCTCAATGCTTCTGTGTGCTAGGCTGGTCACCCACCCCGGCTTGAGTAGCCCTGTTCCTGAGGGGCTTGTTTTGGGCAGCGACCTGGAGAATCTCTCTCTTGGGTTCTTGGTTATTTGCATTGGTTTCCCTTTTGGCTTTGGGAGAGAAACCTAGTGAGTGGGCTCCTCCCTCTTGCTTCATGCCATCGGGATCCTGGATTTGTTTTGACAAGAAATAAGTCAGGATTGGAATTTTCTTTAAACTGGTGTTTGCCTTTAAAAGCCTTTTTTGGAATAAATTACTTTTTCAGTAAGTACCAAAATAGGTATTGATAAAATATGAATTTATGCATGCCAGCATTTATCTCTTTTGTATCTATTCACAAATACCTACTGAAAATTGACTCTAGCTCCACATGGCTCCCAATCTCTTCCCTCCCCCAGCTGTCAGCTTCTCCTCACCTGGATGAATAAAAGGGAGCAGAGTGCTGGGCCATCAACTGAGGGTGGGTGTAGCAGAAAAGTTATATTGAATATGTTTTTCTCTGGGACATCACTCAAGTGCCTCCTTGAGGCTTCTCAAGTGCCTCTCGGTTTGGATGGAAAATGCATTAAAAAGGTGATGCAGTTTGGTGCCAGTCTTAGTTTAACGCTCTGAAAAAGGAATGAAAATATTCAGAGGGAGAGTTACATGCTGATTTGCTTTCTGTGTGGCAGTGGTTGTGGAAAAGCTATTATTGCTTTAGAAGCTTTTCAGAACACATTATGGCTATCAATTAAAATCACTTAATTTTTAATCTGAAATTTATACTTGATTGAAGTAGAGATGACAGTCCTGCTTGTAATCTGCTCAACAGGGCTATAAGAAAGCTGAGATAACCTCTGCCCTGAGACCTTCCATTTTCTGAGCATATGCAGCATTTATTTTGCTCAGTTCTGAAGTGTTTAAGTTCAAAATCTATGGTGAAATTTGTAATGCATCATTTGATTGAAACAATGCAAATCCATTGCTGTAGTGTAAAATAATGTGAAATCTTTGGGATGGAAACCACCCATTTCTCCTGCTCTAACACATCTGGAGGCTAAAGATGCACGTTTCCCATGTCACTGCAAGATGGGCGGTGGGATGGCACAGCTCGCTGCCTCACTGCCCACATGGCACTGCTAGAAAACCTGCACTGGTCGCTTCAGCATTTTGATGTGAACTGAATCCTCAAAGTCTCCAAAATGGGAAAGTTATGTTCCAGTATTAAGTGCTGTTGTCATTAAACAATTATTCCAAAATTATGGGGTTACCTCGGCTTCTGGTGCTGAGTGAATGGGTGGGCACCTAAGTGGTCGTCTTCTGTTGCTGATGCTTTGGTGAGCTGAAATGGTCACAGCTGATTTGGAGATTTTTTTGGAGATTGTTTTCTGCCACTTCCTTTAGAAACCAAGCCTGAGCCCACAGTTTTCTGTCCTGTTGGAGCATTAAGTTATGTTGTCAAATTCAGAGCAGTTTTAAAGATATCTAGAGAAATAGACAGAGAAGCAGCTAAGGAGGAACAGAAGAAAAAACTGATTGGAAGAAAATTTAAATGGCAGAAGGTTCTGAAATACTTTACTTCTTCTCTAAACTGGGACAAACACTTGACAACTCTTAGGCAGTAAGACATCTTACTTCAGAACATTTTAAATATTGCTTCGGTTTTATTTTGCATAAAGATATTTTGATGTCATGAAGGTATTCCAACTCATCTTGTATGTCTTGTTAAATTGGATAGCACAATACTGTCAAACTGTTAGTGATGGAGTATTTTGTTATATCACAAGGCCTATTAGTTTCATTACTCTTCATTTAAACCAGGGACAAAATTTATGTTTTTATGGAACTTTTCATTTCTATCAAGTGAGTAAATTTTTCTTTCACGAGAAAGACCCCAATATGAAAAGTTTGGATGAGTTACACAGTTCTACAATTTTTTCGATTCTTACTATGCAGTTTCACAAATGAGTGAAATGTACCTTCTTTTATTGTCCATGAACCCCATAAATCTCTAGAACTACATATTTATGAAAGCATAGGATTTCAGCACAGACAGGGCTGACTTTTTATTTCTGTGAGAATGTTTACAGTTGAATGGTCTCAGGAATAAAAATGCAGCTTTTTTACATGTATGTTTTGCGAATATAGAACTTGCACATACTCTGAGCCGTGAACCAAAAGCTACAGATTGAGCCAGCAGAAAGGAAGGAATTTGTCTGCTATACAGCAAAAGGAAGTATTTGCCGTATTATTGAAGCACATGGCCTTTTGCCATCTTTGATACAGTATTTAAGGGTTGTGCACCCAAAGTCTGCTGCCCTCTTGACCCATTATTCATCACTGGCTGTAGATGAGGTAGATGAGATGCAGCTCCATAGGAGAATCATTGTTTCAGCCCTGCACAGCTCCTCGGAGAACGGAAGCTGCAGACAAAGTGATTCCTGTGATTCACCGCACTGCTCAGCCTCCTGGTGTTTTCTCTTTTACCTATAGCTTTTCTGACCCTGCTCTGTGCTGGCCAAGGTAGGCAAACACATGAAGAAGCCATGGATTTGATTTGCTTTCCACTCAGCTTCACTGGGAGTGAATGAGATGAGCGTCTGGGATTAATTTTTTTTCTATATTAAAAAGGAAAACCAGATACAATCACAGCATTTGCCTTGGTGAGATATTTAAATTTATTTCCCTTTTGACTATTCAACACTGTTGATAGATGATGCTTAAAATGCTGAATTGCCCATAAATTTTTAGCAACTGTGAATTGCCCAGTCTTTTTCTTTTCCCTCTCTGTAAGCAGTTCTGGTTACAGAGATGCCAGCATCCCCAGTAAGTATGCTAAGAACGTAGAGTTATACTCTGTACTGCTAAATTAACAGGCAGGAATAGTCACACCAAACCAGATTCAGCTCCCAGATGGGAAAGTGTCTCCTCTAGCCCAAATTTTAATGACTTTTTTACGTGAGAAATTTTAATCAATATAGCATACAGTGTGATGTTACTGTATGCTGTCATCTCTCTCTGTTGATGACAGGTAACTTGTAGAAAATAGAGATGATTTCTTTGTTTTCAATGACAGGAGTTGGAAATGTCTGGTCATTTAGGTAGGTTAATTAGGTAGGTTAACTCTTCTTTTACTATCTTAAACTATTTAAATTTAAAAAGATAATTTTTAGTTTAGCAAATGTACTTTTTTGAGCACTGGTTTGAAGTAAAAACTAGGATCTGATTCTTATTCAATTTGTTATATATGCAATTCTCTTAGCTTTTGAATTCCTGTAAGTAACAGAGGAATGAGTCCTAGATGGCATAACAACAATATCAGAAGAGTTGGATTGTTATAGTATGTGGTGCTGATGGTGTGAAATATTCTCAGGCATTTCTGTCTCCTGACTAGGAAGGGTCTGCTCATGAGATGATGAAATCCATAGTCTTGGTGGTTTGCCTGTGCCAACTGGAATATCGTAGGAGATTTTGGCCCCCTGCAAATTTTAACAGTGGCTGTGTTATGATGAAATGATGCAGAAGTTTTATGACTTGTTTCAGAGATGAGAAGGGGTCTTCCACCTTTTGTGAACACTTTACCTAAGAGATGCTGAAGTCCATAGCCCGACTTGTCTTTGGAAACTTTTTATGTTCTTGCCATGAAGCCACGTGAGATACACAAATGCTAGAACAAAAAGTTAAAAGAGGCATACATGAGCATTCGGATAGAAATACAAAATTCTCTGGGGTTGTACCAGACATTTTAAATACCTTATCTCCCAGTCATTGCAGGTGCTCAGACACTGAGGAGATACTTTAGATGGCATTACTTTGTGCTGTTCTCCAGTTCATGGTATCTCTAATTTTCAGTGCACTGTGGTACTCTATTCCTGTTTATAAATCTTTTAAGTGTGCACATTAAAAAAGTAATTAAATTGTCATTATAATTTATAGTATGCCTGAAGTCAATCACCTAATTAAATGGAAAGAGCAGAGAAGTAGTAGGTTCATAAGCATTTATTAAGTACTACAGTATTAATTATGCAGGACTTCTGAACCAAGCAAAAGAGGAAGGAATGGAAACACCAATCTAAAAAGGCTTTCCATTGCTGCCCTTCTCAATTTAATAATGTGAGATACTCCCAACTTCCAGTTGGCAGGACAACACTAATGCTTTCTTTTTGTTAATTTTTAATGAAATTATGATGGAGGTTTTTTATGACAATCATTTGCAGCATTTTCCTGTAATATTTTTGAAAGTATAATTTGTTCCCATGCAGGGGCCTATAAATACATGCGTAGAATTGGAAGATACATTTAGAGTTATGGTTTGGGGTGGATTGTGCAGCAGCAGACTCTCGGTTGACACTCCTCAGCATCTCAGGTGAGGAGTGGAGCCTGTGCTGGTCCCAGAAAAAGGGACTGGGGGCTAGTGGAGGCAGGGGCTGAGCCCAAAAGGGGAGGCTGTGGGTGGCACTAGGGATGTATAGGGACAGTGTGGGCATGAGAAGGTTTGCTCTTTGCAACCATTCTCCTACCTCCAGCTGTAAATCTGTGTTACTTGTCTGACAGTGGAGGGTACAAAATGCTGGCTCACCCTGCGGGACTGGGGTTAGGAGGAGGCTCTGCAAGGTGGCAGGCTGTGGGCTGCAGCCTAAGAAGTGGAAGTGCATTATATTAGTGAGCTTGTGAAACAGGGCTATCTCATCGTAGCTGGTTTGTATTTTGCTGCAGTAGATGAACTGCCTGGAGCAGGCAGATGAACTGGATGGAGCAGAAGTCCTAAAGCTGGCATTTCTTCTCTTTTCCTAGTTTGCTAAAAAATGAAAAGCTCTGATAACACACACAGAAATAGACTTACCTGCATTTCATGTTGTTTCTGGGATTTTAATTTCAGCCTTAGTGACCTTTACACCTGAACAGTAGTCATCAAAACCTCTCTTTTAGATAGCAGGGGGGTCTGATCCATCAGCCTGGGCCCTGAACCCTGGCTGCACCGAAGTAGCCCACAGGCTTTAGGGGACAGAGAGACAAACCAGGCAAAGAGGCAGCTGCTTGGAGCATTGCAATGGTTCATGATCTCCTACTGATCCATCGGTCTGCAGTGAACAAGGCCTGGCTGGTGTTTGGGAATAGAAATGCAAGCAAACATCAGTAACAAACCAGGACAAACACCAGTAAAGGTTTTGAGCAGGATCTCCCGTATAGTCTGCAACTCAACTGGATATTGACAGTAAGAGATAAAGTGGAATCCTGGGAAAGGAATCTGGGTGCATTCCTCCCATTGTGGGGTTCCATTTCCGAAGGCTTGAGGTGGATAGGGAAGGGGTTACTCCAGCTCCAGGGGTTTCTTCAGGGTCCTGGACGCATGGAGGGGTTAGGTGCTCACCCCTCCCCCCACCCATGCAGTCCCATGGCAGCTGGAGAGACAGCACACAGCCCGTGGAGAGGAGGCGAGAGAGAGAGTTTATTGATGAGGCAGTTACAATATAGGTCTTGGAGGATTCACAGAGTGACCAATTACGGGGTCAGGGGGCTTACAGGACACCCAATCGCAGGAAGGGGTTAAAAGGTCCAATGAGAAGACTTCTTGATATCTTCTCAGGACATTCCTGAGACAGAGATAAGAACTGGCTAAGGGGGATTTTGGGAAGAAGAAAGCACGAGCCAGCACAGGGACCAGAAAAAGCCATTTTGAAACACACTCAAACCACAGCTTCCCATACAAAGCAGATTCACTGCTACAAGGAACACCTATGCTTTTTTCCTACAAGAATTTGTAGCAACAAAAGCCACTTTGCTGGTTCCCTAGAGATGAGGCCTTTAAAAGACCTTTAGATCAAAAGTCTTTAAAAGAAAACGTGCTCCAAAAGAAAGAACCTTCTGTATAAATGGACAGGAAGAAGTTAGCTACTTACTTACTTGCACTGTCATTATCAAATGTAATATATTTGGAACCTTACCACCTAAGGAGTCTTTCTGCTGTGCCTTTTGCAATCGGATATGTCTATCTCGTATTTGCCTCATTAGCCACCAGCGTGCTTGTAACAAATGTAGATAGAGCCTTCCTAAATCTTCATTCGCGAAGCCTAACCATGAATATTTGGAACCCGACTGCACAGGTATCTGTTTATCTTGCAGTATATTAAATAGGAAATCATTGGCAAAACATAATCACAACCTGAGGGCAGCATCTGAAAGTTGGACCTGACTCACCTGAAAACTGGAGAACCAGTTCAATAGCTCTTTTTCTGGAAGAAATGGAGATTGTGCGATTGGAATATAAATCCCTGCTGAAGGCCATTTCCTTTCACAGTCTTTAATAGGCTGCACTGAATTGACAGCAAAAATGACAAAAAAAAAAAGAAAAGCTAAGCTGAACAATCAAGACAATGTACTATGTATAGGTATTATATGTTTTATACAGAAAACATTGAATCTGTTTGGCCATGAGCAGTGCAGTACTGTGTACCATCTTCCGTACAAGGATGAAGACGACTGTACACTAAGGCCTGATCCAGCAGCTGAGATGCCTGAGATTGCAGCATCTCTTTTCCCTGTCCTGCACATCCCCTGAGATACAGGCTTGCATGCCTTGCTGGAGAGAGACCTGTGGTCTCTCTCTTAATCTGTTTATTACTGTAATTAAAGTTTCAAACAGATATAACTGGGATTCCCTTTGCAACAACGACAGTATTTTACCTTATATGGAGAAAATAAAATTATTGACAGCTCTTCATCCCAGAACTCATAATAACCCTGTAATGAGCACAGTCATTATGCTTCGAGTTAGCACTGCAGCAGCATTATATAAGGAATGTAACTTGACAGTTATCTTGGGAAAAAATTTTTTATATATATATATATAAAAGGTAGTGGCATAAGAAAGGTCTTACATGACTTCATACAAGTTGGATTACGTAAATCATTTTATGGTCAATAACCCTGTCTTCTGAGCTGCATGTTGGAAAACATAATGCTTGTCTGTTTGCATCAGACTTTACAACTCTCTCTTTAATATAGAAATTGCTCATGCCATGCTATTGTAATCTGTGTTTTCAGCTTCTCATGCTGACATTAGGCAAAGGCAATCCCAGCAGCAGTGTCCTCTCTGTGTTGAAACAATGAAAAACTAGGAAATGCAAACCATCCTTGTGCTGATTCTGAAAACACGTTGGATGAGTATTATATTGCAGCTATTAGAAGTAACAGTGGAGTGAGCCGTTCAGATATTGTCTACCAGTCTTTTTGTCAAAACAGTGGAAAATAAGTCTCCTCTTCACATGTGAGAGCCCCATCTTTACCACTCTCTTTAGGCACGTATTTTCATTGGGAAAATGGACTTGTTTTATGTTACAGGCAAATAATTGATTTTAAGTCCCAGATAACATTATGATATGATGATATACCAAATTAATACTGTATTTTAAATCCACAGCTGTGGAAGTAGTTGCTCCTACTCAGGTATTGAAACTGGCATGGGTATTCTGTCACAGATGGAGAACTTGATCACCCCAGTCCGTCTTTGTGGGTTGCTCAGACATCACTCAGAGGGGTCTGTGTTAGGCTTTGGTAGATTTAGGAGAGGTGAGCGTTTAATGGCACATGCCTTGCACACACAGGGTGTCACTCCAGGCATCTCAGCCTGTAAGCATAAGGAGGCCACCAGCTTCTCCTGTGCTCCTGGACGTCCTCTGTGTTGGGAGCACAGGGGTGTGACATATATCAGGTGAAAGTATAAAGTATATGGGCCATGATTGCAAACCAGGCATATCAGAGAGAGCTTTTAAGTTCCTACTAATTGAACTTAGTGGCCTCAACAGCCTCCAGATGCTCTATGTAAATGCTCAAGTAATCTTGGTGCTGATATGGCTTCACTCTGAGCAATGCCTAATGGAGGTGCAGTATGTTTATACAGGGAGGTAACACTCCTTGTTCATGTTTGGATGGAAGTTCTCTGGAATTGCAGACCACATCCTAAAGAACAACAGTATTAAATTCCAAGTATGTCATTAATGTGAATATCGATCTTGTATGTGCAATTTTCTTGAGGTGTTTCTTGGGAGAACAATATTACATTTGAAAGAACAAATGCCACTCTAAAGCAGGGAGACATGCAATGACATATTTGTAGTTTCAAGCTTCATAAATTAAATTCCTAACTAGACTTGGTGCAAACATTTCAAATCCTCTTCAGCCTACAAAATCAAAGGGCCAAAAGGTAACCTCAATTCACAGGACTCTTCAGGAAGATGGATAAGCCCAAAGTCAAGATGAAAGAGTATTTGAGAGAAGAAGTCTAGGTACATTGAGTCTGGAGAGAGCCTAAGTGAGAGCTTTAGGTGCACATATAGACACAAAAGAATCGGAATGAACAGGGCATGGTATTTTCATGTTACTGAAGAGAAAAGAGGGGGATATACTGTGGTTACACTGCAGCAGGGAACACTTTGCTAGACCTTTTGATACTGGAAAGGGGTTACTACTATGCAACATTGAGGTCAGTGGAGCAAACTGCCATGGGAGGGTGTGGAGTCGGTCATGGCTAGATTAGATAAGTGACTATTATAGATGATCTAGGATGACCCATTTAGAGGTGGCTTCCAACCCAAATGTTTCTGTGATTTTTGTTCTCTTCAGGTACAGCTCTTGTCAGATTGACTTGTTTTTCCAGTTAGTATGTGAATTATTACAGCCATATTGACAAAAAAGCTATCTGTGCTAAGAACAGCATGTAAGCTAGAAATATAACCAATATTGCTTTGCGTGTTCTAGCAGGTGTAAAAACCAAGTAATTATCAGATAAATTCAAGAGTGTCTTTATTCATAAAGACAATCTCTTGAAATTATAATATCCTGTAAATACTTAGACTATTCTTAAAACATCTTCTTTTCTTCCTTAGAATAAAACTTTTTTTCCCCCACAGAAATGTCTCCATATTTTAAAGATAGAAAATGTATAAAATTTTAGAGCATAATATTATACAAAGGGTGAGATACAACCTGTGTCCACTTGACCACATGAACTACATCTCTCTTCCTACAAATGTCTGTAACAGTGCTGGTTCTCAGGGAAGGGTTTAGGGGACCTACAGATTAGTAAGCTGATGCATGTGTGTGTACATATGTGTGTGCATAGATTAGTAAGCTGATGCATTATGTAATAGTGTGGTAGTCTTACTCAATAGTGACTGTAGTCAGTGGAAGTTTTCCTTGATCCCATGGCACAGAAGACGTTTTCTCTATTCCAGGTTATGTTTTATTTCATTACACTATCTTGTTCAAAAGTAGGCTCTATTGTTAAGTAACTGAAATTAGTGCATGGGCAAAGATTCACTTTTATCAACAGAAGCAACATAACGTATAGCTAATCGCCCATAGCAGGGAAAATCATTTCTCTTTGGGCTCAATCCAACTTCCACTGACTTTTATGATATTTGGATCAAGTTTTGTAATCACGTTTCTGTGATGATCTGCAAACCCACTGGGGATGTCACTGCTCGTTGCCAGGACTAGTTGTAATGAAATAGTATGAAAGACATTGGAACATAGGTGCCAAAACCTACATCTGCAGTTCAGGTTAAGGATTTCTTTGACTTATCATAATGAAAGAAATGGAGTAGCCCCAGCAAAGTTAATTCTGATTCCGTTTACTTATTGTCTTTAAATCATGTTTGAAACTACTGTAGGATTGGTGTATTAGTAAGCAATCCTTAGAGAAGCAGTGAGAAGTGCTTTACTTGTCCTAAGAGCATGTGAGGTTGATCACGTATAATGAGTCTGCCCGGAGCATCTTCCTGGGGTCTCCTAAATCTGCTTGTCTCCCATGAAGTAGTCCCAACAGAAAAAAACAGCTTCTTTTCTTTGAGTGCTTGCTCTTTTATGATGTAAGTGGTTTCTGGTGGTCACAAAGGTTCTAGAACAATGAGATTTGGGATATAATTGGGTTTGGGATATAATTGACTGAATTTGAATAAATCTGTTGTAACTTCCTGAATGAGAATTGGTGGTATTAATCTCTGGAAACACTTAAATGGGAACCTGAATAACTCTTTAGAGATGTAGATTTCAGTAGGGGTCTGTTTTGTCCTTTTTTTTCTACCTTATTACCTTTCTTAATCATTCATTATATCTGAGTTCCTGAGCAATCACTATGCTTTGTTATGTCTTTTATTCCTCATGAGAAGCCTTTAACTTGATTTCTTATATAACTTATTAGCGACATTATGTTTTCCTTGTAGAAACATTTTTGGGGCCTAATGTGTTGACTCTGTTATCTGAAAGAATTTTTAAATCCCGTGCACCTTTCTTGGCTCCTTTCCTAGGGCAGATTTTCCTTGGTTGGAGCTTTTACAGTCAGTGTGGCCTCTAACCATTTTTCGGGTTTTATTAATTTTTGAGCAGAAGCCCTATCATAGAATCAAACCTTGAGGGTTTAAGGGGACAAGTCTCAGTGAAATTGCCACCTTGTAGTCCTTAATCTTTTTCTTGCAGCTGCCCCGAAGCTCAGCTGAACACAGCAGAGAAAGCAAAGGCGACTTAAAAACCAGTTTTTCTGTTTGTCTGGTTCCTGGGGCAACCAGGCCTTGAAGATACCCTATGTTATTATGAAACACCCTTAGAAACCAGATTTAGCTAATCCCTGCCAGTCTCTTTCAGTCAGCCAGTCTCTTTCTGCCATTTAGTGGTATGGTATCTGTCCGAGCTGGCACCTGGCTTTTGGATATAGGCATCAACAAATTTAGTGGACGCTTTGTTCACCTGCATTGTCATTTGTGTTTCAAAGGTCAATAATTTTCTTCTTTAAAATATATTGCTTTTTAATGAGTTTTCTGGGGATAGTAAATAAAGGTAGTTGAGAGAGGGATTGATCTACTACACTGTTTGGAGTCTTTATTTTATACTGACTTTCTTGTTTCGACTATCACAAAAATTATATTCAGGGTGGTACTTTGTCTACAACAACATTCATGAGTTCCAAAAATTCAGGCTAAAACCTATGTGTCTGTTCTGAAGTAATGAGTCTTCTGTCCAAGTACCACATCATGGATAATTGTTACTTAGGGCTTTAAGTTCAGTAGCATTGCTGATAAGCTTATTTCTTCAGCTAGTACTGTACTGATACAGCAGATTAAACTTTCCATCTTGCCTTTTCTATAACTCATCATTTGTGTTTCAGATCTCAGGGAGTGGACAGGAGTTGCCTTTGCAAGGGGCTGCAAAGGTTAAAAATGACCCTCTGCCTATGGATCATCATTGCTTACTAGCTGGAAATTACTGCCCCATCACACTACTACTTGTTGAAAGAACTGTGGAAGTGCTCTGTTTCTTAGTTCAGGCAAAGCCATCTGGGTTGGCTTTAGTTGAAGGTCAGTGGAGGGCTCACATGGAATGAGGTAGGAAATGTGAGTCTTCAGACAGCGTGGGGCAAGTAGGACAGAAGCACCTTCAGCTTCCATAGCTAGAGGAGGAAGAGCTGTCCTAGCTCTTAGCCAGCAACAGTTGTCCTTTAAACTGTTAGACACCCTGGGGTAGCTTGTGTAGCTACAGGCTTTTGTATTGTGGGTTTCCGTGCATGACATTGAAGAGAAATGGTTGAAACTCATGCAAAAGTGTACCAAAACCTGTCTTGTAACTGTCCTTGCAGAAGCTTTCCACTGGCCTCCAAAACCTAGCCTTTTATCTGAGATTATTCTTCAGGCTGTTGAATACATTTTTCAGAGCTGCATTGTTCCCATTGATGATTACATCAGGGCTATCAGTTGTTATTTCCAGGTCCTCAATTTTCTTCTCAACCTCCTGCTGTTTTAATCCCAAACCTTCAAGCTTCCTGTCTGTGGAAACCATAGTGGCCTGGATTAGGTCCAACCTTCCAGAAATAGGTACTGTATGTCTTGTAAAAAAATTAGATAGTACTGGGTGACCAATGACCACAGCTGTAGACATTGCCAAACCAAAGGCAGGTAAGCAGGTAAGCCCTTTTAACAGGCTGAAAACCGTGTATGAATATGCTGCCAGATCCTTTGCTGATCTTAATTTCCTCAAGGGCACGTTAAAGTCATTGCCCATTCTCTTATGAAAATCATAGGCAACAGTCTTAAAATCTTAAATCACTTGGGCGATTGTGACCAGTAGGTAATACCGTATAGCACACCTGGAAAATATCTTTTCACACACCTCCTGGAAGCTTTTTAAAGCTTTAAAATTATTTTTAAAATACATCTTAAATCAACTGTAGTTTTAATAATAATCTTGGTGAATTTGGTCGTTTTCTTAAACTGCCCACATAGTACCAGGCACTTGGTTTGGCATAATATTCTCCCATATTGCTGGACATCGTAGTCCTTCTCCATCCTGGGAGAAGGCTGTGCATGCAGCAGGCAGCAGCACCACACCCGCTGCTTTTTGCTTCCTCCTTCCCGTGGATCTGGGCAAGGGTGCTCAGCCTAGGCTGAGCCTGGCTGACGTGGGCAGTGCCAGGTGGATGTGCCTTCTACAAAAGAGGGATGAAGCAGGAGCTGGGATCAGTCATAGACGTGCTGGAGACTTCTTTTGCTTTCTGATCAGGGCATGTATGGTGAGACATTTTATCTCTTCATTTCTCCAAAAGTGCATGAGAAGGTAGGATTCCCAACAGGGGCAGCAGCCGGTATTGAAGTCTTTACAAAGGATTTCTCACTCCAGTCAAAGGAAGAACATGCCTATTTGACAGATTTTTGCTGTCATAGCTGTCTTGGCCACAGGTGTAAAGAGGCATGATTCTTGACTTGATCCCTGACTGACACACACAAAAGCTCTCACTGTGGACAAAGTAAAGGACAAACCTTTACTTTTACTGAAACACTTCTAGCTTGTTGGATGAGGGAAGAGGAACCTCAGGAAAAAGCTGTGCCAGCAAATAACATGATTTTGCTAGTATGAAGGAAGGCTGTGCTGGGAATGCTGTCAGTACAGTTTGCTAGGACAGTTGCACTAGCAGAGCTATCCTATTCTGGATACAGCCTTGTCTTCTGTTCCAGTTTGTCATGCATGATTTATCTTTCTGTCACCTCTGCAGGACCCTAGGCACCTCTCGGCATAAAAAGAAATTAAAACACAATACAGATGTGTCTGCTCTGTATTGGAGTCTTGACCTTTAATATATCAGGTTTCCATATTGCAAATTTCCCAGCAAATAGGCTGTCCTACAAGAACAGAGCTGCTTTTGTTATCTGCAGAGGTCCTACCTTAGCCATGCTTCAGTTTTATTTGCTTCCATCTACTCTCAAGCTGCCTGAAATGCCTTTGAGAGGAGATAAGGTTTTCAGATTGCCTGGAAGATCTCATAACCATGAACTCCATCCCACGAGGAAAAAGAATTATCATCAAAAATCAGAGAAAACAGTCTGGCAACCTGAGTATCAGAAGGATTGCTTAATGTTTGTCCTGTTATACCGGTTTAATTTTTATCAGGCTTTGGGGTTTATTTTTTTCCCCTTGGTGCTCTCATTAGATTTTCCTTCCTTTATTAAAGAAAGTGTTTGCATCTTGCTCTGTGTCTGCATTCCTTGCAAACAGACCAGTACATTGCCCTGATGGCAGGTTTGCAGTCAGACTCCTTAGATCAATAAACCATCTCAGTTAGTTGTTGAGTATACCAGATCTGAATTTTAAAAATTCACAGTCACAATTAAAATATCAGAGAAGGCAAAACCTGATGTAAATTTTACGAGTCGTCTGAAGAATTACTCTATACTTAAGTCATAAAGCTTTGCCAGCGTTACCTTTTGACTAGATCGCTGTTTGATTGGGTTTCGGTCTCGTGTTTTTCTCTGCAATTATTCATGGTGTTGGTGTTGGCTTTTTTTCTCCAAGAGACAGACAGCTGTGTCTTTAGAGAAACAAAACAACTGTGTCAACAGAAGGGAGAGAAACTACTGTGTCTGAAATAGTGCTTGGAATAAACCGTGTTAAAAATAGGTAGTCTTGCCACAACTGTTTCTTTGGCCGATGTGGAAATCCTTCTTTCCCATATTTGCATGTTATCAAAACTATACTAAAATTCTGTTAGAAAAGCTGCCAAATTAATCTATAAGAACATTGCTACAACAATAACTACCCTTTTCCTGCCTAATTGTAGCAGTCATGCTAGTAAGGGAGAGAGGCTAAGGAAGTTGTGGAAGTTGTGGGAGAGCTCTGAACAACGCCAGGGACTGACCCTGGCCAGCAGCAACTAAAACACAGCTCTTGCACTTGTGGATATAGATTTTAATGATGTGACCCTCCTCTCTCCTTCCAACAGTACTAGGACAACTAGGGCACCAGAGGGTGTCAGAATTCTGCCCTTTCTCAGAAGTGTTTTTGCACTCCTGGTATGGAGAGAAATAGTTTTCCTGTCCCACAAACTATCTGGGTATAACCCACAGCAGTTCAACTAACAAGACTTTTTTTAAAAAAGAAAACTCTTGTCCTCTCCAAAATTGGAAAGCAAACCAAACTACTCTTGAACGTGACTGTTACCAGCAGCATTAGAGCTGCAGTTTAGACATTTCATTTCTGCTTTCCATCTGTTGTCTCACTTATTTTTGCTGTCTGTCCTCTTGCTTTCAGTTGTCTCTTCTGTGCTCAGTTTATCCAATTTTCATGGCTGGCCAGCCAGTTCAGCATTATCGCTGTCCTAATGGCTGTAAGGAGAGCAGAGAAGGTCTTCACTAAATGAGTTTTTTCCCACAATGCCTCTGCGCTTTGTTTGGTCCATTTTTGTTTGTGCTTGGTGCCCCATGTTGTGTCATCTGGGAAGAGATGAGATGTTTGCATAATGTGTATTTTGCTGGAGTTGTTTAATTTCTGCAAACATTTATACTCTACAGCTGGCAGCGCATTTTGGGAAGGGACAGATTGCAGTTTCAAACAGAGAGCAAATCAGTGGGTTGACAGCAGCTGGAGGAGCCGAAGAACAGGTAGACCCTGGCTCTCTGCACTCCCTTCCCCACATTCCCCACAGCCTTGTCCGGGGGTACCTGCTTGGGAGAAAGCAGCCTTGGACAGCAGAGCATAATTTAGGGCAGCCCTATGGTGTTTGTAATTGATTCCTGACCTCTGAGACAAAATGTAAAGGTGGATAAGGCTCCTTCATCTGGGGAGAAGGGCAGAGGCAAGTGAGCCATGTAGCCTGCTGCTGGGTGTCAATGTCCTGTGACTGGTTGCAGCCCTGCCCTATGCAACAGGCTTTTCCTTTCCCACTTGTCTGCAGCCAAGGAATGCTCCTGGCAATCCATGCTTGCCTGGCAGTCATCTCTATTAATGTTGCTTGCTAAGACTGAAGGAAATTTAAAGAAAAAGAAAAGGTTTCAGATGATGTTAGAGGCTGCCCAGTTACTTCAGTCCATCAAGGGAAGAGCCACATTCCTTATCACAGCAGTGTTTGTTATCCCCACTATTTCCTCATTCCCATTTGAGGGATACGTAAACAGAGGAGTTGAAATGCCCATTATTTTATACTCTTCTTCCAGTGGATAAGAAAAACTCCTGTGAAAAGGCTTAGCAAGGCTTATCAGCAATACTGAACGTACAGAATTTCCTATGGTAGCTTCTTACCTCATCTTTTTTGTGTTATCTCCATCTGCCTCTGTGGTCCCTGCAATCCATGGGTAGTATGTCTGTGTCCACTCCAAGGATATGTCCCATGGCTTTCTTAAAATTTGCTTTTACTTAACCTCTCTATGGATGAGTTAAAAATATTAGTACTTTACATACATGAGTGACAGTTTCATTACTAACATATGACTTCTACCTTCCTCCAGCCTGATGAGCTTGAAAGGCAGTCAAGGGAAGTTTTGTGCAACATCCTCAGTCTCTGAAAACCCCATATTCAGAAAGATGCACACTACCTATTCACTTTTGACTTGAGCAAATGCTTTGCTTTGCTGAATTGACTTTACTAATTAGAAATGGAATTAAGCATATGCTCAAATGACTTGCTTAGCTGTGACTGAGATTGCATAATTTGGCTACTGGAGCTTTCCCCTCAAATTCAGTGAGAGTAGGCTCAGGCGGTAGGGACAGAGAGGTGATAGAATTGTAATGGGTAGGATAATTATAATTAAGACTTATGCCCTTTGTATTGTAAAATGAGGTTTTGCTTTTTCATTACTGCCAGTTTCAAATTATGATTGTGAATTGTGGTCAAGTCAATATGATTTCATGGGGCAAATACAGCAAAATTTTTGCTTCAACTATAGGAATATATAGTTAACAGCTGTCCTGTAGCTGTGTCCAAGCTAACTGCTGTTGCATTGCCTCATTTTTCAGACCGTTTCATTCTTGTGTTGGACACCAAAATCATTAGAAAACATTCATTGGCAGCATTTAATAGCATATATTTAGAACGTGAAATAAAGAAACCAAACATTGGTGATGCACCATAATCTACTAGTAATTTGTTTACCACTCCTCCACTTGTGCAAGAGAATAAAATAGAAGTTATTGAAATAAAATCATAAAGATGTAAGAAAAAAATCCTCACATTTACGATCATGTGGGTTTTTTTCTTTAATACACTAGCTCGTTTTATTTTTCTGAGAGTCAGTGGTGATTGCAGAAGGTGAAAAATTGCAAACAAAACTAAGGAGAAGTTCAAGTTAGCTGCAGAGCCAAAAGTGTGATTCAGGAGCTGAAAATATCTCTGCACTTCATGCATCAAACTCAAACACTGTGCTTTAGCAACGCCCCCTGGATTAGAAGCAGAGTTTGAGGTCATTCCTCCTCCAGCCTGCCATGTATGGATAGGCCCACGCTCATGACAAATTACTGATTTACTGAGCACACACCAAGAGCAGAGTGACATCAGTGTAGAGGGATCTTGCCTCACTGAGGAGGACTCCAGTGCTGCCTTTCTCTTGTCAGTCTTAAGACCTTCAGGACCAGTGTGGAGGTACTGGGAGGACACTTTAAACAATCTCTCTATAGATGTGGCAATAACAAGGGATAGTGGGGTAGAGCACTTGTCTCCTCGTCACATGACATCCAGTGGAAGTGCTAAAAAAATGTGTGCTCGGGGGGTTCTGGTGGCCCATTCAGATTTTGAAGATGAGTGATCAGCTGCCAGTAAGGATGTTTCATTGGGACTGCCAACCTGAAACAACAGTTGTGTAATCCTGTGCTGTACAAGCTGTCTTTGCAACCAGGAGCATACTGTCTGAGACTGATCTCAGCTTACCTGGTGTAAATCCAGAGTGCCTTGAGTGAAGTCTATACTTTGACTTAACACCAGACTCACTGAGCTCTTAGTTTTATTTTGTAGGGAACCTTGATTTTGCAGGTAACAACCACCAAAATTCTGTGAACAGACCCCAAGTCCTCAGATTATTTTCCCTGCTGACAAATTTCTGTTGCTCCCAGGCATCACACTTCCCTTCTGCATGGCTGACTAGTTGCCAGCTTCTCAGAGGCAACTGAGAAGTCTCATCTGAAGTCTCAACTGTCAATCTCATCTACTGATGAGATTGTCCAGCACTTATTGCCATCACCACTCTGCCATGGGCTTGAACTTGCGATGGTCTTTCTGTGGAGATAGCTTTGACAGCTCAATTGATTGCCATGGGCTGGTGAGACACCGGCCACATTGCAGCCTGCCTGCTTAGCAGCTACAAGTGGCCCTGCCTCAGTTTCTTCATTGCGCATGGCTGCACTGGTTTTCCCCAGTTTATGGATGTCATAGCAAGGTAGTCATGCAAAGAAGGAAGGAAAGCCAAGGCTCTCAGTGTGGGAGTTTCCTCATGACAATTTTGCTGAAGTCTGTTTGGATCTCATAGAGCATGAGCTTTACCTAGAATCCTATCTCAGGCTTGGCTGAGATCTCATGTTTTTGCTTCCTCTGCCCACTCTCGGAGGATCCCCAGATGTACTCCCATCTTGCTGCCAGCTGCCTGCACAAACAGCCCTCTTAGCAACAGCAGGCCAGGCAAATGGGTTGAGCAATGTGTGCATGAGGACACTGTGTCAATTGTCAGCTTGACCATTGTCTAAAAGCATCAAGCCTGGTTAGTGAGGGCACTGATCTCAGCTGGCAGTGTCTAAACTGTTATTTGCAGTGAGATTATGGACCTATACTTAGGGGGATGTGCTCTCGCTAATTTAGCTCCTGGCTAAAGTAAAAAAAAGTAACCTGAAATCATAGTTCCAGTGGTGGCAGCAAAATAAACTCTGTGCAGAGTGGTCTCTGAGGACAGAGGAGATAAAATAGAGAGACTCCCAAGAAGAAATTATGTGCATGATTTTAATGAAGTGAATCACCTATGTGTAAAGTAAACAAAGTTCATAAAGGATGTTCCTTTTAGTTGAATTTTGTTCAGATTGCAGAGCCTGAAACACAATGAAACCAGCTCTGCTAACACAAATTAGTAAATATGTCTGGTTTTATTTATATAATATGTATACATATGCACATATGGATATATACATATATTTATGTATATATACATGTACGTATGTATGCACATAAATGTATGCATGTATAAGTTTGAACAAATTGAAATTTTACAAGGATTTCTTCGTGCTCTCTGCATCCAGATCTGCAACATGGTGCTAGCATGCAGGATACCAAAATGAAGAAAAGCTGTCAATAAACCAAATTTAAATGGGCTATCACACTCCTATTGAGAAAAATGTGGAAAACAAAAAAGCATAAATACTGAAAAGTAAAGCAGGCTTCAAATGTCTTGCTGTTTTGGTAATGAAGACAAAAATGTTTACAGCACAGATACATATGATTCAAAAAATAAATTATATCGCTTTAACTTTTGAGGTAGTTCAAGATTTGATCCATTAATTTCATCAAACTGGTTGTAGGAAAACTTATTTCTGCAGTATTGAGAGCTGTCAGAATGACCTGGAATTAAGGGGGCAAAGGTAGAGTTGCTGTAAGTATTTTAATTCATCTATTCAAAGGTGATTTGTGTGAACACATTAGGAACACCAGTAAAGTAATGGGAATGATTTTCTTCCACTTTTTCCAAATTCAAGTGCATATGTTATGATTGCATTTGACCAGGATATGAACATCATTTCACAGATGAATGTCTTCTGCCATTGATCATATGAAGTCAATTTACAGTATGACGTTGCTTTTACCTTCCTCATGTAGGAAGACTTTTTTGCTTCTAGTCTTAGCTGCTGTAGCTAGCAAATGGTGTGTAATAAATTTTGTTTTGTTTAGAGAGCGATAACTGTAAAATAGTGCCCATTTGGAGAAAAAGCACTGAGATTGAGATTGATGCCTGGAGCTTAATGCATCATAGCTGCAATCAAGCAAATTTTAGACTTCTTATTTCTCCCGTTACAGACTGTACTTCACAGAGTTCTCTGGACTTTCTGTGTTTGAAAAGGAGAAAGGGAACAAAAAGAGCATTAGAAAATCCACACAAACTGGCTTCACAGTCTCTACATATTACCATACAGAAGCTTTCCTGGTCAATTCATTGCATTAAGTAAGAAAACATCTATAAAAGGAAATTTTGACTGATGCAAGATGGTTTGGAGTGAGAGATTTGCATATAGCCTCACTGCCTTGAGTTACCAACCATAAATTCAAATTCTTTGGTGATGCAATACAGAAGTGTGCATATTTTTCTACCTATGTTGCCTGGCTCTTCTTTAGTACAAATTATTCTATACAATCCTGGAATCTGACTGCAATTTAAATGGTGCCTGACTTGGTACCTGGTTTTCTTACACACCTGGTCAAACTGAGGCTTTGAGTAAATTCCCAAACCATGGTAAGTTACAGTCTGTGCTGGAATGCTATCTGCTGCAAGCCAGTTAAGGAGTAACACAGGCATGGCTTTATTTGCCCTTTGTACTCCTGAGACAATTTCACCTATTTACTGTACTATTTCAGAATCTTCAAATAATTAGCAGTAAAATAAATATTATCCAGTTGCTTTCCTAAAATTTTAGTTTCTGATTAAAATACACATGAGATATATGACTTTTTTTTACCTTGGAAAGCACACAGGGTTCTCCCCGTCACCCCCCTATCCTCAACTGACCTTACAGTGTATGTAAGATATATGTAAGAAGTAATATAAAACAAAGTCCTTTTTGTTGATCCATGAAATAAATTAATCTTTATGGTTAGATGATGCTGGTGTCTGCTGTTACATTTTTGTTTCACCACTGAAGGTGTAGTTTTATGACTAGAAAATTATTACAGAGGTTCCCAAGGCTGCTAGCAGTCTTTCAAAAGCAGATGGTGTAAGATTCATTATAGGAGCACTTCTGCCTATGTTTTCAGGTCCTATGTAAAAGCCTATTCCCTAAGTGTCTGAGATACAAAGTTCAAATTGAAAAAAACTCTTCCAAGCAGTAAGACATGCTGTGATTTTCATACTCTCATTTCCTTTCTGATGAGCTTGTTTATTCATAATCCCAACGGCTGGCAAACAACTGCAGCAGATTAGGAAAGTCATAACCAGATATGACCAAATAGAATCACAGACTCATTTAGTTTGGGGGTCCAACTGTTAACCCAGCACTGCCAAATCTGCAACTAAGCCGTGTCCCCAAGTGCCACATCTACAAGACTTTAAAATACCTCCAGGGATGGTGACTCAACCACTTCCCTGGGCAGCCTGTTCCAATGCTTGACAACCCTTTCCATAAAGAAATTTTTCCTAACATCTAATCTAAATCTCCTCTGATGCAACTTGAAGTCATTTCCTCTTGTCCTGTCATTTGCTAGTTGGGAGAAGAGACCTATCAATACTAGAAATACTGGAAAATGCTCAGCAGAGATCTGTCTTTCTTTCATGGGCAGGCGTTGAAGGCACGCTCATTTACTTCTGCTGCAAATAATGACATATCGCTCAAATTTTTACTAATGCGGTGATAAAACCAAATTAAAAGTTCCTGGTTTTACTATCAAAGCAGTGCCTCTGGGAGCTTTAATTTGGCAGCAAAATCCTGTTTGACGACACATGCATTTTCTGGGGTTGTTAGAGATTCCACATGTTGGCTGTTCCCTCAGACCACGTCCTGTTTGCTAGAACCAGTGCTACTGTGAGATGGTAGGTTAGTAAGGAGAAGCACTGGTACTGCTTTAAGGTTGGAAGGTATCCATGCCACACCAGAGAGAGGATGCTACAATTCATAGCACCCCTAGCTCCTACTGAAAGATGGGAGAATAAGGAATTGTGACTTCTTTATTCCTTTGCTTTGGTTTTTTGGCTGGCACTTTTTTCAGGTCAGTTGTAAAAGTAGTAATTGAAATACTGGCCCTGGTAAATACAGAGTTTTGCCCTTGAGTAGAGCCGTGCCAAGGTTTCACTACAGATTAAAACTGTATTCGTCCCTGTTTGCTCAAGGGTTCAAAAGTGGTTACTGGCTTCACATGCAGATAGTTTCCTAGAAAGCTGTAGATTAGTCTGATAAAGCATCAGGGGCTGCAACCAGAGCATATTATTTTATATACTCAGATGCCTGTATAGACTGCTGTTGACATTGCCAGTCAATAGCTCATTATCATTGATATTTGTTTTTGTTGTTAATAGCAAACATTACAAGGAAAAAAAAGCATCAGCATATCCCTTTTATTGCTAACCAGTTCCAGGCCTGCTTTACCCTTCAGCTTTTGGTACCCTATTTCCATCAGCTCACATCTATGCTCTGGTAGTGGTATGTCACCCATCTGGCGGAGGACAGGCTTTGCCCTGTTTATGGGGCAGTGTGGGCACCAGTGGCACTTGCTGGAAGCAGAGGGAAGTTTGTTGTTGGCTTCAGTGCCAGTATGGTCAGGCCACAGACACAAATCTGCAAGTTCAGCATGCTGCGTTTGAGATTTTCCTGTCCAAGTCTTCTGGCATGCTCCTCTGTGATGACTTTTGTAAACCCTTGAAGAGCACACTCCTGCTGCAGTGACCTGATCACTCCAGACAGTGGCCAGCCAGGGCTCAATGACATGGCCAGGGCAAAAAAGCAGAAGGGGTGACATGAGCTGTACTTCTCAGTGGGACCCTGTGCTTCCCTGGGGTGCTGCCCTGTCCAGGAGCACAAGCAATCTGGGATGCCCACACTCTTTGCCTATCCCTGTCACATCACCTGGCATCTCACACGTGGGCATTCAAGGACACAGGGAAGCCTGAAGGAAAGTGCCTTGTGCAAAACACACGCTGTGGTTGTGTATTCATACTGGTCTTCACAAAATGAGAACAGCCAGGCTGGTTGGAGTATGTTGTCACTTGAAGATCACTGAAGGTTTGTTGCCTCAGCATTACCAAGGTAGGGATTTTAGTTAGCTCTATTGCGTACAAATTAGATATGAGTCTGCAGTTCCTAGTGCATTGTCTGTATACCCTGATCAAAGGTAGCCTCCATGCATTTCATAACCCATTCCGTGCAGGTGTAAATAGGGCAGCCTGTAGCTGTCTAATGCATCTAACACATTAATTAACATATCTCCTGGTGCTCTGTGCCTTGCACACACAGACATACACTCCTGCATACATGGCTACAGCAAGTCCTCTGTATACAGAAAGTACATTTTTGTGGTCTTTCCCAGAGTACCATCACATGTAAATAGAGATATAAGGTTTATGACTGATTTCACAGTGTACACTAATAACTTATTTTCTGAAACAGACTAGCATCATATGGAAAAGGGAATTTCTACAGGTGATCTCACTTTTAAAGCACAGTGCTAAATGGGAAAGAAGCAGAATGAAAAGCAATCACACTGCTCCAGTTTAATAACAGGAGAGTATTTGCATTTAATTAAAAAATATGTGCTCTAAAATTCTGATTTGGGCATGATCTTTTCAAAATTAGACAGGAATTAGGCAGAACACTTGGAACTGCAAGGTCTAAAGGTAAAGAAGCTACAAAGGCACTTCATGCTTTGTCTGTTTACCCTGCTTGTTTTATATATTATTTTTGAAAAGACATCATTGTATGCACCTGTTGGTCTTGTATGTCTATTGTTTTCACTTGGGCATATATTAGTTGATGCGTATTCTAGCCCACAGCAAGTTGAAAACCATAGGAGAGCTACTGATTGCTCCTGCCACATTACCCTGAAGGTAGCAAGAACGACTGTGACTGAATCTCTGAAGTTCTTACATGTTTTCATGTAGCCAGCGCCATAATCTTAACTAGGTTATAAAATCAAACAGCAAGGCTAAATTGACCACAGTCCTTAAAAATATTTAATATTTATTTTCCAAATAGGTGGAAGAGAGAGTCAACAGCCATATTCGCTGGAGTAGTGAACCAAATTGCCTTGACTGGAACCATTACTCACTTGCACCTTTGATGGCAGCAGCCAGGTAGGAGAGCAAAGGAAGGGTGGTTTTGCATGAACTGAGGGAGCGGGTCTGAGCGCATAGTTTTTCATTCTCAGAAATGATTATGTGTCCTTTTGTTACAACTGAAGTCAGCTCTTGCTGAAATCAGAAGCCTTTGTCTTTGAGGCAGATTACATGTTTGTTCATTTGGAAGTTCTGTCTTTGCTTTGTCCACATACTTAGTTTGCCACTTTCCCTTCTCTTACACAGTTTTTGCCTTAAGTACCCAGGAAGCACACTTTTTGAACCACATAAAGAGAAAAATGTGCTTGTAAAAATAGAAGAAGAAATGGTGGGTGAGGTTTTTATATTTGAAATGTTTGGGGTTTTTTATTTACATTGTCCCAAAATTAGGGTTGGTGATTTCTGCTTGACCATCTTGTCATTTCAAGTGCACCATTGACAATACTGTTCAAGGTTTAATTTTTCCTCTGAGTCTTGAACACTTGGGTACATAGAAATTGCTGACACTTTTATATACAATAACACCTAAGCTAGCTTAAAGTTAGTGGATCCCCAACAGCAGTCTTACTGTGGCATTGGTTAGTTCAGAAGACAGTTTATCTTGTCAAGAAAAGGTCTATTTTCAGGTACTGATTGCAGCTCCACGTTTATTTGGGTTGCTAGTCACAGGTTGGACAGGATTCACATTGACTTGGTCTCAAAAACCATGCCTGTGTACACACAGTTACTTTTGTTGCTGTAGGAGACCTGAAGCACTGAGAAGCTCCTTTTCTCTCATCTTCTCTGTACAGACACATCCTTGATGGTCAGAGAATTGTCGGCCTTCAGAATATAATAAGACTAGCTTGAAATAGTGAAAAGTTAAGAAAAACATTGACACTTTTTTTTATTATTATCCAATATTTATCTGCAGCCATAGGAGCTAGGTATATAAGGAAGACACTGGAGATTCTCATGTGATATCATGACCACAGGAGAAGGTGTTCAAAGAAAACACAGAACATATTTTGAGGTAACCCCTCCCAGGCTTTTCAGAATTATATAAATAATGTTGGACCTCTGTTTCATTCCATATATAAACTGAAGGAAAGAAGGGGTTAAATTGAGATGGGCAATCCCTTGAACCTTTGCTCAGCCCTGGAACTGATCCCAAATATTCTGCAGACCAGGGTGGTGCTATATGGAATGTCTCTTCTTATGGATCTCTCTCAAGGTCCTTGCAATGGAAGTCATGTGTATCTCTGTTGTTCTCTTTCCCCTCTGCAGTCTCTTAGAGCCAAAAGAGGTATTTCCCCACAGCCTGGGATCAGAGATGGGTGAGAGGGTGCAAATGGATGGCTGTCAGCAGGGCTGTTACCAACAAACATGTTGGTAAAAAAGGAGGCATCACCCCCGCCAGAGGTCCTGTGGAATTTCTGTTTAAAGTTCAGCAGGAAAACAAACTGTCCTCATGCACCCCTGAGCTCTGTTGCCACTTTGGAAAGCATTAACAGCGTGTGAAATTTATAAGCAGGAGTAATGGAATACTGCTGCAATATGGAAACCTAGCCCTGACTCACCAGGCAGGATTTAAGTGGAAAACTGAGAAGTTTGGCACACAAGAGCATGGTGGCCATCCTCTGAAGTGGGGTTTTAGCATAAATTTTTCAGGCTTCGTTAGCATGTAATTTAATGGTACTTGGGTGCATTGGGCATTATTGCTGTGGCTCTCTCAAACGCTGAGAACCCTCTCCAGTAATGTGTCAGCCTAGTAATGGCATGCTTCACTTTTTGCTTGGAACTATTGAATTTTAGAATAGATGCTCTCAATTAACGGAGTTCAAACCAATGTTAAACTATGAGAATATGTATCACTACCTCATGTGCTAAGGATATTAAGGCAAGTACTTAATACTGGTAGTAAATACGCTGTGTGAGCTAATAAAAATGCTCCCATTAAGAAAGTGAATCCTGTTATGCCTACTTCACAGGTGAAAGCTTGCACTGATTCCACCACTAAATACAGAGTTGTAGGAAGGCAAATTTTCTCTGAAGACCAGAGCATGTAATGCTGCCAAACCAGCAGTCCCAGGCACCCTTCAGGGAATGATTCCTGCAGCTGAGCAAGATAGCACAAACTGTGCTGTGGAGGACTAGCTGCTTTATTTCGGCTGAGAATCCTTTGAAGATACTGGTCCTGATTTTCTACCGCCTGAAACCTTTTGCTATTTATACCTGAGTAAAGTGAATGCCGAGCGAGCATAAAATGCCACTACCTTAGTGCTAAAGGAGCTGTTATCCACTTTGCCCAAATATAAATTACTATGCAAAGGGTGAAGCAAGTTCAAGGTCTCTCTTTTTGTTGTGACATTGCCCCTAGATCCCTCTGGTCCTTGCTCACAGTGTGAACAGAAGGAGGCTGTGTCTTCCTGCAGTTTTGAGCTCAAGATGTGCAACCTCGGGGGGAAGCGAGAGCACTCATTTCTGGTCCCACTATTAGCCAGAGAGAGGAAAAACATGTTCTTCTCTCACGTCCCGGAGGAGGCCGAGCACGGTGGCGGGGACAAAAAATTCATTTGCCAGTTCCCTGACAACCTGAGGTAGGGGGAATGAGACTGGAAAATGTTCAGACGAGGCAGAAGCAGGCACTAGACCCTCCAGGCTCCCGGTTTCCGGGCACGAAGGGCTACACTGGCGGAACCGCGGAGGCTCTGGCACTCCCCGGGGGGGCGCGGGGACGGGGGGGGGGCGCTGGCCGTGGACCGGGGCTGAACCGGGCATGGAAGGGAAAAGCCCGAGCCTGGCGCAGCTTCCGCCTGGCAGTCCTTGTGTCCCCTCGGGCAGCTGCGGCACCCTCCTGCTGGCGAGGGGGTGCGACTGCGGGGAGGTGTTCATCTTCCGAGTCTGTTAATTTCAGAGTGTCCCCACCTCCCCCCCCCCCAAACCCCAAGAAAACCAACACCGAAAAGCCATAAAAATCAGCGCCTGTTTAATGAAATTTAACAACTTCATTGCTGCCCGTACGCAATATATGGCCCGCACAGCCGCAGACGGCGCTGTGATAGCTGGCAGCGCATGGACACGAGGAAGGACACGGTCCTTGAGATCCTCTGGCACCGCGAACTACTGCCTTCAAATTAGAGCAGAGACAGATAAGGATATCGTGAAGGATAAATTTGGCATTGTGTATTATAAAGCTGAATCCTTAAAAAAAAATCTGCATACTTTTGGCAGGATTTCATATCTTGTAATAGAACCCATATATATTCAGACGTATTTTAAGCAGAATATAGTGTACTGCAATTTCTGCTATCTAAGCAAATATCTTGGTAGACTAATTTAAAAACAGAGCTGTTTTTTTGTAGCCAGCATTGTATCAATTAAGTAACAATGTGGTAGGCATCCTGGGCTAGGGTCTGCCAGCTGTCCTGAAGCCACTGAAGGCATTCAGGAGCTGACCCAGCACAGGGTGAGGGCATCACTGTCTGGCTCTCCCTGGGCAGAGCTGCATGGAGATGGTGTGCTGCAATGCTCGCTGCTGTGAAAGGGACATTTTTAAAAAACAAAAAATGCAAATAATTTTGAATTATAGGCAGCAGGAAGGATTCTTTTTTTATAATACGTAGATAAACCTCTATATATGTTTCGTTTCTGTATAATTTCTGCAAGTAACCTACCTTTTGTTAGGTATAAGGGGTCATAACAGCATGAACACAGAACCACTGAAACCCTCACTTGATGGGATTAATTTTATCTTACTTCCAGTACATGTATATACCTATTTGCATCTATGTTTTCTTCTGTCTAAAAATATCTTAAGGTTACAGATTCAAGGCTTACAGCTTCAATGAAGACATAGAATGAACAACTGCAATTTTAAATCTGCCAGTGACATATATGCAGAATTACTGTGACATGCTATACTGTAATAACCCTAAATTAAGTATTTCAAAATGCAGACAATACACTATACTATTATGTCGGTCTTTAAAAGTAGTCCTGTGAACCTTGCTATGTTCTTATCAGAAACTTGAAGTATTTACATTTTTGAAAAATTACATAATATCTAGTGCCCTATGCAAATCTGTGCGAGTGGAGTCTTTTGCTCACTGAAGCTTTGCTAAAAAAGTTCTCAGACTGCAAAGTTTCAGCCAGTTGGGAATCTCAGATCCACACTAGGAGTTACCTCCAGATGGCTGCACTTTCATTTGGTACCAAGCCTTCTAGCATCTTATCGTTAGCATGTGATGTGTACTGGTGATGTGTACTGTTCCACTTGTTTTTGCCAGAATATATACAGGGCCAGAATATATACAGGGCATTGTATGGTAAGTTTTGACACATGGTGTAGCTCAAAGAAAAGATGAGAAGGAGAGTGTGGGGAGAGAAAAAGGTCAGGGAAAAGAGGAGGACAGAAAAGGAAGGGAATAAGAAAATGCAGCAAGGGGAGTTTATGTCAGTGTAATGAATTCAGTCTAACTGGCAAATACAATCTGACTGCAATTTGTGAATTTCATTGAATTTGATCCAAGAAAGACACAGCTGAGAAATCTACAGGAAGCAATCTTTTCCTGGAAGTATGCAGCTCCAAACTGTACAAATTCTTCCACTGGTTGTAAAATGTCTGTCTGCCACTGAACCTGTGCCGTTGGATACTTTTGAAGAGAAAATAGTGTATTGAGATAGTCAACTAAAGAATAACAAAAACCATAATCTACTAAATGTAGATTTTTGAAAGAAGAAAACCTATATAATTTGAAGTTGCCAGTGAAGCCCTAGTGATAAAGACAGTTAATCATTTCTGGTGCAGCTGTTTCCTGACATTTCTGCAAAATGTTGTGGAAAAATTAATGAAGGTTCGTTCAGTAATGGTTTCAAGCTTGACTAGTGGAAAATATGACAGTATTTCCATCGTCAATTAAGAACAAGCAAGGCTTTTTTTTCCGTAGGGGAAGTGGTATGCAGTTTGTACTGCACAGGAAACTGTAGACTTGAGAGCAGCTGTGTGATAGTAACAGGTATGCAGAGAATATGGAGAAGGGCCCGGGCCCTCTTCTCTTGTCACATGTGCTTCAGTATAGTGGAACTAGCTCTGTTATATACTGGAAAAGACAGCTTACGCTCTCTAGGATGTGCGATATTCTTCAAATGCCTGACTATGAAAATCAGTGCCCTTCTTGTCACTTCAGTAACAAAGCTTGCATCAATAAGGTTTTCATTGCAATTTTATTTTATTATTGTGATGTCTCAAAAGACTAATTCCTTCAGGTGGAGAGACACAGGGTTTTTTAGCCCATCTCTGAAAATCAAGTTACTTGCAATTTGACTTCGTGTGTACGATTGTCGAAGCCATGCAGCATGCCTTGGGGAGCACGTGTGGTTGCTGTCCTGCCTGGGTGTGGAGCAGCAGTAGCCCTGCTGTAGCTGACTAGTCACTTTGTGGTTAGAGCTAGAGGGGAACCCGCTGGCCTCGTGTGCAGTATGGACATGGGCTCTGCATGTGTGCGAACTCAGTATCATGTGTGTTATGTAGTGCTGCAGGTAGCCAAGAAAGCATGTGGTTTAGAAACACGATCATGTCCAGGGGGTGAATTCCCATCGCAGATCAGCATAGCTGAAGGTCAGTGTAGCAGCTGAGCAGTGGCCTTTGTCCACTCCTTCACCTCGTAGCCCTCAGGCCCTGGCAGGCAGCCAACTGCCAGCAGCCTCCTCAATGGCACCTTGGGGCTCCTGCTCCTTCCGTAGCTCTGCTGTGCTTGAGCTCCTCCAACTCGACTCAGTTTGGGGGATGCTGGATCCACTCTACTGTTGAATAGGCTGTACAGGACAGAAGGTAGTTGGAAAAGAGGCAGTGTCACTCATCAGAGTAAGTTGTAAATACCAGTCCCATACAGTCAGTAGAATGAACTTTTTTGCTCAAAGGGACCTAAATTTTATTTTGTGTTAAAAATGCATTGTAAAAATACAGGCCTGGTACAGAAATATTGCAAGTCTCTGCAAATGTTTCGGTGAATGATTTAGGGGTTCAGTGCCTTTCTGGACTGTGAGGGGTTGTACAAGCCTGCTTACTGTAATAGCTTTTTTCTTCCTCTTGACGTTCTGAGATACTTACAGCCCTACCATAAATATGATTTCCAGCCTGTTTACACAGTATGATGATTCATGTTAAAGTGGTTAATAGAACATGCATTATAATGAATGGTTTATGCTTTTCTAATATCACTGTAAAGGGGTGTTCCTTCTGCAAGTTTAGAAGACCCTTAGCAAGCTCACTAAAAATGTTTGTCTTACTTTCTGTGATTGTAGCTGTAGAGTGTGTAGTTCTTATTGACAGCTTTCACCCATTGTAAAACAATTAATAACAATGGAGTTATATCCACGATTTGTGACCATTCACATAATCACATAAAAGTCAGCCCCAAGTTCTCTTTCCCTGATACAGGCTACTGCGAGGAGCTTCATTTAAGGTTCTTCCAAGCCTGCAATCCCTAGTGCAGGCAAACCTGTTGCCGAAGTCAATGACAGCTTTACCAGTGTCAGAGCTATCAGAGCATTAGAGACAGCTCATATAAGAGACTGTAATTAGTCTTGATTTGGGACATTAAAAAATTAATCCTTCAAGCATCACATCTATAATCATATGTATACTACCCCTGCAGTCAATGTACTGTCATGCCTGTAGTGGGACCGTGTGTGTTGCTGCAGGGGTATGCATGGGAGTAAGGGAAAGATGAAGACTCTGCTCTTTCAGTTTATCTGATGTGGGAAATCTGAGGGCGCTGGGTCAGACATGACCTGTTTTTATACTTCTCAGCTTGAGGGCTGTGCCTACAGCTTCTTAGGAATTTCCCATAAAAACAATTTGTCAATTGAAAGCGGAATTTCCACAAGAACAAGTTTTCCACTGGAAAATCTCCATACTGCTATTTTTATTTTTTTGTTTTCCCATGGAAATCTCTGAATGAAATACTTCCCTTTAAGTCACCTTACTCCATGAAGATCTTTGATTAGCTGAACTGAGCTAAAATGGTCTCAGTTGCCATTAAGTTGCATCTGCCTATTATCACTCTTGTCTCGGGATAAATGGCAGTACAAAAACTTCATGCTTAAGAAGTTTCTGTGGACAGGTCACCTTGACAATCTTCATGTCCCACACTGTATTGCAGTCACTTGTGTGAAAAAGTCTACTAACTACTGAAAAAGCAATGTCAAAGTGAAACAAGTTCTAAAAGAGAGGCCCCAAACCCTGAGAAACCAGGGAACCCTTGCCCATTTGTGAACTTATATCTTTGCTGTTCAAACTCAGTTTCCCACATTTGTGTATTTTTTACTGGTCATTTAAAATGTCTAGGAGAGTTGTAAAACTCTTGGATTCCATTTAACATTAATGGGGAATAAAAAGTAAGTACATTTGAGTGACTATAAAATTGGCTAAGGTCACACGACAAGGTGAAGGACTCCCGCACACATCTTGCTTCATTGCCTGCCCTGACAGTCTCTACAAAGGGCAGCTGGATAATGGCTGGGACATTACTGTAGATGACTGGACACCTGGTGCTGAGCGTATGGGAAGGGAGAGGAATGCTGATGGCACCAAGGTGTTCATCGTATCACACAGTGATCTCTTATGCATGAATGTTAAAATAGAATGAATACACATACCACTTTTACTATTTAAACTAACAGTTTGAATGGTTCACCAAGATTTGTAGTAGGTGCTGGGTTCTCTTTATCGTACTGTGTCTGCAGAGTCTTATGAATCTTTTTCTTTGTGTTGCTCTCTCTCACCAGTTCTTCATCCTGTTCTCATTTAGACATGCAGCCAGTTCTACTTACAGCACTAAACCTTTGGCTATATTGGGTGGTGACCAGCTGGCAGCTTTGATGATCATGACTGGTTGCATGTACAGAGTTCTAGTCCCTGCTGTCCCTGAGGGAAATGTCCTCTATGAGGAAATGGGCTGTACCAGAAAGTACACTGCATGACAGCCAGTGCACCAGAGGAAGCTCACTATCTACATGAGTGTGAAGGCAGGTGCAGATTTCTTCACCTGGTGGGCACAGGAAGCAGCATGATCGATGTCTGACTTTCCTTCAGGCAGCCTCCTCTGTGCTTCTCAGAAAGGCATGGGAGTTGTGGTTAAATATTACAGTCTAATCTTTTACTTGCTAACAGACCAAAGAGGAGCTAAGTAACTTTAAGCCATTGGCTCCATTTTAAGTATCTCCTCCACGTGACAAAGGGCAGTTGACTCTCAGTCATATGTTCCAAATGAATGACTCAGAGTGAAAATCCTGGGCTACCCTTACCTACAGCAGAGCACAATGCCAGCACATCTAATGTATCCTGCTCTGTCCATTGTTCTGCCCTTCTCGTAGGATTCTCTGTATTTCCCATTCCCTCCTACTCTGTCACTGGTTTGTTTTGACCATCATAATTTTCACTGAGTAGCTTGAATCAGATTTCTGAACTCTGAGTCTGAACCTTCTTTCTTCTGGGAGGATAGAAGTGATGGCTTATGGAGAACTTGCTTGACTGTGAAATCAGGAGGGGGTTTTGAGAGCTGCCTTAGCCATTAGCCCTGCCAGCATCACCATTCTTACCAGATGGTGGTGGGAGCCCTCCCGGTCCCAATCCCTTCTGCTTCCTCACTGCTCAACTGCTTCAGTGGTGCTGAAGACAAAGGTCTGAGTAGAAAGAAGAGGGGGCACATAAGGACTGGTCATTAATTCTTTATTTAAATATGTCAACAGTTGCCTTTAGGACACACCAATATAAGCCACTGGCATTCAAGGGAACACCAAATAGGCTATCAATGCTAACAGCAAAGACTTAATTGTGCCAAAAAGCTGAACATGTTTTCAAAGATAGCACAATGTGACTCCACCATTTTCACCTGTGTGCTGTGCTTTGGGGAAAAAAATAAAGCCTACTGCACGTTTAATCCCCTATACTGAAAGGGAAGGTATTCCTCAGTTGTAATTGAAACTGGAGTTTTCATTCACCTGTTAGAATTTGAAGACTAACTGAAGGAAGGATCATAGCAATTATTCACACCATTTGGCAAGAAAGAAACAACTGGCAAAACCTACATTCGTGACAATCAGCTGTATTTCATGATTGCATTGCAAAGGCTACAAATGGCCTCAGTTCTAAATTTAAGATAGGCAGAAATTGTTCTGTTTAGTGTGTCCTAAAATTATCCAGCACAGAAATACTTTGGGGAAGTGTAAAAATGAATTCTCAATTTTTCAAAAGGCAGCTTAAAGGGGAAGGCATGCTGATGTGGAAGTATTGAATAAATGCCATCTCAGTAACAATTTAACCAAATGTAGGGAAGAGTCATACACGTCATGTCCTTGTTATAAGATTCGTGGAGAAAATACTCCCACTCAGATAGAAATTCACTGTAAACAGCTCTCTTGCTGTTAGAGCTGATGTACTTTTGAGGATGCAGTGGCTCTTAGAAGGAGTGGAGCATGTTGTGCAATAATATGACCTTATGTTGCATAGACACTTCCAGTTTTGGAATGTGAAATGTCTGAAACTGGGAGTGGGTGGACAAGAGGTGGAGCCAGTCAGGAGCCTGGGTGACTGCATTTCTGAGAAACTCTCTTCTGCTGGTGAGTATTGCTATTTCGCCTAGTGTACGACTAAAGCCCTGAATAGTGCTAAGTTGAACCACTAAACAATATCAAATTTCAAATAGACATGGAGCTATAGGGTGATATTTTGGAAGTTAATTTTATAAAACCTAATTGAAAACAAGGCTGAATTCTTTCAGACCTTAAACCACAGCCTCCCAAAATGCGTCAGAGACTCTTGATGCTGCAGCGAGGTCAGCTTCCCTCCCCCCACTTTACCTGTGAGTCAGGACAACTCTATTAAAGGAAGCTTTTATTGGAGGCTCTTGGTAGAGAGGTAGACAACATGCAGTTGGTGAGGACACAGTGGGAAAGAGTTTGGATCCTGTGTCTACATAAATGGTCAGCAACAGGGAGAAGACCATTTTTTTCTGGAGAACAGAGGGATACTGAGGAAAGAGTAGTATTTGAGCAAGAGGTAGGTTCGACTGATTTCACCTTCTCTCTAATTAAAACTGGGATTCAGAGGCCATTCAAGCTGTCATTGTATCAATTTCTCAAGTGGGACAAAGGCTAAGTCTCCTGTGGGCTTGATGCCCTCAGTGCTTGTCCACGGTTCCATCTGTATCTACTTTTGTGGAAAATCACAGAAAAATAATCTTAGAGCAGCTCAGTTCACTGTAGAGAGGAAAAAATACCAAGGAGGAAACAGAAAGTGTTCGACAGGTGGGAATTTCAGAGGTGTGATCTTGATTTTCAGGCAAGGCAGACACTTTTTTAAATAGAAACATCCTGTGGGGTAGTCATCCACTTACTCTTTCCTTTGCTATAAATCTAGACCTGCTCATGGGTGGATCAACACTACTGGGACTTAAAAATATCCATGTGCAATGCTGTCCCATTTATATTAGTGTGCTTTAACTTTTTCCTAGATGTTTTTTATTGCTGTTATTACCTGGACTGCTCTAGTAGAGTGTTAGCATGGATGAAATTCTTGTAACAAGCAGTATTTTGACAGCTTGGATCTGTGGTTTTAGATGTATTCTTCTTTTAATACTGGCAGGTGATCTGTGCTTCCTGGACTCACTCTTACTGCTACTGGAAGACAGGTATCTTGCAGCAGCTCTGTGATTAAAAAGATGTTTCTAGAAGTAATTTACAGTATCAGTACTTTTATTATTTGTATGTGAGATTGCTAGCCACAGGAAAGAGATCCTGGAAACCAGCTGTAGTCATTTAATTCATGACCTGATGAGCACCTTGGGTGAAAAGCAGAGCATGGTCCTGGTCATGCAAAGAGCTGACCTACCCGAGCCTTCAGCACAGTGGGTAACTCTACATTTGAGTGATTTTCCTGAGAGCACTCTATGTGGAGTTTTCTGCTATATTGAAGGCTTATGTTTTACTGGTTTGATCCATTTCACTGGTGGATTATTTCTGTTAACTTTCCCACAAGCTGATTCAGACTGCATAAAAAGGGGGGGGGAGGAGATTTGAATTTGTATACATGGATGGTACATTTTATAAGCAACTTCATCAATGCTTTGTTCCTAGAAGTGTAAATAACCTTTTCTTTAAAAAATGAAAAACAACTGGATGCACTTGTGGAGTTCATCTGACTGCCAGGCATTCATTAACAAATGCCCAGGCAAATGAACCTCTTTATGCAGATATGTCTGAGCCCATATGTCTATGTATTCACATGTGGAGTTTGAGTTGAGTTGTAGAAAATAAGATGTAGAAAATAGACTTTCTGAGGCAGGTATCTGCCCAAAGTTACATTTGTGTTTTCCATTCAGAAAATATTTGGTCTAAAGATGGTTGTGGTGGAAAAAGAAATACATATTCTTAAAGTGTAAAACAGAGCCATGGTTTATCTGAGCTTTATGATGAGGGAAGGAGCAGGTGGACAGACAAACCTGAGCACAGCAGTGTGGGCTCCCAGAAGGGGTGCAGAACTGCCCCTAGCAAAGGATGTCCCTGGACATCTTGGCAGGACTAGCTGCCACATTCCCCTGTAGTGTGATTCATCAAATTGTTTCCCTGTTGCACAAGATGGAAGTTTGTTTCTTCTGCCATCTGCCTGGTTGCCTGCTGTCCAAACCTGCTCTGAGCAGTCGGTAGGAAATGTGGCTGCCTTTGACCTCCACTGGCCTTTTTCTGGCCTTCCCCTGCCTTTTGCTCTTTCTGGCAAGGTCCTGATGCAGGCAGACTCCAGGATAGCAGCGTAACTGCCAACATCTTCCAGCTGCCATGTGAAACTGCAATTTGGTTCACATCAGTTCTCTTCTTCCTACTTTTTTTTCTAAGCAAGTTTATATAGAATATTAGAAGTTCAAATCCTATATTAAGATTAAATTTGACATCCTTGAACAGATCAAGGGGAAAAGTTTGTTACCCTGAAGAAAGCTATGAAGAAAAATACCAGACTGGTAGCTTTTTTGCTTTTAAGTTTTGCTGATCAGAAATCAGAGGCTGAATTTTGGATCAAACATCCATAGCGGTTTTGCAATCAAATACTCCCAGCTTATGAAGATGCATACAACAGCTCCTCCAACTTGCTCTAATGAACCGGCAGCTCTTTGTTGATGCTAGCAGAGCAATTAGGCTCCCTGTTATGCAGTTGCATCTGAGCAATGTGGTTTATTTTACTTAAGCAGACCTCACTGATCCACAATTAAAATGGCATTTTCATCTCACACTTAGGGGTTGAGAAAAAGCTTTTGAAGGTCTTCAATTCCTCTGATGATGAGCTTGGTAGAGGAACAAAATCATACAAGGGTTTTTTTGTTGCAGCAGTTGGGTCGGGACTGAGACAGTTGGCTACTTCATTATAGCAAACACGTAGGTGGCCTTTCTCATGTTTTGGGATCCAAGAGAAGAGCTGTCACTTGACCGACACCTTTGAGGGGAGTGGAGTCTTTAGAGAAGAAGGGTCAGGTCAGCTGTGCCATATGCAACACGCACTGACAGTGAGCCCTTTCCTCTCAGCTGCTTTGAAGTTAGAGATTCCATCTTTCTGGCAGAATCAGGTGGTGAGATTGCCCTGAGTTTGAGCAACTTAAAATGTCTGTAATTTTTTGCTCTTACTTGATTATGGTATTTATAGCTCATTTTTACCGGTGCTTTCTCTTTGGTGTAACAGTTACTAGCAGACTTCCTTGCTGGTAATGGTTGTTCTGCTGTGAGGAAAAGGTTGAATGTAGTTTGGAGGATGATTAGGGTGAGATCAGCACTTGAAACCCAAGTCAAGTTAATGATGAAACCTGAGTTTTGTTAATAATACATTGTAATTATTACTGCCCGCAGGGCAGATATCTCGTATTTCTCATCTTTTTACCTTGTGGATCCTAGTTACAGTGATCTGTTCAACTTCTCTGCTGTTCCACCCCTTGCTCAGGTCTGCAAAAGGAAGGTGCCTATTCTCCACGAGATTTCCGCGTGAGCTGTCCCAGGTAGAGCCGTGTCTCTGTGGATGTCAGTGCATTACACAGGCTGGGGTGCAAAGGGTCTGAGAGGAGGATACATGATCAACAGATGAAGCAGCAGAACGTTAATAATAAAAGACACCTAATTGGACCTGCCCTTTTGCCCAACAGTGAGGACATATGTCAATGAGCAGCAGGCACCAGGCCCCTGGCGACCTGCTCCCACCTCTTACAGGTCTTCATGAGGGAAAAATTGCATTATGATCTGAGCCGCTTGCCTGCTGCAATTGCCAATAAAACACTAATCCTAACCTTTCACAGACTGCATCTATTGCTTACACCTCAGAGATGCGGGGCCGGATTGGAGAGGTGACATAAATCATGGTGTGCATTACGTGTTGGTGAGTGGGAGGGGAGTGCACACTGGGGAAACTGACACCACGCAGGGGCGGGAGGGAGAAGGCTGTGGCAGGAAAAGCAACCTGTGGCAGGATGTAGGAAGATGTGAGATAGTGCAGCCCCTCTTTACTTAGCACCATATCTTCTTACTGCCTCCCATGGCTTCTGTCGCAGTCTCCCATGCTGTCCTGTGCTGGTGCCTGCTGCTTCCATTTACCCGTGGTGGGGTGCTCCTACCCAGGGTGTGAAATTGATGATGCTGCAACCAACTGTAGGCTTTTATTTTGTGGAAAATGCCATTGTGGAACTGCTGTCCTACCTGAGGTGCAGGAAGCCACTACGTCTGGTCTCCCACCTCACCTGTGCCATGTGTTTCTGAAGGTGCAAGTTAGGGACTTACTTTAGGACAAGAGGATATGGTCTTAAGTTTCACAAGGGGAGGTTTAGTTTGGATATTAGGAAAACTTTCTTCATGGAGAGGGTGGTCAAGCATTGGAACAGGCTGTCCAGGGAAGTGGCTGAGTCACCATCTCGGGAAGTGTTTAAAAGACTTGTAGATGTGGCACTTAGGGACATGGTTTAGTGGCGGGCTTGGCAGTGTTAAATTAATGGTTGGGCTTAATGATCTTAGAGGTCTTTTTCAAGCTAAAAGATTCTGTGAGTCTGCATTTGGGACAATAAGTTTCCAACACCCACAGTTTAAACACTGGCCAAAGGAGAAAGCCTATAGCGGGAACTTACCAAAAAGCAGAGTCAACCATCCTGTTTTGTTTTACTTCTTCTCATTATCTTGACTGTATTGTGACCAAGTGTTGTTTGGACACTGAAATTTTGTGTACCCTTGAAACCCCCTGGGATGGGCTTAATACCATTCCAGTAGATCCTCATTGTGGTTCGGGCAGCAGAGAGGGCAAGAAGTGAAACAGCAGCACTGGAGCACCCAGGGAAGGAGGGAGATGGCACTGAACAGGGCTGGGCTGGATGTGGTCATGCAGCCCCTTGTCCTGCTCCACCATATGTGACTGTCCTTTCCTGCCCTGTCTGCTAGCTGTGCCACTGCACAGTGAAGCCACCAGGGGATGGATCTGATTGAAAAGTTCCCATTTTCTTTCCCTGAAATTATTTCGAGTCAGACCTTTTCTTGGTTTTAAATTTAATTTGTGCACAGCTACAACTCTCCTGTGGAGGCACTGAAAAGCGAAAGACCCATGTGCATGTAGAGGAGCTGAAGTTGCCCCTCTCAGTTGAAGCCCCTCCGGGATGGTGGGGCAGTGCTGCTATTGCCCCCAGCCTGTTGGGAGCCAAGGGAGGCTGCTGGGCTTTGCCTGTCACATATAACGAACCCTACGGTGCAGAGCTTTGGGGAAAAGGTACACAATTTTGGAAAATACCATGTAATAACCAGTGTTTTCTTCACTGTATGGTGAAGGTAATTTTTCATTTTTCTAATACACTTTCCTGTTGTTTTTTAAATCTAATCTTCTCCTTTGTACATGTTTCTTTAAATAGGTGAAATCTTAAAAAGACAGGTAATATATTACTGTTGCTTAAACCGAATTTCTGCTCTAAGTCTGAGTGGGGGGATAGACTGAGGTTCTGATCACTACGCTTTTAACTTTATAACTTAAGAACTCCAGAGTGGTTGAGGGTATGTGGTCCTGTCTCCTATTAACTTTATGAAAATGCATTGCCAGAGTATGGTCTAAAGTATTTAAGCCTACTAATAATTATTTTTACATTCATATTTCCTCTAATATAATAACATTTACTCTTCATTTAAGATGAAAATTAAATTGTCTGAGGAATAGTATCATCAACTAATTTGTCTTGCATCACCGTGTTTATCTATTCTAGTAAAAAAATCAGTGATTATTAAATTTACTGCTAAGGCATAGAATGAAAAGACAAAACTATGATGCTGAACAAGGAGTGCTTGCAGCAATGGGAATTAATCACAGCATATCAGGAAAAGAGCATGCTCTCAATTTCCCACTTGACTTAATGTTAAAAATTTAATCTTATTAACTTCAATTACTTTTTGTTTAATTTTACAATCAGACAAAAATAAAAATTTTAATGTCAGAATAGTCATTTGGATTGAATCTTGCATGTGAAGTTGACAATATCATAAACAAGAGAAAAGGTCTGGTATAAACCCATGCGTTTTTGTTTAACCCTGGCCCCAGCATGACCAATGGGAGGTATTTGGAGCCACACAGGAAGGCTGCATATTAATGGAACAAACCCCTCATGGGAGCGACGGCCAAAGGAGTCATGATATCAAATAGAGAAACCATAATTGTGGAAAAGACCATTTCCTTGAACAGCTCGTGCAGAGCACTAGAAAGCATGAGAAAGTTGGCATGTGTGTCGCTTCCAGTGATGGTATTGCAGTCACAGGCTTTAAAAGGTTGCAGATGTTCTGAAGGGGGTCATGGGGGCCATCCTTGCCTTCCTTTTGGGGATTGGCGAGCGAAATGCACAGCCTGCAGAAGCACAGAGTCACCCTGGAAAGAGTGTTTGCTAAACATCTCTGAACGTCCCTGCTGAGCGTAGCTGTGGCTGGTCCTGTTGCAGTCAAACCCATGGGAGGTTCGGGGCTCCTGACAGCATGGGGTAGGGTGGGCAGTGGGCTCACAAGATGGTCAGTGTGTCACCCTGAGCAAGGCTGGCCAGTGCGGGCAGTAGGCCGGGACTCAGTGCGAGCCTTCCACTCCCTATGCAACGGGCAACCCCTTGGCTTCAGCCTTACATGGAAGTAAGTCATGTTTACACTCTTCATGAAAGCTCTTTTGTGCCTGTGAAGGGCTGTAAACCAGCCTTAGGGCAGGTGGGATGTGAAGGACCGGGCTCTGAGTGCCACTGTGTTTCACTGCCCCACAGGCCCCTGTGCCTTCCTCTGGGCAGTGGGGTGGGGGTGTAGGACCTGCCCTCCTGCCTTTGCCTCATTCCTGGACCCTGGAGAAGTTTGCCCGTACAGCTCTGGTTTTGCCTCTGAATCAATTTCCTAGTCTAATGGGCTGTATTAGGATGTCTTAATAGAAAACTTCCAACTATTTGTTACAGTATGTCAGGATGCAAAACCCACGTGGAAGATCTACCGGATCTTTTCATGTGTAATCTTGTCATAATCTCAGTGAAAAGGGAATGATTTTAAAATCTGACTTTTCCCCCCTCGTGTTCTCAAGTTTCTCAAGTTATGTTTAGAAACAGGAAGCTGTTTTACATAAAGGTAAGATTGTCTTTTTAACAAGAAAAGTTGGTGTTAGACAGGCTAAATATACCCACACAGTCATAGTCAGTGGGTAGTCCTGGCTATTTTTAGGCTTTATTTTTGCCTGTCTTTATTTATTTATTTTTTTTAGTGACACCTCCACTGTATCTTCAGCTCTCAGTGAGGCACCGCTTCCTGCGCTGGTATGAAACTGGCAATTACAGGAGGAGTCAGCCTTGTCAGGTGTCATTTATCAGGCATTGCAGAGGGCTGGTTTCAGCAAAGAAAGAACAAAGCTTAATAAAAAGAGAGAGAGGGAGAAGCATTCTCTTAATAATTTGCCCTTTGCAACAACAGACCCTTATCAGATCACCCACGCTCATCTGGCTGCTGACGCTGTACTTGCTTCATTAGTATGAGCTATTTTTACACCTTTTGTGTCTTTTGAGGAACTGAGTGGGCCTGCTGTCTTGGAGTGATTCACCATCTCCAGGCGAACACGGTGTCCTCAAACCCTGTCAGGGAGGGAGGAAGGGAAAAGTAGGGAGAAGAGTTCAATTGAATAAGCAAGTCTTAGGTGGTCTGAGTGCTAAAACTTTGCACTCTAGTCCTAAGGAAAATAGTCTATGTGCTTTTAGTTTGCAATGCAGCTTTTCAGATTGTTAGGAGCTATCCCAAGGAACATTTAGTAATCAATTAGTTTAAGTGTAGCTTAGCAAACATGAAGCCCTGTGTGCTTGTGCTATACTGTATGTGTTCGTTTCCCTGTCTGTAAAGGGGATATTGGGCGCTGGACTAGGGAATGTCGGGGAGTTGAAGTTGATCTTTAAAGCTCCCTTCCAACACAAACTATTCTATGATAGTATGTTGGTGATGCTTTCTTGTAGTGTACAAGTGTCATTGGTGTATCACAAGCACCCAAGAGACTTTTGGGTCAGTTTGTTAGCTGATTTCACTTCCACTTCTGATAATGGAAAGAAAACTAAACTTGGTGCAGAGAGCCAGGCAGGATGCAGGAGGAGAACCCTGTATGAAGTTGTATGTTTTTCAAAGCTGACCAGCAGTTGCTTTTCCTTTTGATGGACCAACAGTCCTGAAAGTGTCCTCTTAGAGCCTTCTGAGCTCTCTTCTGGTGGTTGAAAGTATGATTTTTGCTGTTCTTACTTCAACTTTTCCTGGGCAGGAGTGATTTGGTGTCCAGTCGTGCCACTTACTAAGTACTGGATAATGGTTTCTTATTGCAGGTTTCTTTGGAGTAGTTTCAGAAGTTAGTGTGATGTGGGATACCTATAATGAAACTTTAAGGTACTGTAATGATGCACCCTGGTCTAACGTTGTCTGATATACAGTTATCATGAAACCTGAACAGTGTCTTTCCCCAAAAAATAAAACTTATTTAGTGTCAGCCTGGCTGGTCCCTCAAATATCAACAATCTTGTGGAATGACATTTTATATGTGGTTTCAGGCATTTTTGTAGACCTTCATCTCTTCAGAAGTGTTCGCTCAGGAGAGTGATGCTCATCTTATTAAACACAGTTGATTTATGTATTATAGAAAGAAACCTAAGTGAAAAGAATGAAATTTCATATGTACCTACAAAATGCAGCAGAAAGCATATGCACATTTTGCTGAATTTTTTAAGAGGTATTCTGATTCAACTGAATATTATACATACTGACTTTCAGTGCTTCATACAATAAAAAAGAACCAAGTACTGTAAAATATGGCCAGAATAATTTTAAAGATTTTTTTTTTCTTTTTTTTAATCCTGCTAGGCATCCTGAGGGTTGTAAAGAAAGCAGCATCCTTAAATATGCAGTCTAGTTAATGTATCTTATATTGCCACTGTAGCGATCAGAATCTTTAGTCAATGCTAATGACTGGATTTGCTACAGCAAAATGCCTGCATTGAGTCATTAGTCAAAATTAAACATTTTGGCTGCGAATAGTGACTGTTGTGACATCTGGGAAATATATAGGATTTGGGGCTTACTAGTTGATCTCAGCTGAACTCTTAAAAAGTATTCAGGATGGATTGAAGTGGAACTGCTGTGAAGACTTACTGTACTTTGTGTGCGAAAAGTGGGAAAAAAATGGTAAGAGCATGCTACTGGTGTTTAACATGTGTCTGTTTTTGTTTTGAGATGTGATGACTGCAGGGCTTAGTAAAGAATGACAGATTTTAAAATAAGCTTGTATAATAA
Source organism: Neopelma chrysocephalum (assembly GCF_003984885.1). Taxonomy (NCBI): domain Eukaryota; kingdom Metazoa; phylum Chordata; class Aves; order Passeriformes; family Pipridae; genus Neopelma; species Neopelma chrysocephalum. Next base: position 20,485,906 of record NW_020897691.1, read on the forward strand.
TTGGTGTGAGTGAAAAACAAAAGGAAGCTCAGATACTATAAATGTCTTCCTATGTAATTCTTCCTGGGGTAAGGGCATCTGTCAGAGGCAGTGCATTTGCTCATTCAAAAAAGTGTTTGAAAGACACAGATATTTTCATGTGAAATGCAAGTGGTTTGAAAGGAGGCATGGTGTGAAAGGAGGCATGACTGTTCGCAAAATCTGCTGCAGTTGCATAATTAGGATTGTGTAACTTTTAAACTATAAAAACACTCACTTCCCAGAAAATTCAGTGATATTTTCCCTCTGAGGTGAAAATGCTAGGCAAAGGCCTGATATTTGCCTACTATTTCCTTTTGGCACAAGAATAATAGTTACTTTGTACCTAAAAATGTTGCAATATTTACAGAAATTTTGATTTTGTTTTTTTCTGGAAAAACATGGGGGAAAGCTGTATGATATCTAAATAGGGATTTGCCAGTACAGCTGTATTCTTCCCAGTGGCTACACAAGGTTGCAGTTCTAGTGTGAAAATGAAGAGGCATTTCAGGCTCTGCTCATCATTTCAGTTAGGAAAATTGTTATATCTGACAAATTCAGCAGTTTGAACTCTCCAGTGAAAACATTCTTACCCTTCTTGCTGTATATGATGTTTTATAAGTCTAGAAATGACTAGAAACCACATCCACAGAGGAATCTTGCTCTTTACATACACTTTATCCTTTGCAAGTGCTTCTAAATTCTTAGTTTACTTAGTCTATTGTTTATTAGGTGTGAAATTTCCCTTTTTAATTAACACGTTTCTTTGTGTTGAACTGAGAAAATATTCTTTGATCTCAGTAATTTTCACCATTTCTTGCAAATGCACAACTTTTGTTGCAATTCCATAGCATCATTGGTTAGTGTCTGAGCTTTTGGTTTTCAGAAATTTTATGTATTTAACCCTTTTGGGGGCTACATGACGTCTATTCGTTTATATGATAAGACTTTGGGGCCAACAGCAGGGCCAAAGCTCCCTTTCTGTGGCAGGTGTGTAAAAAAAAGTAATCCAACAAACAGTGATTGGAAACTGTTTGAGACTTCTACGGTTTAGCACAGTATCCAACTGCTGTAGCTCTGAAGAAAGTGAGTTAGAGTTGAGCATCTGCTGATAAAAAGAGTAGCCCAAGAATTAAGAGCTCATTTGTATCACAGTACTGTTTTGGATACTCCTGTACATTGTTAATGTGTATTTAGTAAATACTGTTATTTCTGAACCCACCCTTGAGAAACACTCATTCTAGCTTCAGCCATCAAAATGGTGTTTAAAAAGGACCTTAGTGGTGGGCATCTGTTTCTGACTCAGCAGAAACTGTGCTTTGCGTGGGAGCTGTTTTCACTCTCGTAAGTCACTGTGTACTACGATTCAAAAGAAAATGGTGGGGAGAGGGGAGGGAGCCAAACAACTGTGGCATTTTTGTTGCCTTCTGAAATTTTAATATCACTGCCTGTCAGATCTGCCATTGCTCTGCTATCACGTCTTAAGGTCCACATGGGAAATTATTGGTATTTTATTAAACTGTTTTCAATTTTTTAACTTGTTCTCCAAGGAAATAAGTAGCAGTGTGAGAAGATTAACAGTTTATATAGTTCTCTTGTTTAGTTTCATATCTGAATAATCCCAATCCTTTGCTTTTGTATAGAAACAGATTCAGGATGTCCATGTCAGAAGACAGTTAGACAGAACAGGTAGATTTTGTGTTATCTGACATACTTGAGCACCTCCATCAGACTCTTAAGGTGCACAGCAAGGTTAGGCAATGAGAAACAAAATATTTACCTGATCCGTTAAAAGCAGTGGGATTAGGGGGATCAATTAACTGCTAATTGACTGTCAAGATTGTTTGACTTGTGGGCTGTTTTGGCATCTCTTTAATAGCAGGTTTTGTTCAATCCAAGGAGAAGAACTGTGATTTGTTTTCAAATATCTACCCGTAAAGGAAGTGTTTAAGATGAATTTGGCTCCTTTGTAGTTTTTTCTCTCTCTTGTTTTTTCCTTTTAGTAGTCATTCTATGGAAATAAGTGTTCAGTTGGACTTTGGCAATGTAAAAGCTTTTTTTATACATTTTTTTCCATCTGGTAGTACAATATGTACATTGTGTGTGATGCTGAAACAGGAATTAGTGATGTACTTTAAGTGAGCAATCCTTGTCATTATGGTGAAAAGGTCAGTGTTAGAGCATTTTTGCTCTAGACTTCTTCTATGGCTTCTTAAAATACACTCGAATTGAAGGTTTTCTGGGGGTGCTATTTTTCTATAGAAAGTGGCAATTTAAAATTATATTTGAGATACTTAACATAGCAAAAAACAGAGTGTTTTGCTGCAGCTGTGCTCTAAGCATTTATGATACAAAGTAGTGTCATTGCCCATGTTTTCTTACTACTGTGTAATTGAACATTTATTACAATATATATTACGATTTTCTCTGTAGATATCTTAGAGGTGTTGAATTAGTTGGAGTATTTTCACCTTGTAGCAGATAACTTAGATATTTAGCACCTAGGATGTAAAAGCCTAAACCTAAGTGGTCTGATTCTCTTTGTTTTTATTAGGAATGAATCTGGAATTATGTCCTTGGAGTTGCAACTCATTGCTTCAGATTCATATATACCAGGATAGTGTAGAGCAGAATTTGGCCCTCCTTCTTGCTGTTGGAATAATCTGTCTCCGTTTAGTGTCTCTGAGTCAAATCTCCTATCTATTCAAAGCTCCTTGAAGTCAAATGAGAGGCTCTTGTTTCATACCAGATTTTTCTGTAAGGATCACTGTGTGCCTGACCTGTAACTCAGTAGAATCACATTCAGAGTCTTGCTCTTCTTCACGGCAAGTACACATAGACATTTATATAAATGTTCAGGTTATCAGGTGTTTGAGGTACAACAGATTTGATTGTTTATTTGTTTTCTTCGTTGGTTTCAGTGTGCTTTTAAGCAGACAGATTCCAGTTTTTTCTTCAACATACTCTGATAATGGTCTCAGATAATAGTTTGAATTATCTGAATTTACAAGATTAAGGTGAATTTGGTAAAGGTTTTAAATTAGTGAAATGCTCTACTACAATTATCTAAAATTTGTTAGGTACCATTTCTCAATGGCTGAGATTTTAAAACAGTTCTTAAAGTATAATCCAGATTTAATGCAGGCACTGAAATAGGAATTGCACAAATCAAAATGCCGGGTTTTATACCACTTCTAGTTTTACCTGCACAGAACCTGTCCCTTGAAACTGGCAAGTACCAAGGACACAAACGTGTGTGCATAGAAACCTTGGAGTAAAAGCCTGAAGTTGGTGTTTGGTCACAGTGAGGTTGCAGTCTACCCTTGATGCATCTGTAACTGGATCCTCTCAGTCACTCCCCATAGTTCCTGGCTTCTTAGGGAATCCTTGTGTGCACAATATAGCAATGAAGAACAGATCCTGCCCTGTAGCTTCTCCTTAAGCATGCCTAGTACAGTTTGTTTGATCATTGTGTACTGTGTGTACTCCCTGGGCAGTGTTTAGTTTTGTATTGGATAGTACTTTTAAATGACATTTTAAAAAGTACATTGTAATAATTAGTTCAGCTGCCCAATTTAAAAAAAAATAAAAAACAACCCAACCAAAAACATATGTGTTATTCTAAATATCTCAAGGTTTTTCCAAAACTGTGATTCTGGCTGGTTTTGGAGAGTGGCAATACATTCAATAAAGCACTGAAAATCAGAGGGCAGGCAGAACATCTGGGGTGGAATTAAATGAACAAATTAGAGTAGTATCTTCAAATGTGAAGAGGTAACAACAGCAATGAAAAGATGGAAAGCGGCAGATGAAAATAAATACATCAAACCTGTTTTAAAAGGGCTGCCTTCTTTGAATCGCATGTGCAAAATGATGTCTTAGAACTCCTCCAAACTGCAGGAGCATTGGCATCCTTGATTCCCCAGTAATGCAAGACTTTGCCAAGTACCAGTGATTGACATAGGAATTTACAGCCATTCTGAGAGGTGTTTAAATAGACAGGTAGAAGGCCAGCTATGAAACCACAGTCAGATGGTCAGATTAGCCCCCTAATCAGGGGCTGTTGGAAATGCAAAGGGAATCTATCTGGTCAAGAATGGGAAGCCTTTTTACAAAACTAGGAAATTAAAGTGTTTCTTCCTCCTTATCTTTGTAGTAAGTACAGTTCAAAGACAACAAGTGTGATGTCAAGTACTATAAAAAAGCTTGGAGTTGGTCATCTTTTTTTTCATTTGCGTAAAATGCCAAAACTATACACCCCAGAGACTGCATTCCTGTTGTTGTGTTGCTACAAAGCATCCTCAACCCTGAATGAATATATAACTGTACAAAGAAGGATGAACAGATGCTTATCTATCTTCGTGCCAGTTAAATCCTTCAGTTCAGAGGGGCACACTGGATGTTGGTTGAGAGCTCTTCTTCAGACTTAGCCCACCTATGATTTTGACTATGTAGAAGAAGCTATAAATACATGTTTTAATAGGATTTTTTCCAGTCTTTTTTCTTTTTCACTGTGATGTCAACACCAAACAGTTCTTTAGAGAATCTCATTAGTAGGGCAGAGGGAACCGGAGGGTTGGACAGCAAACCAAAAGTGTGCTGTCTTTCTTCTTGAAAGACCGAGGCAATTTTCTGCTCAGTTACAGGTTGAGGAAAGCTCAGAGGTGGCCTCTTTCTTGTAAGGCTGCTGGGCTTATCCCAGACATAAACTAGACTTGCCTAATAAGGGTCTTGGCAGAGGTCTGTGCGTGAATGTAAGGATTTCATAGGAGCCACTGCAGCTTGTCTGTGCTAACACTTGGCCTGTAGAATACAAATTCTTCACGGGCCAGTTACTGTGGTTTTAGGCTGGCTTTGTGCTGGCAGAGCTGGACAGAAAAGATTTAGAACAGGATGGGATCTGACCCTTAGTCCTTACGCTAGAATCAATATTTACTCTGTATGGTGCACTCAGGATTTAGCCTGGAAGACATAAGCTTCCAATTTGTTCACTTGCAAGAACTGTAATCTGATCTACAAATTGAGAAGCAATAAAACTTACATTTTGCCAGATTTTATTTTAAAGCTGTTGAATATAACCATTTTAATGTCTGAAGAAAAAAATAAGAGGAAAAAAAAAGAGAAGAAGGAATAATCTTGAAGCTGTGCAGTCAACCTTATATAAATCCCAGGTATACAGCTCACAAAAGCACCCTAGTAAAAGAGGGAGCAACAGGATAATGCTCTTTTCTAGAAAGTCTTGATTTAGTAGGTGCATCTGACATAAATACAGCTCCTAGTTTCCCAATAATCTTCTCATGTTCAAAGTTTTCACAGAAGTGAAATGTCCTGGTTTGAAGCGGGCAGATAGCACACTTAGTGTGACTTAGGGGAGCTGGCTCCAAGGCCACATTCCTGCCAGGAAACCTGGCTTGGCCCCCAGCCAGGCAGGACTTTGCAGCTCCTGTCAAATGATGTGCTCAGTGCAACTCCCATACGGCTTCTGATCTGTGTAGGTGGGCTGCTCTTAGTCACTCCAGCAGAGCTGAACCGTGCCAAAGGTATTAAAGAGAGCCTGCACTTTTATCATCTTTATTTCTTCAGTTTTAAATATGTAGTACTTGAAATATAGGGAGTTTCTGGCTATTGAACAGTATATGTTTGATGAAGAGCAATATTTAAAAGTATATTTACAGTGTTTTCTAAAAGAGAAACATTAATCACTTGGAAAAATGGAAGTCTGTTGTTGGTTTAAGCTAGGCTGTGAACGCAGCCAGATGAGACAGTTTTGACTGGGTAAAACAGACAGAGTGCAAACTAGCTTTGCAGTGTGTTACATTTCTCCTGTTAGTCCAGTCTCCCAATAAGGGAGGGGAAAAAGGATGAGAGAAATATTAAAGCCATCTTTGACACAGGATGGATGGCAGCTCAAACCAAACTAGAAATTATTATGCTTGTTCTGGAAAGGGATTTATTTTCCCCAGGGGAGCAACTCTGACCAAACTTGAGCCATCAATAATCTCTGTAATTAGTCTATACCTGTTTCATACTGTAGATTGAAAAATTATTTAGAATGTTCTGAAAATAACAGGACTGCGGAATGGCTTGAACTCTGTAACAGAGGTCTTAGTCCAGGACAGAAAATGTTTGGATGTGTATTAGAATAATCTTTTGCTCAAATAAAACCAGTGCTGTCACATTTCTGGGACTGTCAGATTTCTTCTCTAAAGGTGCTCTCAGTAAAAGGAGTATGGAAAAGAAAGGATACTCCCATCTAGAAATTTCTTCTTCACCATTTGCAAAATTGCCTAACAAGGACAAAAGTACTTTTCTTTGAAGATGGCTAATAACTTTATGCTCTCTCAGTGAGGACCATTTGCTTTTGTCCTTGTTTCTGCTTCTCAGGCCACACATTTTCCTTTACATCTGTGCTCATATATTGGCATCATTACTGACCTGCGATTCAATGTAGCTCAGCTGCTGAAAGTGGTTTGCCACTTACCTGTCATTTCCTCATAAGACGATGCAGAGCTGCTCTGTAGTAACCACTTCTGATATATTGTAAATCACACACAAGGATTTGTTTTTCCTTTCGTAGCAACACTTTTTTGAAGAAGAAGAAGATTAGGAAAATTTTTTAAAATATATCTATCCTTAGATTGCATTTTTTCTTTTTTATTTTAGAGAATTGGACAAGAGAGTTGTTTAAAAAGCCATTAGCAAATCAAAGCTGAATGACATTGTGACTAAAATACTCTGGTTTGTACTTGGTGGCTTGCTGTTCTTTTGGACTACAGGGCATTTCTATATGGTTAAAATTTAAAAATATGTTATCCATATTTAACTAAACATACAGTCCTTCAGCTATTGCTGGCCTAACTACTGATGTTTCTTGTACTACTATATAAAAAGTTCATAACAGGTGGCACGGTAGTGATTATATTTGTGTCAAGTCATGAGACTTTGCTAATGTCCCTTTGTTCTTGGAAAATGTTATTAATTGCAAAGAATTAAAAATTGCTTTTCAATTTTTAATGTTTTTTTCTTTATAGACTTTTTTATCATTTGTTGGTGCCATTCAATGGAGTATGAGTGCTCTGGCTTTTTTCTGGCAGTTTCTAATTGAGAATTATTATACTGGTCTATATCCCATACTCTGAAGCTAATGTTCCAACTGTTTCTAAAGATCTGTTCTTTAGAGATGCTCTGGCTTTGGTTTAAATAAAAACCATAAAGAAATGTTGTCATTGTTGCTTTTGTTATCACAATTGAACAAACATCCTTTCTGATGAAACAAAAGCCAAAATCTGTTTTCAAGGAAAGATTTGTTGAAAACTGGAAGGAAGAGTCCGCATTTGATGGGAGAAATGTTTTTAAGACAATGAGATGATGTTCTTGAGGCAATGAGATGATGAACAGGCTCCCTGTTCTCCGTGCCAGTCTTTTCAACAATAGTGAGAATAGCCTGCAGTATGGTGACAATCAGACAGGTAGCAAATCATGGCAGTCACGGAAATCTTTAACCATGTATTTGGTCTGTAGGTTTCTTCTTTAAGAGGGCAGCCACATATTGTTTAGCAGTATCACACTGGTATTAACTAATTTGGACACCTACTCCTGTTTCACTACATTTTCTTGTCCCTGGGTGGTGACACCCTGACCAGGAGTTTGTTCTGGTCCCTGAAGCATTTAATGAAAGGGCTGGAGTCTAAAAGTATTAGCTGGAGAAAGACATTAAAAGGGGATTTTCCTAGGGGATTCAGGGATAATCTGGGTTTAACAAAGGCATAGGAATGAAGAGGTACATTGGCGGCTCTCTTTTTACTGATTTGGGAAGGTGAGACTTCATTAGTTTAGACTTACAGTTATTCATCTGCACACTAGAAACCTAAGTCCTTTAAAAATATTCATGCTCATATTTTTCAAATGTAGTTGCTCAGACTGCTAAGACACAACATGAAATTTTCTAGTGGATGGATAAATGAAATGTTCAGACCTCTACTGTAAAGAATAAAAAACTTTCTTCATAATCTATACCTAATATCAAGAATTTCTTATGACTGTATCTTTTTTTACAGGAAATTTGAAGATAGTCATGCCTATTAGATGTCTAGAAGATGCAGGTAAATGCTTTATGCTGAAAAAAAAATCATACATGCCTATTAACTGTGTGTTTTCCTGCACCTTGCTGTTGTTTCTTCAAGCCAAATTCAGTTTCTCCACTGTAGGAATGAAAAATATTCCAGTATCTCTAATACTGATCTTCTACCCTTTTCCTTACTGTTGTTAAATCATTACTGTCTTTATAATTCTCACTATTTCATTGAGAAAATATCCTGTGTTTGGATAATACAGAAGCAGAAAGCCTAGATTGTCCTTCAAATTCAAATGCTGTACTTTTCTATGAAAATCGTACCTCTGAACTTTTTTATAATAGAACTGTGGAAATCTACTGCCTTTAAGCATTGAAAACACATGTATAGCTGGATGGAATTGTTTCAACAGTGAAATCTAAAATGCTAAAGTCACATAAACACAGTCATAGTTCATTTCTGAAATACATCCTTTACATCTAGCAAGACTTTCTCACTAAAATTTAATATAGTGATTGGAAGATGGAGATGGGGAAAGGTACCAGTGGTTTGAATGCTTCTTTGATGTCTCTCTTTTGACTGTTTAAAAGTAGTCTGAAAAGGGGAACAACCCCTTCTTGTAAAACCAATTAGATGATCTAAGGTAAGAAGTACCTCACTTGAGCCATCTTAAAATTTGGTATATAGTCCAAGAAGTTTCTGCCTAGCTGACAGAAACAAGCATCTCCACAGTGGAAGGCCATGTGCATAGACAGCTTCTTTGTCGGAAGCACCTATCACAATATGGAAAGATTTCTCCTCTGATCACTCTCCTTTGACTTTAGAGAAAGGCCAGGTGACTAAAGTGCATGTCTGAACTGTAGATGAGTAATACTAGATAAGGTAATTCCCACCCACAGTGTTAGGATTCTGTTTTCAGCAGTGATTTGCTGAAAGAGCTTTGAAAGTATATGGTGGACTTTCTGAGATCAAGCCTTTAAACTGTCCCCAGAAAGCCTTCCAAAGCTACTGTTTAATTTGGAAAGTGTAGGTCTCTATTTTCTGTTCCTAGGGCTGTTATTGAGTAGTGATTACGCTTGTGTGTAGTCTCCAGAGCCAGTCTTTACTGTGTCTGCTCACAGTTTTGTGAGGAGTTTTGTGAAATGTAGTTACCTTTGCTTAAGTCCCTCAGTACTTTCCATGTAAGGCTCAATAAAAGTGCAACTGACTCCACCGATGTTGTTTAGTTTGACTGTATTAATTGGTGTGTGGGTTTTCTTTTTTTTTCTTTATTTTTCTGTGCAGATAGCTGTGTCACCATAGAAGAGATGAAGAGAACTTTGCTCTAGGAGATCACAAATATCTTTGGGTCATTCTGCATCTCAGTATTTAATAACAATGGAAAATGTCCAAATGCTATAACAAGTCTTTGCAAATGTATAATAAACTGTTTAGAAAAGTTCATGCCATGAACTGAACTGTATAATACTCACATTAGTGTACAGACACAAATCTAATGCCTATAGACTACTGCGTGGAAAGTTCCAAAGAGAAAGAAAAGTCTGTGAACTTGCAGCAGCCCTGGAAAAATGGGAGCAACAAAACTTTAAAAAGCACAGCTTTAGACACACTCCATGTGTCTGCACAGCTTTCAAGTGAATTAGCACTTAAGACCTTGTGTAATAAGATGGACTCTGGGGACACAGCTATAGGACAAAAAGCTACCTCAAGGTCTGGAGAAACTGCTACAATACCAAGCAGATGGAGGCAAGAACATACAGCTGTTATTAAGATGAGCACTTTTGGCAATCAAGAAGTACAGAGGCAACCACAAGTAGATCACGAGCAAATAGGAAACACGGCATCAGCACAACTTTTTAGTTCTGGGAAACTGGTATCATCAAATGAAGCTGCACAGCAAGTCACAGAAAAGCAATATCCACAGCATCGTCCAAGTCCTTATTCATGTCAACATTCACTTTCTTTCCCACAGCATTCATTGCCACAAGGCTTCTTGCACAACATAAAGCCACATCAAAGCTTGGAAGGCCCTCCGTGGCAGTTTCCTAGCCACTTGCAATCAGTTGCCTCAGAGGACTTGTTTCCTTTTCATATGCATAGCCATAGCGGAGGTTTCTCCAGGAAGAAGATTTCGAGTTTGAACCCTGCATACAGCCAATATTCACAGAAATCTTTAGAACAATCAGAAGATGCTCACAAAAAGGAGCACAAACCCAAAAAGCCTGGCAAATACATTTGTCCTTACTGTAATCGGGCCTGTGCCAAACCTAGTGTACTTAAAAAGCATATTAGGTCTCATACTGGTGAGCGACCATACCCTTGTGTTCCTTGTGGTTTCTCCTTCAAGACGAAAAGCAACCTTTACAAACACAGGAAGTCACATGCCCATGCAATTAAGGCGGGATTGGTACCTTTCACAGAGTCAGCAGTCTCTAAATTGGACTTCGATGCCAGTTACATCGATGTGGAAGCTGAAATACATTCAGATGGTGAGCAGAGCACAGACACTGATGAGGAGACCTCACTCCTAGTGGAAGGGTCTGACAAACTGAGCCCTGTCTCGCAGCTCCCCTTGGACATTGCTAGCAGGAGTGGTTTTCACTCCTCCATGGAAGAGTCCTTGGTGGGGCCAATGAAAGTGCCCATTTTGATTATCCCTAAAAGTGGGATTCAGTTACCCAGTGAGAGTTCTCCATATATTGGCTCTGATATGTTGCAAACCCCATCCTTAAGTACCAAGTCTGATGACTCTCATACAGTTAAACAGCGACTTGCACTAAGATTGTCAGAGAAAAAAGGACAAGATTCTGAGCAGTCACTAAACCTTCTGAGCCCACACAGTAAAGGAAGCACTGACTCTGGTTATTTTTCCCGCTCAGAAAGTGCTGAGCAGCAAATTAGCCCACCAAATACTAATGCAAAGTCTTATGAAGAGATAATTTTTGGGAAGTTCTATAGGATTAATCAAAGGACAGCACTAACTGTAGCCACAACAAATCAGGAACACACTTTAATGGGTAGAAAGGGCAAAACAGATCCATCACCTCTTCTAAATAACAGATTAGATATCAAGATGCTTGAGGAACATATTTCTCAGCTGACTCCAAATAAAGATGAACTTGTTGAGTCTAGTAATTTGAGCACTATTAAATCTGCACGGGTTTATCCAGGCAGCAATACAGAATGTAGACAATCCCAGATCACCGCATCATCTATCAAAAGTGAAACCAACTTGTACCAAGTCAGTCAGCAGGGTGATATGCCTGTCCTTCTAGAGCCCCCAGTAGATTCCTCTCCTCTTATTAGAAGTAACTCCATGCCAACCTCTTCTGCAAACAGCCTAAGTATTCCTCCATCTCTGAGAGGAAGCCATTCATTTGATGAGAAGATGACTGGCTCTGATGATGTATTTTACCCTGGGACGGTGGGAATATCCCACCAAAGAATGTTGAGAAGACAGGCTGCCTTTGAATTGCCGTCTGTACAGGAGGGGCACTCAGATTCAGACTATCATGGAAGACCAGGGAAAAATATCATTATTGCTTCCATCAGACAGACAGCAGGTGACAAAGGACCATCCTTAAAAGAGAAGAAAGGAGACAAGGCCTTTTATGATTATGATGCCAGTGGAAAGCACTACAGAAAATGGGAAGAATTTGAAGCTCAGAAGCAGAACTACAGGGACTCACCATCCTTAGGTGGGATGAACAAGGGGGGAGAGTTTTTTGTTGATCCACTTGGGCAGTCTCAGTCAGTGCCATCCATGCTTGGAACAACTTTTGAAAACAGAAAGCGTAGGAAAGAGGAGAGTGTTGGAGATGAGGAAGATAGTCCCATGCTTTGCAGCAGTACAACTGGCACCACTGGGGGAATTCAACCTCTGGACTTTGATCCCAAATCCCAAATTCAGGAAGTACCAAGAAGCGGATTTGCCCTTCAAGGCCTGGACAATGCACCCCATTGCCATGTGGAGCGTTTTGAAATCTGCAGGCCTTACTTGCAGTCTGGAAGCCCAGCAGCTTCTTTGGAAGACTCATCCTTAACTGCAGAGCAAGAAAAGACTGCAGAATCATTGGTTAGAAAGCCCCCTGGAAATGTCATCTCTGTCATTCAGCATACAAATTCATTGAGTAGGCCAAACTCATTTGAAAGGTCTGAATCTACAGAACATATTGCATGCCAGCAGGAAAAGATCCATTCACCATCTGAAACATGTGAGAGCGAGATTTGTGAGTCCCCAATGAGCCCAGACCGAGCTCCACAAATGGAAAGTGCTGACACCGGTAAGCCATCTCCATCCCAGCAGCCTCAGCCGTGTCATATGCAGCCCAGGTTGGTTCGCCAGCACAACATACAGGTACCTGAAATTCGTGTCACAGAGGAGCCAGATAAGCCTGAAAAAGATAAAGAAGTGCAGAGTAAAGACCAGGAGAGACCCACTGAAGAATTTCAATGGCCCCAGAGAAGTGAAACCCTTTCTCAACTTCCAGCTGAAAAGCTACCACCCAAAAAGAAGCGTTTACGACTTGCTGACATGGAGCACTCCTCTGGAGAATCCAGCTTTGAGTCCACAGGTACAAGCCTCTCTCGCAGCCCTAGCCAAGAAAGTAATTTGTCCCACAGTTCGAGTTTTTCAATATCCTTTGAAAGAGAAGAGAATATGAAGTTCATCACACCTCCTAAACAAGATGAATTTGGAAAACAGTCTGAGTTTTTAACAGTTCCAGCTGGTGCTTACTCACTTTCCGTCCCTGGGCATCACCATCAGAGGGAAATGAGACGCTGCTCATCTGAACAGATGCCCTGCCCTCATGCTGCTGAAATCCCAGAGATCCGAAGTAAATCCTTTGATTATGGGAACCTGTCTCATGCCTCTTCAGCTGGGACACCTACTTTGGCACTGTCTCCATCCCGAGAAAGGAAGAAATGCTTCTTGGTTCGCCAGGCTTCCTTCAGTGGTTTTCCAGAGATTTCTCAGACTGATCAGAGCACAGAACAAAGTATAAAGCAGGAACAGATGGAACACTCACAGGCTGGTCTTCGCTCCTCCCAGCTTGCCTGGCATCACTCCTCTTCCTCTGTACTTCAGCCTATTCAGGTAGATGACTCTGGAAAACAGGCCATTGGCTCTTGTGCTCAGCTTAGTAATAGCTCATCCCACCTTGCTCAACAACAGGCTCTTGTTGCAAACAGCCCGGAAATGTTAAGGACTCCCTTAATCCAACAAGCACCTTATATTCCTAACAAACATCCATCAGAGCAGCAGCAGCTATTTGCACATCAGGAAAAAGTCCCGTTTTCCCCTATTCATAGCACCTTATTTCAGTTCCCCTATCCAACTGTCTGCATGGTTCACCTACCACCATCTCAGCAGCCTCTCTTGTGGCAGTCATGCACAGAACCTCTGAACTTCCAGCATCAATTTGTACAACAGCTGCAGAAATCTTATGTCAAACAGCCTTTCCAAACAGACGTTCACCCAAGTTATCACCTGGAACATGCACCAGAGCTTATAGGAAAGAAAGCAGCTGATTATATGCACGCTAAAGAGCAAGCATACCAGCATTACTCAGGAACATCTGGGCAGTATTCAAAAAATACTCTTGCTAAGTACCAGTCAGACCATAGCATTAAACCAGCAGATACCTCCTCTGAGCAGCATCTTCAGACAGATTTTGACTCCCCAAGTGATGGATCTGTACAGTCTTTGCCAGGAACAGTTGTTCCTGTCAGGATTCAAACCCATGTGCCATCTTACGGCAGTGTCATGTACACAAGCATTTCCCAGATCCTTGGACAGAACAACAGTCCTGCAATTGTAATTTGTAAAGTTGATGAGACAGTTTCTCAAAGAACATTGGTAACTAATGCAACCATGCAAGGAATTGGATTTAACATAGCTCAGATGTTGGGTCAGCATGGAGGACTAGAAAAATATCCTTTGTGGAAAATGCCACAGACGCTACCCCTTGGACTGGAGCCACCGATTCCCTTGTGTTTGCCTTCGAGTTCTGACGTGGCTTCTACCTTGGGAGGAAGCAAACGAATGCTTTCACCTGCCAGCAGCTTGGAGCTCTTCATGGAGACCAAGCAGCAGAAACGAGTCAAAGAAGAAAAAATGTATGGGCAGATAGTTGAGGAACTAAGCGCAGTTGAGTTAACTAACTCAGATATAAAGAAAGATTTTCCAAGAATGCAGAAGCCTCAACTAGTAAGGCAGAGCTGTGCTACCGAGCCAAAAGAAAGTCTGCCATCCATGTCATCCTCTTCTTCACTGTCATCCTCATCCTCTCAAGATCTCCCACCTGTCAGCATGCCAGAAGCTGATGCTTTCCCACTGAGCAGAGAGAAACTTTCCAGTTTTGATTCCACATCACCGGCACAGAAGTCCAGTGTCCCATCTGAAGGGAGAGACTCACCAGAAGAACTGGACGTGGATGAAACAGCCTCAGATATGAGCATGAGTCCACAGAGGTCTTCATTGCCACCAGGAGAAATTCAGGCAGAAGACCAGCTGAAACATCAAAAATTGCCTCTTGGGATGTTAGTCCAGATGTCATCTAATGCTGTTGGGAAAGTCACAGCCTCAACCATTCTCCTGACAGACGTAGCAGATTTCCAGCAGATCCTTCAGTTCCCAAGTCTGCGTACTACTACTACTGTGAGCTGGTGTTTCTTAAACTATACAAAACCAAATTACACTCAACAACCAACCCTCAAAGCTTCTGTTTATGCTTCGTGGTGTATAAGTTCATGTAACCCAAACCCATCTGGGTTAAGTACAAAGACCACTTTAGCACTTTTAAGGTCCAAACAAAAAAACACCACGGAAATCTACACTCTGGCTGCTATGCATAGACCTGGAGCTGGTAAACTGACATCATCAAGTGCATGGAAGCAGTTTGCTCAGGTAAATAAGAAATTTAATAAAATTAAATTCATATATCTTTATAGGAGAAATTTCTAATAAACTATAAAATGTAAGTTAATGTGGGTTTGGGTTTTTTTTAAATATTCACCATTGGGAAATCATCCATGACAAGTTTTGAGCCTCAGTTTATCCTTCTGCAAGCTCTGCTACTTCTGCTATCTCTGTCTCTGTCTCCATTTTCAAAATAAGGTGTAAGAAGTGAGGCTTTTAAAGCCCTCCCTTCATATGTGCCAGAGCCTGATACATTATCTCCTTTTATTTTGCCCTTTGTTTTTGCCATGTCCTGATTCAAACAGTATCAGATGCAAACATCCATGTGCATTTGTAAGTAAAGATTAAGTTAAAATTGAGTAAGGATTTTTAGATCCCTTTAATGTCTTTTACATGTCAGCTCTTACTCATGGATTAAGCGTTAGATGATGGTGCCAGGGAAAATTCTGTAATGGCAATACCTTCTGAGGCTTTTCCATCTCTCTTTTCCATGATTTTTTTTTTCTAAGGAAAGATATAGTATTGTCTTTTCTGTCAAGACTCTCATAAAAATTTGTCCATGTTGCCTCCTCACTTATTCTCTGTCAAATTAAATGGGACAGATTAGTTCATCATATAGAGTTGCACCAAAATGAGAGTTTGGCTTTGACATGGAATGTTAAAAGTATTTGAAATGAAGTGTGCATTTATTGTGTGCTCCAGCAGTAACACCCTTCCTTGACTTTGTTCTACAGATGAAACACGAGCCATTCTTCTTGTTTGGCAGCAAGCTTGAAAAGAAAGTAGTGGGGAATATTATAAAAGAAAGAGTAAAAGGAGACATTCATGGAGATAAAGACATTGCATCCAAACAAACTGAGCCGATACGAATTAAAATCTTTGAAGGAGGGTAAGAAAATATAACTGGAAATGTCAAGCTCAGACTGTCATTTTAAAGACATTTGAAAGTGAATATGAATGAATTAGGATGTGAACAGTGTCCTGTATTCTTGCCATGTCTTGTAGCTCCTAAGCCTCTCCTTTTTTTGTGTATTTGTCAGTCTTAAAACAAACTGCAGGATACCTGTATACTTACTTTAGGCTCAACTTTACTACTAGGACAATTCTGTTTTCCATCTGTGTGAGAGCACTCACTCAAAATTGTTGCTTTAATTCCTTAGGTCATAGGGAAATTGATAAACTATTAACATTTTGATATTTTCTATACCCTGTCTTTGTATTTAAAGACCTTCAGGAGGATGTCTTTCCATTTTTAGATGCTGTATACTTCCAGTCGCTTGAATGGATTGACTATGCATGCTTAGTCTTATTCTTGTAATACTTCATTATTTACTGAGGTTGGATTTTGGAGATAAAATGCAAGATGCCAATGAAATCTATGGTATCTAAGCCTAATTCGTATATGGCTGATAAAATAATGTTTAATTCTACTGTGGCAATCTATCACTCAAGTGATAATAGAAACAAAGAGGGGAAAAGGAGACTTGAAACCCCATTAACATTGTTTTGAGGCTTATGAAACTTGTTATGAAAAGAAAATGAGATAGATACTTGTCTCTGCAGTATGCTCTAAAATATTGTTTAGTTTCTTTTACAGAATTCTGACACAATGCAGTTAATTTGCCAGTTTTTAGTGGAGAATAGTCAGGTGGCTGAACAAAGTGTGTTTTTCAGTCTTACCAAACTCAGATGGTCTCACAGCACTGTTTTATTGGGGTAAATAAATAGCTCAAAAAGGAGGTGTGAGAAATTCGTACATCCATTTCCTTCTCCTGTCAGTTTGTACCCTTTAAAATTTCAGTTGTCCTTCATTGACATGTTTTTCACTAAGGTTGAATAGTCTCCATGAAATTAACGTTGACACTTCTCTATAGTCGGCAACACTGAAGGAGTATAGCCTACATCTTGCTCGAAAGACTGAAAAGGCTATTTTGGAGATTTTTATAGGTATGCTGGCCCAAACACCCTGATCCTGACTGTTCTCTGTAGCTGTACCTTGTCATACCCAAGCCAGTAGACTGGCTTTAAAAGAGTGACCCAAATTCAGCAGTGAGCCTAAGTTTATGAAAAATTTAAAGAGCTGTTGTTTCAACTCACACCCACTTTGAAGTATAAAATTTGCCTGCTTCCTGTTATGTATCATTTCTGAATTTGGATGACCCTGCTGAAGACAGTCTGCACTGATGTAAGCTGTGTGATGAGAGGTCAGAAGAGTAAAAATGTGTTAAGAAAAGCAACTTAAAGGAGGATTCAGATCAGTGTGAACTGCAGGAGATCACTCCATAAAAAACCTCTACTGTTTAATACCTTCTTTAAGAAATTTTGCATTTTACTTACACCACCTTAAGTTTTCCTGTACACCAGTAAGATTTATGAAACTGTTTTTGTAAAGCATATAATTCACACTTCACCTAGAAATATCTCCTAGTAATATTTGACTATGTTTAGATATTGTTTGAGTAAAACAAAACTTAAGAAACCTTGATGTGCACATTAATTTTTGGAGAGTGGGGAGAACAAAAGTCTGTGCAATAGATTGGGGCTTCGTCATAGAAACATATAACCTGCAAAACTACAGCAAATGAGGTGTTGCAGTGTCAATAGGTCCACTCTTTTTTTATGCATCATCATTTTATGGTACCTTTTACATGAATTATTTGTGGAAGAATAGATTCATTCTTTTCATTAGTTTGGCTATTTTTTAAGTGGATATAATATAACTTAGTATTACCATATCTTCCATTGTTTTCGGTCCTGGTTATTGAATTTGTTCTTCTCTTCAGGTTGTTGTTTATGACTTCTGAAAGCTAGTTTTTTACATGAGTGGGTTTCCATTCTTGCTTGCTTTTTTCTGT
Source organism: Neopelma chrysocephalum (assembly GCF_003984885.1). Classification (NCBI taxonomy): domain Eukaryota; kingdom Metazoa; phylum Chordata; class Aves; order Passeriformes; family Pipridae; genus Neopelma; species Neopelma chrysocephalum. The sequence continues at coordinate 20,503,773 of NW_020897691.1, forward strand.
TGGTAGAGCTATTCTGTTCTTCTCTTGTCAATCTCATCTTCATCTCCTCTCAGCAAGTAGTGCAAGGAACTATGTAACAAATGTCAGTCATCTTCATTTCACATTTTCTCTCCTGTACAGATAAATGTGCCTGGTGATATCTTGTTTCATTTTGATTTTCAGTTGTCATGGGGAGTGGGTTTTCTTAGGCTTTGTCATTGCTTTTGGTTCATAGGTGCAAAGAATCCATAGCTGAGAAAGATCTGTTATTGTCAGGGTCTGGGTTGTGGGAAAACCTGTCCACCTGGCAGTGAAGTGCAGCTGTGCAGCTGCTTTGTGCCGGGTGGTGGAGCGCTTGTATGGCAACTGGGGAAAAAGCAAATAGATGGGGCTGGAGATGAGTGAGAAGCTGAAGGAGCAGAATCAATGCAGTTGAGACAAAAAGTAGATCACAGAATTATAGAATTGTTACGGTTGGAAAATACCTCTAAGATCATCCAGCCATCAGCCTAGTACCACCAGATGTCAGAGCACATCACCACCTCACTGAACTAAAGCCCATCAGGAGCATTTTGTAAGCATTGCATCAAAGGGAGTTTTGAAGGGAGAAACTAACCATCATATTATTACCTCTAGCAGGTGCCTTGATTCAGGTGAAATTATCTGAATCACAAAATCTGCTTCCCATCGTCTGTGACTGCAAAATCCCGATAGGATGTGAAGCAGTGTTCCTCAAGCAGTAATTCGAAGTTCAGTACTTGCTGTAGTACAGATAGTTACTAATGGCATGAAAAGAAAGGAGGGACAGGGCAAGCGTGCCTGCTTACCTGCCATCTAGCTTAATGACATTATCAGCTGACCGCAAGAGTTCACAGTTTGCTTATGTTTGCTCTTTTATATCTATCAGTAATAGACTCGAACTGAAAAATTCCAATAAATAACATTTTGGATAGAAATTGTGGGACTCTGAGACTTGTTAATGCTTTTTAACTCAAGAGTCCCAGTCGAATCAAACACGGGCAGCAGTGACCAAAGTCTTTACGTGAACGTCATGTAGTAGAAGGTGGGAAATTACTCAAACCTTTAAGAGAGGCACAAGTTAAATAGTAAGATCTAATATTCCTGAGGGCTAAAAGATAATCACCATAGACTCAGTCTTCTGGTCTTTTACTTTTTGGATCAGGCTTTCTTTAAATGTCAAGTTTGTATGTATCATTTCTCTTTCAGTTGTTGTTATGATGAAGCATACTTAAAGAGTCAAGGTCAGTTATGGCCAAAAACCATCTATATGAATGATGAAGGCACAGATCTTGTATTATTTTCTTTGTGCCCAATGGGATCTGACAGGTGACAGAAGCCAGTGGAATGAGGTCAAGCAGAAGAACAGCAGAGATGGAGCAACTGAAAAGCATGTTATAACACAGCATTTATCTTACCAGTATCAATCAGAAGTGATATGGTAGATTTCATCCCAGCAAAATCAAACTGTAAGGAGAGATAAAGAAGATAAAATGGCAGTATTTCAAACAATAATGGACATTTTTTCTGTCTGTGGGAGAAAACCTGGAGGTACTTGATGAAGCAGTGGATAGAGAGATGACTGGCAGTCATTGACATGTGTATATGAAGGAGAACCTGGGAAATGGGGCAGAGAAGAGCAGAATCCCGGAAATGTTATACAGAAAAACAGAGAGATGACTAAATATTAAATTACATTAGACTATGCTAGTTTTGCCCATGGTGCCAGGAACAATAAAGGAATAGGGAGAGGGCCAACTTTATTGGAAATGAGATAAAACACCCTGAATTTAGACATCTACATCTAGAAGAGGAGCTGATGTGTTTAATAGGTAACGAGAGACATGAGAACAGGAGACTGTTTTTTGTTTTTCTAAGATATTAACTTCAGTATGTATATTGCCAGTGATATAGCTGAACATATGGAAGAAGTGTTCATCTAAGAAAAGCACACTTGAAAAATGTTCCAGCTCTGTAACGCAAAAATTGCAACTTGCTTCTTGCAGAATTATCATCTCATTAACAGAATCTTTCTCACAGTCCCTTTCTTATTTAGGGTACTGACTGTCAGTACCAAAGACAGTTTGGGGGCTGTGCATCCACAGGGTGACTGAAAGTACTTTGTGCTGCTTAGGGAGAGGGCAATGGAGGACAGAGGGCAGAAAAAATATTATTTCTCAGTTCTTGCACTTTCTGTATTTGGATGGAATTCTCCCTTGAAGGAATGCCCAGCACTCTTCAAACCTCAGAACAGCCTGAGCGGATTCCCTGGACGCTTTTAGATTTCAATATTAATGATTTAGCATGATAATAAAGGCAATGTACAGCTTTACATAGATTTGCATATCTTATTTATTTTCTAACTACACAGTATGTAATCAGCAAAAATAGTATGATAAGCTTATGCCTGTGCTAAGAAAAAGTCCTTTAATAGCTTTCCGCTAAGTATCCATGTTGGAAGTTTCCCATTTTATTTCTAAAGCATCAGGTACCTGAGTGAACTCAACTTTATGTTCCTTTAGGAACACATACTGCAACCTGTTGGTCTCAGATTCTTTAAACACACTGTGTTTTTTCAGTGCATTCACTGAAAGGCCAATACTTTGTGAGTTCCAGAGTGAAAATTCAGTAGTTCTTTTATATTTCTGTGGATTTGCTTTGATGAGATATATACAGGATCAGGATCAGATGCACAGAGGTGATGTTTGTACATGTGTGAGACCTAGAGTCTGTATGATTTAAATACTCTCTTCCAACAGGTATAAATCAAATGAGGATTATGTCTATGTCAGAGGTCGTGGCCGAGGAAAGTACATTTGTGAAGAATGTGGCATTCGCTGCAAAAAGCCAAGCATGCTCAAAAAACATATCCGCACTCACACTGATGTCCGGCCTTACGTATGCAAGTTGTGCAACTTTGCCTTCAAAACTAAAGGTACTTGACCCTTTTTGCTGAACTCTGGCCACTTCTGGGTATTTTGCCATCTGGGATCCAAGCATCCATTGCAATCAAGAAGAAAATTTTCTTCACAATAGAAATATTGTGTTTGTGTGTACAGGACTGTGTGAGAGAGTTTGTTTGCTTCTGTTCAATTGATCCAGGGATTTTGTGAGACTCCGAGACTCCTTGAATAGCTTCATTAAGAGCTATAGGCTCTTGGCTGGTCCTTCTGTCTGCAGAGAAAATGTAGTAGCATAAGAACTCCCCTGAAAAATAGTACTCTGCCAACATTGTTACATAGTGCAAATTTTAATTGCAGCAACACTTAAATGCTACCAGGAGAGTACACTTCTTATGACATAATGTAGAAGCAGAGCATCAGCTGCTGAGGGAAACATGCCTTCATGGGCTTTACAGTGGGTCAGTTTCAAGTTTATAAATTATGTATGTCTCCCAGATGGGCTACTCCATCCACTGTGGCATTAATTATGAATAAAGATCTGATAGCTTCTGTTCACATGTATTTATCAGCACAGAAAAAAGCTTCCATTTGTCACCCTGAGGCCACAGATAATGATATTCTTTGGAATTCAGATTTGTGGTGCAACCATCTCCTTAAAAGAAAAAATCCTTTCCTCTGGTAGCATTTCTTTGTAGCACAGCCAAATGAGCCTTACATTCTCAGTTTCTTAGCTTCCCTTTGGCAGACAAGGGAAATAGATTCTGGTCCCAGTGCAGTGAACTTAGTTGAAGGGGGAGAAAGGAAGTTGAAGGAAATTTCTCCCAAGATCCCAGTACAGCTTCATGGCTGTTTTGAGGATTGAGCATTGTAATAGTTTCCCTGACTCCAGCACTTCTTCCTGTGCCAAAGATGGGAATAACTGATGGATGGTAGTAGACCCATCAACCTAATTTAAGATGAGTACTTTTCATGGGCATGTAGAGACAAAGACAAGGAGCTGCTTGTTTGTAGTCCCAATAGACCATCTGGTGAGCTGCTCTCATATCATTGCTTACATTTGACATTGCTAGAGGAATGGGTCTTAAGGAGGGACTTGAAGGAGTATTGTGGTTTTACAGCTGTGTTCATAGAGGACATTCCAGGAAGAGGAGATGGCGTGGAAAAAAAATGTGAAATTGCTTGCTGAGGCTGGCATTTCTGTCAAAGAAGAAACACAGAGGAGGTGGTATGCTATTGCACAAGAAGGGCATGAGTAGGAAGAGACTAAGTTAGCCTTTGAGGTACAAGATGTGTTTAACTGGTGTATTACTGCTTATGAGCAGTTGTCAGCCTCATAACTATTGTTGCTATTCTGCTGAGAGCAGTAGGGGACAGACTTTCAGAGGCACTTAGGTTTTCATTGTACACTCTGAGCATTTAGCTATCCAGAAGCATCAATGGCCAGTTAGCCTTTTCATGCAGTGCACAAGCACAGTAAGAAACTCCTACTGGCAAGGAAATTATTTGAACTAGCTGTGTCTGAATGTCAAAGAAGAAGAGCCTGGCTTGTGAGCTTCTAAGCACACCTCCACTATCCAGCAGAGTGGTGCAGTGTTCCTGCGCCCAGGTTGCATGTGCCACACACACCATCTGGAGATGCTGTTTGGGGTCCCACAAGCAGCATAAATGCATTGACAGAGGGCCTTGCTTGAGCTAAGAAGCACCATTTCTTTGTAGTGGATTGGGTTTTCTTGTGCCTTGCTTTCCCTGTTGTGCATTGCAAATGAGACTGAAGTGGATAATGGATTAGAGTGATATTCTCCAGCTTGTGCTTTATGCTCAAGATTCTTTGTCATGAAATGTATCTTGGGGCCAGTTTCAACCCAGTTTTCTTATCTGTGAAAAAACAGACCAAGACAGGCACTCCAGAAAGTCAATAGTCTAATGTTAGATTGCTCCCTCAGGGTAATGGGAGATCTGATTTCAAATCTCTGTCTGATTCAAATCCATACTTTAAATCTGGGAGCTGAACCTGAATTTCCCACATCCCAGGTGAATGCTGCAAGTACAGCTCCTCTCAGTTGAGAGATTGCAGCTAGATGGTAAAATTGCATAGAGAAGTTGGTGGGATATTTTTGCCTCAAAATGCTTCAAATACTCTGAACATTTGGAAGCTACATGTGAGGTAAATAGAAGAACCCTTATCTTGAAAGTACCACAGCGTAACTAGGAGTGTGAGCCCTGAATGGCTGCTGTGCAGTGGACTTACTTCGATGTCTGGGCAGTCTGTACGTATTGTGAACACTGAGCCCAGAAATAGATAACATCCAGAAGTTAGTTCTGCAGCTTGCTGGGGTGCCTAAATGTCACGTGGAAAATTGGAGAGCTGCCTATATACCTTTCAGGCCCTGAGTTTATTGGAATTTTTTATTTTTTTAAGATATAAGAATCCATTCTCAATAGAACAGGCTCTGAGGGCAATGGGTTGTATGAGTCAGACCTGTCTGTTGTGGTGTTTTTTAAAGCTAAAACCCGTCATCTGCAGAATGACAGAGTTAAGATACACTGAAACCTGACTTGAAGAGTGATCTTTGCTGTTGTCCATTAATTAGAATAATCTCTGATCCATAGGAAATCTGACAAAACATATGAAGTCTAAAGCACACATGAAAAAATGCCTGGAGCTTGGAGTATCAATGACATCTGTAGATGATGCTGAAACTGAAGAAGCAGGTATGTCAGAATGATTTAATTTAGTTGGAATGGCTTCTGGAGTATGCAAATGACTCATTGCACTTTAGCACAGTGCCTGGCTAATACTGGGATATTAAGAATATTTGGGGCATTTTTTTAATTAAGAAGTATCTTTTTAATAAACAGGAAGTATAAAAAATAAATCCTATTCAGTTCTCCGAGTTACATTTTTATTAAGATACATGCAGAGGAGCTAGAAATAAAAGTATGGCCTGTTGTCATCTGTCTCATACAAAGTTCCCAACCTTTCCACTTAAAATGTGAGAGATGGCAACATTTAGTGAAGTTGCAACGTAGTGTAGGATGAATTTGCTTTTATACTTCTTTCAAGGATAAGGTTTTAAGGTATTATTTTGAAAAAATATGGTTTCAGACTATGAAGAATGGCTTTGTGTAGCCATCCCAGATGAAGAGCATCCAGCAATGACAGTGGGTGGGTGGGGGATGAATGTGGCATAAGGTGTAAGAGGTGGGGTATGTGCTCACCATTTTTACTTGCTGTGGCTATTTCAGAAAACATGGAGGACATGCAACAGGAGGCAGAGAAGAGCAGCAACCTGGCAGGCCTGTCAGCAGAGCACCAGTTTTCTGATGCGGAGGAATCAGATGGCGAGGATGGCGATGACAATGATGATGATGATGAAGATGAGGATGATTTTGATGATACTCAGGGAGACTCGACACCAAAAACCAGATCAAGAAGCACCAGCCCGCAGCCCCCTCGATTCTCCTCCTTGTCCGTGAACTCGGCTGGGGCATCACAGAGGGCTTCCCCCGAGGGCTCCCTTTCAGTGGGACACTCTTCCCTCATCAGTTACTTGGTCACCTTACCTAGCATTCAGGTTACTCAGCTTGTAACACCAAGCGACTCCTGTGAAGATACACAAATGACAGAATATCAGAGGTTTTTCCAGAGTAAGAGTACAGATTCAGAGCCCGATAAAGACAGATTGGACATACCTAGCTGCATGGATGAGGATTACACACTTTGCTTAGACCCCAGTTCATCTCCAAGGGACCTCTCACCTTCCAGTCGACAATCGTCACCTGGCTATGATTCTTCACCCTACAGAGATAACTCACCAAAGAGGTATTTAATGCCAAAAGGGGATTTGTCACCCAGAAGGCATCTGTCACCCCGAAGAGATATTTCACCTATGAGGCACCTTTCCCCACGAAAGGAGGCTGTGCTGAGGAGAGAGTTATCACCAAGACGGGATGTGTCACCAAGACGTCACCTGTCACCAAGGAGACCAATGTCACCAGGGAAAGATGCATCTGTTCGAAGAGATTTGTCTCCTAGGCGAGAGAGGAGATATATGGCCTCAGTTAGAGCGGCATCTCCCCGGAGGGGCTTATACCATAATCCAGCACTGTCCATGGGTCAATATTTGCAGTCTGAATCTATTCCAGTGGGACATTCAGTAAGTATGAAAGAATATTTTCATTCCTCTCTTCAAAAACAGTGCTCTTACCAAATTTATGCATAGCATTTTAAAAATCTTTGCAGCTTTGTAGAAGAAGAAGGCTTAGACTTTGAGCCTTGGTGGAAAGTCCTGGAACAAATGCAAGAAACTTGGAATAGACAGTGACCAGGTCAGGATGCTGATTCAATTGGATGCACTAGAGTCAGACTATAGGGGGTTGAGTCTTCATTTGGTACAACCCTGAGTAGCTCCATTAACTTCAATAAAATTAGGCTGGTTTGCATTTTCTCCCTCCATATTTATGAAATGTCATTTTTTAAATGGCCCAGGAAGCTTACATGGTGTGTGAGGCTTGTTTCTCCACTGTAAAAAATCTTCTGTTTCCCAGATCAGATGGGATCAAGCCAAGATCAAGGCTTAAGGCCCTGTCTCTGAGGTTTAGTCCCCATTGTTGAGTATTGTTTAATGGAATAAAAATGCTAAGATAAATGAAACCTCTCAGAATAGCAGAGTGCCCATTGAAATCAGGATCTGTAGCTGGAATTTTAGGAATATTATTGTATGAGAGGAGCAGGCAGCTGTCTGCCCTACAGAAAGTGCCATCACAACTGGCTGTTTCAACAGGGACGCAACCGTCTGGGTGGAAATATGCAAAACTTGCACAGCTGCTGTCTGTGCTGTTCCCTTTCAGTAAATCAGTTCTCAGTAACTACCAGATTGGCACTTTTAACCAGCTCTACCATTCAAAAGCACTCCCTTCACAAATAGATTTGGTCTTTAAAGGTAAGGAATAGCCTTGCTATAAATGCATCTGCTTATTTATTTACTATGCTTCCCTCACCATGTTTGATGTTGTGGCTGCCCTCTCACTGCCTGCATCCTCAGCCTGTATGTGTGGGTTCAGCCTAGGCAAGCTGGAGAGGGGTGGCTGATTAAGTGGTCCACTGAAACCCTGCTGCACTCTCATAGGAGTGATCACTGCATAGCTGAAAGAGGATACAAATCCCACCAGCAGTTCTATTGACAAAGTGAGGAAGCTCAAGAGGATGAAGAGCCACCAGTTTAACTGTCCTGATGTCTTAGTATCAAATGGATGGGATTATATGGGATGCTACAGCTGACTTTGTGCAGGGTGCTCCAGTCCTTCATGTCCCACATAAGACACACTGGCATCCTGTAGTAGAGATTTTGGATGTGTAATGATAGTAGCAAAAGGGTACATTAACAGTCATCCTTGGTCATCTGACAGTTCTTGCTGTTACATTTTCCTTGTGTGTTATGCACACCTTCCAGCAAGGTGTTTAGCACATTGTAAGGACTTTTTTAGCACTCCTAGCTCCTTCTTTTGAAAAGTCCACCACGCCAGATGGAATTCTAAAACTTACCTTATTTTTGAGGTAGGATCAGTCATGTGGCAGTGAAAACCCAAGTCAATTATCTTACAGAAATCATCAGTAACTCAGTGGCTTGTTGAGTGTTTCGAGAGGGAAGCCCAGATCTCGGTAGAGTCACTGTGACCTTAATACAGGCATCACTGGAAGTGGAGCCCAGGCAAATTTAAATGAAAAAATGACAAGTGAGGATGATTACCCATCACAACAAACAATTGCAAGGAAGGAAAGATGGATTCCTCACCTCTTGATGCCTTTCTGGAAGATGTACTTTAGCCAAACAGTAGTTAAGTGACACAAGTTATTATACTCAATGTGTGGGAAGACAAATAACACCTGAGCTGCTATAAATGAAAGCTGTCAGAGAAGAAAAAGGAATAAAGGCTGGTTTTCACTTTCAGAGTAGTGAAATCCAGCAAATCAGAATATCATTAGCAGCTGCATCAGTGATGCACATGCCAGCTTACAATCCTCACAATATTTTTAAGAGCTGCATTGGGTTCCCAGTCCTTGCAGGAATAAGAATTGTTATGTGCTTCTGCTGCCTGCAGTTCCCAGAAGAGGCCAGTTTTATTTCTTCTCCGCTGAAGTTGATGTATTTGCTCTAGTCTCTTTGGCCAGTGCTGGTCTAGTTCCCCTTTACGTTGCTTCGTGTCGAATGTCCATGCACTTTGGTGGTGTTGTGCAAAGAACTTGTGAAGTGTTCTGGCACTGAAAGCACCACGTAGAAAGCAATTGAAATTATTTCTTTGGGAAGTGGAAAAGAGCACAGGGAAAATACCTAATTTTTTATGTTGTACAAAAATACAGAAAAATACACTTTTTTTTTCCTTTGACAGTTGATAACAAAATACTCTCTCCAAAGTAGCCTAAGGCTCTGGTTTATGCTGGGGCACACTTGGCCTTCACAAGTTAAATTGATGTCTTTAAAATTAAAGGCAGATACTCTGTTCTCTAAATAAATTTGGGGTCTCCTCTTCTGTGAATGCCAGAGGTTTCTTTCCTTTCTGAGGAGGTTGATGCTATTATTGGAGGGCTTCGATTCTTCTCCCCAGTCATTTTCTGCCAGTCCTGAGAGAAAGAGAAGGAATAGGAAGGCTGCATTTGTTCACCCTGAGTGAATCTCTGTTACCATTTTATTTTGGATCAGGCATATGTCTCTGTTGTCACATTTATTGTGCTTTGACTCAAATTGCAGTCTTGGAGTAAGTGATCTGGATTGTTGTCAGATGAAATTAAACTGAAAAATTGTTCTCCAGGAGTGCAGCAGATGCACTAGAACTGTGAGTGGCCATTCAAGTGAGTGAAAAGAGACCGCATAGCACTAATCCAAAGAAACCTTCCCCTCCAAGCCCACTACACTTGTATTGTGAATATGGCATCCAACACCAATCCAGTTTCACTCCATTCCTGCTTGTGCCAAGTCTTAATGCATCCCTCTACTACCTAGTGCAGACCAGAGCTTTTGCCTCTTCTTTCAGCCCCAGGACTAGATATCATGAGATTGTGAATATATCTTGTTGTGAGTGGTACAGACTTGACTCTAGCAACTGTTTTAGCTTCTAGGAGGCAGTGCATTTTGCTTGTGTTGCCATTTTGTTCCTCATCTCATTTATTTTGAAGTCCAAAGCCTGTCTTGATATATTCAGAAGGGATGAAGGGAGTTAGGCACTCTATAGCCACTTTAAAGTTGATAGGACTTAAGGTCCTTTGTTCATCCCAGATATGGGTATTAAATCCCTTCCCAAATACTCACTACTTTATCATCTTGAGTGAAATGTGTTCTTGTACAGAGAGCCAGCCACTTCTGAAGTCCAGGTAAACTGTAAATAGGTCCACTGATGTATCTGGGCTACTATGGTGCATTCTCAGTAGGGCTGCAAATTGAGCTGATCCTGAAACTGAAGTCCACATAGAGTTTTAGTCACTTTATTAAGCATCATGTCTTTCAGAAAGCACATCGGTAATATGGTCTGTTATTGAATTTCACTATAGAGTTCAACATTTTCTGATTTTTAACTTTAAAAAACCTCAAGTACATTATGATACAGTAATCAAAGACACTGTTTTCCACCCAACCTCTTTTTGCAAGCTGTGGTCTGAGGCTGTCCGGAGAACATCTGTGAAGGATGCTTGGCTTTGAAATGTGATCTTCCTCTGAATCTCCCACAGCCTATTTTGGGTGATGTACCAGATACAGGGTAAACCCTATCTCATCCCTGAGGCATTCTGGGGGACCTGTGAAGCTGGATATGGCTTTGCTCAGGGGTGTGATGTGAAAGTCTAGCTTTATGACCAGCTCAGAACATTTCATGAAAAGCTGCTACGGAGTATTGTTGCTTTGGAAATTATATGTCATCTGGAGTTGAAAGGAAATATGCTAATCTGTAACAAATGAGAATTAATAGGAAATGAACTGGATTCCCATCACCTGACAAAGAGAGGAAGCATGGCAGCAACCTCACAGCACTGGCAGCAACCCATTCTGACTGCACTGCAAAAAGATATTGTGTCTTCCTGTGCTGTGCTCTGTGATCTAATACTTGCCATGTCAACCAAATAAAGTCTTTGGATTTTCAGGATGTTTGTTAAAAAAAGACAGTCTTTTCCCATGAATATGTATACATGTGTCTGCTTGTAGGTATGAAAATGCTAGATATTGGTAAAGGAAATAAAAGCAGGGTAAGAGGTCGGAACAGTTATTAGTGCCTGTAACAATTTATGTTTTCTGTTTCCAAACTTACCTGCCAGAGCTAGGGAAAGATAATCCAATATGTACTCAACCAGGCTTAGAAGGTGTCCAGTGGACATGCACAGACTGCCACTGTCTATGTAAAAATTGGGCATATGAGACATGCATTGGATGATACTGCTGATCTTAAAAGTGTGTAGCAGTTTCTATCATGTTAGTTGCCTCTATCTGGCAAGGACAGACTGTTGCTGTATTCCCTTTTGAAACTGGGCAGGATACAACATGAAGCCAATGTCTTTCTCAATTAGAGAATTGTGCGTGACTAGGTTTGTTCTTTGATGAGTTTTACTCTTTTTTTTTTTTGGTTGCTTTTACTCAATTTCCCTTTGCCCAAGTTCACGTCAGATGCAATAGTGATAAATGTCATGGCTTAGGAAACATCCAAGAGGACAGTATGACTGAGAAACGAGTTTACAGACCAAAGATGGAAAAAAAAATAGGGGGCAAGTAGCTATGCAGAGGTGAGGTTAGTGATAGGAAGGACTGACAGGGTAGGTTAACTGAGTCTTGTGCAGTTTATTGGCAACTGCAGTTTATTTTGTAAATTTTTCCCCATTCAGCAGTATCATGTTCTGTCACTGTGCTTTCTTATGGCAGTTTCTCTTTTATGAGACTCAAGCATCTCACTTTCTGAATAGGAAAATTCCCAACATAGATTAGTCTCTGAAAAATAACATCTCTGAAGTTCGAGTCTGATGATTATGGGTCACCCTTCCTGTCTCAATGTTGATTTATATTAAATAGGACAAAGCATCTGAGCACACTGAGGTTGAGCCCTTGGGTAGCACAGAAACTGAATCTTTACTTGCCCCCTAAACCAGCTCCCTGAGATGGCATCAAGAGGTTGCTTAATGCCTTGAGAGCTAGGATTTTCCAGCAGTGAAGTGCTGCCACTTTAATGCATTGGCATTTAGCACCGTAGTCCTTGGGCTGCCACACCAAGGCTGTGGTAGTGTTAGAGCTCTGGGGCAATTGATTGGTGTTTGGTCAATTTACAGAGCAGAGATGAGCATTTTTGTTCATTTAATTTCATGTGAGAGTCCCCGAGAGTTGTGTGGCCAAATCCCACACGTAATTATGAAAATGTCATCCTGCACTTCTGTAATCATTGTTCCTCTGTTCAACAATAAATGATAATTAATCATCAGATAGCAAACAATTTTTAAAACTTAAGAATGAAAAAAAAAAACTAAAAGCCCAGGGCATATTTAATACTGAGTGGAGATGGAACTATTCATTCTTCCAAGGCAGGAACTAATGGGAAGGCACTGAAAATGTCAATATTGCAAGATTGGCTTTTATTAGCCATCACAAAATCCTCCATTCTTCTCAATCCCATTATGAGTGGGTGAGTCTCCCTGGGACAGAATCATCACTTTTGCTCACAGCAAAGCCTGTGCTTTTGTTACTATTTATTGTTTACACTGCAGAGAGGCCAGAATGGTTCTTCATTGTCTCAATAACTAGAAAAATTTGTATCTTCATTACACAGAGGCACTTGAACTTCCGTGAAAATACCCACCCCTTTCATCAGGGATTGGGTAAAGCTCACAGGGAGCAAGTGCCTTCTCTGGGGCTCAAGAGCAGAATCTTTCAGAAGGCAGAAAATACGTGCATGCTGTCAGATTTTCTCCGTTATGCCAAGCAGTGGCAATAAGCAGGGGGTATTCGGATGTGTATTTCTCAGCGACAAAGTCTTGATACCCAGTGTGGACTACAAATGCCAACACAGTTTTCCAAAAATGAGGATAAGATGGATCTCTAGGCTAAATTTCTCTGGATGAATGAAAATCTGTTTACCCCAAATTCTCTTCAAAGTTTCAGTTGAATATAATACTCTTCACTTCCTGACCTAAATTGCTGCCTCCTGAGCTCTCTTAACTAGCTGCTACCTTTCACCTCAGAGGCATGAGCCCTGTAGGTCTGAGCTGAGCAAAATCTCCTCTGTTATTTGGATATGCAATTAGTGCATTTCCAAATGCTTTGGGATCCATCTGCATGAAAGGTGCTTCATGAAAGGGAGGTTGTATTAGGCAGGAAAGCAGATAGGTGGTTTGGCAGCCAGACAAGAATTCTGCTAGTAGCAGTGCTGACATTTCTTTTTTTTTCTTTTTTTTTTTTTTCTGGTTGCAGAGAAGGGGGTTGTCTCAGGCACCTTACTTCAATGTATATGGAGAAAAAGGAGGCATGGAGCACCGCAGATCTAGCCTGTTCCCTGAAGGTCCGAGTGACTATGTCTTCAGTCATCTTCCACTACACTCCCAGCAACAGATCCGAGCACCTATCCCCATGATGCCTATTGGGGGTATCCAGATGGTCCATTCAGTACCCATGGCCCTTTCAGGTTTACATTCTCCGTCCACTTTGGCCCTGCAGAGGGAGGTCTCTGAGGAGAAGCAAAGAGGAACTGTGGAAACCCTTACAAAAGAATCATATAGTATTTCTAAGCACCATGAGAAACGTACCTCTCCGCACAGCTTGCACTCCAGCACTCCCTCCAGCACGCCCTCCTCGCCGTTGCTGTTGCTGACACAGAGCACATCGGAGGACAGTGTCGTGGCTACCGAGAGGGAGCAGGAGGAGAACATACAGACTTGTACAAAAGCCATAGCCTCTCTGCGAATCGCCACAGAAGAAGCCGTTCTGCATGGGGCGGAGCAGCTGCAGAGGCCTTCTGAGCCTCACCAGAAACCCTTAGAAAGTGCACATTTTAGCATTAAACACTTTAGTGGATCTGAGCCAGGCCAGACCTGTGCCTCAGCCACCCATCCTGACTTGCACGGTGGTGAGCAGGACAGTTTTGGTACATCACAGACTGCGTTAGCCCATCCCACCTTTTACAGCAAGAGCTTTGTGGACGTCCGGCAGTTGGGCTTTCACAGCAGGAGCGACCCCCCATCAAGCACACAGGAGAGAAAAGATCAGTCATCTGAGAAGAGCAAGCCACATTGATCTGAGATGCATGGAGACTTTCACCCATACATTTACACCACCATTTTTTTTCATAGAGATAGAAGTATTCAACTTTACAGCATGCCTGTTCTAAGTTACAGTAGTTTGCTATTATATATACTTTTGTTATATCAAAAGAATTAGATAAAGTAACAAGTCATCATGAGCCTGACCAAAACTAAATTTGAAATTCTTATTGGGTCTGGTACTTTTAAATTGTACAGATGTTTGTGCCTTTTCTTTACTTTGCTTATATTCTTATAAGCATTTTTTTAGCAGTAATTTGTACATATTTTAGAATTTGTGTATCTGCTTTGTAATAAATGTAATTTCTTTCCTTTTTTGGACACTTGGATCTAAATGATGTAAAACAGAACAGCATCAATATATGTGAGGTTGCACTAAAACATATTTTTATATGATTAAAACTGAACAGCTTTTATGTACAGCTCTGATTCTGTAATACTAATATTTATTTACTTTGTTTCATAAATTGTAAATTTTTTTCTTAATGTTGTGGATTGCTTTTCTATGTGAAGCATGGGATTTACTGTTGCGTAATTAGAACAAAATGTATATTGTAAAACAAGATATTTAAACTAGAGTATCTTATCTTATTCTGCACTTATGCATTAGTTAAAAAAAAAAAAAAGATAAAGGATGTATCAGTCAGTTCTTAACTCTCGTAATTTTTTTTGTCTCTTGTTTGCCGGATTGACTATAACTTAAGTGCTGATTGTGATTTTAAACTGATAGTACCGTAAAGCATTAAAGTAAAACAATGTGCTATTGTGAGTTTTTTCAAAGCTTTATAAAACAGTTATAAATATATTAAAAGTATTTGGTCTTATGTGAACATGTTGATCTATATACTCCTTAAAAAAGCTATGGGAAAACATTCCACCCCATGTAAATATGTGCATCACTGGTGCCATCTGTGTAGCTCACCGGGACCGGCAAGGTTTGCTGTGCTGGTGCTTCCAGGATTGGAGCCGGGGCACCGCTGACTGCCGGGAGGCAGAGTCCAGCAGTGTCATGAGCCGCTCCCTGACCTCCAGCAGCAGGGTGGCGAGGCCCCTACGGCCGTGTAGGGCTGGGCGAGGAGCCGGCCTGCTGGCTGGACACACGGGGCCCTGGCAAGCCCTGGCAGTCCCCTGCTTGTGAGGGCTGACTAAGGGGCGTATTCACTCCCGAATAAGTGCACAGGAGTGTCATTGAGGGGTTTGGAGTGGAGAAAAAGGTGTTTCCTTGCACATGAACTCCACGGATGGTCACTTCCAACTGCAGTACCTGGGTCAGCTTCAGGGGAGGCTCCCATTCTGTTCTTTTCCATCTTGTCTGGTGGATGAAGGTGTATGGCCCTGCTGGTGAGGCAGAGAGCACTGCCACCATGGCCTCTTCTGAAATGGGATTCATGGGCAAGAGAGTCACAGTCTTCCAGACTAGGGTCTTCATCTGGGCAAGGTTTGCTCTAAAGGAAAGTCAGGAGGAGCCCGGGCTTGTGTTTGAACATGTGTGGTGGGTTACCACTACCACCAGCAGCATGCGTGCACGCACGCGCGCACACACACACACACACACTCAAACACACGCATGCATACGCACAGATGAAAGAAACCAACAACCTGGATTATATTTTGTGCTATTTAGTGAATTATAAATCTGTGAAAACAAGTTTGTATATGGACTTAAAATACATTTAAGGAGTGTTCTTTAAAAAGAAATAAATATACAGTTACATCCATAAGGTGTCTAGTTTTCATGTGTTCTTTTAATTTTTCAAGTTTATTGGTGTTCCAGTATCCTGCACAAGAAACACCCTTAAAAATGTGAGTGGCAGTGAAAAATGTGGACCATATTTTGACTTTCTCATATATTATCAAACCAAACCAGTTTATTTCTCCAATAATACCATGCGGAGGCAGAACCACAGCTGGTATGTTGTCGTAATTCTAGAATGATGGCATATGACTAGTGTAATACCATAATGGATGGTGACCGCTTCTAAACATTACAGGTTAGTTTCTCATACCCATTGAAATGTTCTACCTTTATTCCAGATCATTATAGTAACCTTGCTAAAATAAGCATGTGACAGAAAACTGTCTCATTTCAGACTGGAGAGAAGAGAAGCAGTATATATTGTTGGAGGTGAGCTGCTTGTTGGATCATGCTTCTGTAAAAAAAAAAAGTAATCAATTATACATTTTAAATAAACAAGCTCTGATAAAAACCTCCCTCTTCTTTGTCTTCACGGCTGTATTGAGAACAAAATTTTCTGCACAATGATCAGCTAATCAGGTAATCATAGATACTTTATTAAAAGGGAACCAGGCAACCCCTGATGGTAAATTCTCTATTAACATTACCTTTGTAAGCAGTCCTCTTACTGTGGGAGTTACCTCTGGCTTGTTTGATTATTTTAATTGATTTGCAGCTGCAATTTGCCATCCAGCTTTTCAGCCTTGGGGAATTTCTTTTTAATAATCAGTGAGCATATATATAAATGGCCAGTCTTCGCGAACAAAGATTTGGGGAAAGGTCTTTTACCTTTCCAGCCTGCGCAATGGATTTTTTAGGTGAGACACAGCCTGCGCTGAACTGAGCCCACCCTTTAATCCTAAGGTTCATCTGCCGGGGCCAAGCAAGCTTGGACAATGGCAGTGAGGTCCTCAGGACGTAGGTTTGTTTAGAGCGACCTTCTCATAGATGGATGGCCTCACAGGGCTAACGGGCTCCATCTGCCCGGGGGGACTGGGATTCGAACCTGGGTTGCAGCGGTGAGAGTCCTGCATGCTAACCACTAGGCCACCAGGGGTCCCCAATCAGTGAGCAAGTATCACTAAAATTACATGTGATATTTTTGGGTTACAGTGGAGCAACCCTAAAGAGGTTTCAGGTATTTACAATTGTAATTGTACTTTCTTAATGAGTTAATGTTCATACAGTGCTTTGAAAAACACGTATCCTCATAAAAGGCCTGGGCATCAATGATGACTTATGCTTTGGAAGGGGTGTGGAGGAGGAATGGCAAACATGTCTGACAAAATTTTCCAAGGCATGAGCAATTTTCAGAACCAACATAATGGGCACAGCAACTGGGACTGGGGGGGCAGATAATCTCATGAGTGCTCTGCCTATGCTGCCCGGTGCAGCTCCTTCCAAGCTGCCTGTGGAGACGACAGTGGGGGGCTATGTTTGTGCCCTGCTGTGCTGAGCCTACGAATTCAGCCTCAATGTGGGGAGGAATGTAGCTGCACAGCTCCCAGCCAGAGGTGTTGGTCTCCAGGCAAGACTGGAGTTGCCTGTGTGAGACAGCCCCTCTGAGGGTGATGGGGAGGGTATGCCCCCAAAATACTTGATGTGGTGGATGCACATAGGTCTGTTAGGACTAAAGGAGGGTAACTCTGAGGTCTCTGATGTAAAAGTTCTGTGGTTTTAAAAGGGATAAGAAGAAGAGATTTACCAGGGCACTCTAGAAAACTGCAGAACTGAACAAGGATACTTATATGCAATGTGCTAAAAAAATTCTATGTCAGGAATATAATTACCTATTATATTGTTTGAGGAGGTTATAATTTTCTATGAAGATCCATATGTCTTTTCTATAAAGCACAAGAGAAATACAGATGCTTTGGCAAGCTCTCTTTACTTCCTTTTCTCAGAATACTGTCACCAGAGTCACTTAAGGATTTATTTGCGTCAGCAAAATAGAGGGCACATCAGTCTCATATAACTGCCTGCACAATCCTCTTATGAAGCTTTAGATTCTGACTCAGGGCAGTAACTCCATTGCACGTTAAATACCGGACTTCCCCCCTGCATGACACACTGCCAGCAGTGGATAATAATTAGCGCCAATAAAGGACACTATTAGCTCTAACAGACTCAAATGGAGTAAAGGGACTTAAGTACAAAAATTCCAATCCAAGAATGCTGCAGTCAACTCCCACTTAACCCTAGTGGCACCTCCACTTACAAGGTACTCCACCTTGTTTGAGGCTGTTTCCTGCTTTTGGGCACAAGTTGCACTTCCCTCCTTGGAACTGCTTCATGTCTCTTCCCCTCCCACATTGACCTGGATATCAGAAAGTACATATTTCTTGCCCTAGATCCTCCGTGAGACCTGCCTTATTGAGTGGGTCTTTGAAAATACCTGATACATAATGAAATGTGCCTCCCTCTTGAATTATACTTCTGGCAAGTGCTGTCTCCATCTCTTACAGACCAATCGATTAGTCTAATGATTTGGTTCCCCTTTCTGGGTATCTAAAAAAAAAACAAACACCCACATCTATGTTGAAACTGTCTAGATCAGCATGACATCTCCAGTCTCCTAGTAGAGAGTGCCCAAAGTACCCCACAAGGAGTAGAAGTCTTTTCTTTTCTGCTGAAGTTCTGCAACTGTGAAACGAAATATTCAAGATTCGTTGGATCATCAAGACTGTAGCCTATTGCCCCCAAGAAGAAAAGATGTTTGGGTGTGCCCTTCTCAGTAGGGAGAGAGCTGCCAGGAAGAGGGGTGAGTAGAGTGTTGTGGCAGAGACTTAGAGGAACAAGAGCTAAAGCAGGTCCCTGCCTTCAGTCTTCTAGGTAGCTTGGAGATCACGGTTTCCAAACATGCTTCCTACTTAGCATCCAGCTCCTTTCCGAGGTGGCTGACACTCCTATGTCCAATGGAGGTGGGCCAGAACTTAAAGTCCTGGGCTTCGGAGTGAGGAACAAATCCCAAAAGTTAGGTGTTAGAGTACCTGAATCCTTTATTGGGTTTTGCCCTAAATAGCTCAGGGAGAACAAGCCTTATTGATTTATTTCATTGTACAGTGGAACAAGTCGATGGGAGTTATTCTTTTAAGTCATTTAGCCACCCCTGAAAATCCCAATCAATATTCTCTAAAGAATGTCCTTAAAGTAAATCCAGGATATTCAATGCAAAACCTGCACAGCACATCATCTATTTTAGTCTAGCCACTATTTTGCTGGTTTGGGGTTTTTTTCAGTTAAATTGCCTGCATGAAAAAATCAGCAGTCTGTGTACTAATTGAGTTTATTACTGTGACAATACCCCTGTGCCCTTTTCTCAAGTGCACATTACGCACTCCAAACACAGACCCTGAACATATGCTTACTGTAGGCTCGATTTAAGATGAAAGTGCTGGAGAGCTTGACTTGTTCTGCAGTTATTTTTGGGGTCTTTACATATGTTACATCTGTCACATGCGTTTGCACTATCTTTAGTATGTCTGCTTTTGACTGGATTCAGTACCACCAATGGCACCAGAAATGTGGAAGACAGCTTTCATTGTGAAACACTTGGCTTTTGCCCCTATGTGATGCCTACATGAGGTATAATAAGCTGATTTGTTGTGCGTACGTACGTCTTTTCCAAATGATTGTGCTTGATGAGCAAAATTCTAAGAATTTCTTTAATTTTTGAGTATAGAGGTGACCTGTACATATGGTTCACGTGTGTAGGGCTTTAGTAGGCATATGACTGAATGTAAGAAAATGAGAAAAGTATCTTTTCATACAAGATATTCTTAAGTGGAGACAGAGCTGGATGAAATTTATCCTTGAGAGTAGACCCCTACAAGGACTATGAACTGTGGGAATCCCCATAAAGGATGAACTGGCATTCAGGGACTGCTGTCTCTGCACGCTGGCAACTGTCTGCACAAGGTTCCTTGGTGTCATTTTCCTTGCAGCTTTAAGAAAAATGGATGGTCTCCTGTGCATTCCACTGTGCATTGCTGCATATATGTTGCAAAATCATCTCCTACAGGCAAGCTTCTCACCCAAGGCACGCCAGGCTAGCTCCAGTGTTGCCAGTGCTCTCCTGCAGGGCAGTCAAGGGACTCTAGAAGCCTAACGCCTCTGAGGTCTTTTGAAGCCTGTGAGATTTTGCCTGTTTGCAGGGTGGACTACAGGTTGGTGTGAGCAGTGATAGAAGAAAACAACAGCTTTTTGAAAAGCAGAAAAATTTTCTACTCTAGTGAGTTTCCCTGCTTTTCTGCATTGTATGAATATTCATTCTGAAGCTGACATGTTGAGGGGAGCTTGATCAGCAGCAGGCTTTATCAAAAACAAAACCAATATTACTGCATAAACTGCCTTTTTGCACACCTTCCTGATGAGTGACATCTCTGAACTGACAGGAGTGCTGCAAAGCAAAGCAGCCAGGATGAATATGCATGGCGTCACACAGCCCCATGAGCACCCTGTGAGATGGAGAAAGCCAGTGGGGGCAGATCCAGCTCCGTACTGAAGAACAGCATTTCTTTTCCCCCTCTCCTGCCAGAATATAAGAAGAGGCTGACACACTGCCATAGAAACTAATGGAGTTTCCACATTCATTTTAACAGCAGGAGGTGCAGTCTCTGAAGGCTTGTTTCCATGAGGTGATGAGAAATCTTGCTGCTAAAGTTGCAGAGGAATGTCAGAGTACTTGGCGTTTTGCCATTTCAACCTCCTTCGTTTCCATCTGTTCCTAGAGAAGCAAAGGTGTTTGCCTGCTTCAGCTGTGCTTTGCCAGGGCAAGGGGGGATCTCGGGGGTGGGAGGGGGTGCGGGGGTGCAGCTCTTGGCCATGGAAGGAAGTGGTCCCTGAATGTCCTTGTTGCTGGTGCAAATGCCTTGAATCCTCTGGGCACATTAGCCTTGACCCTCTAAGCAGTAGTTTGCCAGACAAAAGAAGGCTGGGGAAGAGCCTGTGTGCTTATTCTTCCTAAGTAGATATACATTCCTAATTTCTAAAGGGTGACTTCAAAAGAGTGAGTATTAGAAAAACCAGGTTTTCAGAAGATCTGGACTTTGACTGAGGCACTTGGATGAAGTGGTCAGAGTTTTCAAAAGTGCTGAACACTTGTTATCTGTAGGAACTGCTGGATTCTGGGCACATGTGAAAATCTAGTGCTTAAAAATTTCTTGATGACTAACTTAATGATGTCTGGCACTTCACTTCTATTTGCTGTTTCTCATAACCTTTCTTCCCTCCACAACATCCATATTGAGCCAGAAAGAAAGGAAGAAAAAACAAAATGAATGAAACAATGAGCAAACATTCATGGCTGAAATACCCTATTCCATTTTACTGTCAGGAAAAATGTAAATGATAAAGTGGAGGCTTTGACCAGTTTTGTGACAGAGTTTTTCCTCTCTGTTTCATATTTCTTGATGACATTTTAACTCATGAGACTGGCACAGCAAGACATCTTGGACTCATCGCTAATCTTTCAGAAGTTTTCCTTGCACATTTAGAAGAGAGGGTCTTTTAACTTAAAAAGAAAAAGTGGAAAAATCAAAAAGGCAAAGGGATGGAGTACTGCAGGAAGCAGTCCTTCTCTGGCAGAAGATGGGCTAAATAGCCTTATAGTTTTTTGCATCTGTATTTCCTCTGGCCCTACTGTGAGCAAAAGGGATTCAGATCCAGCTGATCTCTCACGGTGGGGGGTGAAGGGGACTGGGTGATATTATAAGCCGAGTACTGCGGCCTGCTCCATCAATTAAAACAGGCAGGGGGAAGAAGCTGAGGGGGATAATGCCCCTGTGGTTTTGCCCCTGCTCTGCGGGATCCTGTGAAAAGTTTTTGCTGGCTCTCTGCAGAGTTGGATTCCTGCCAGGCTGTGGGAGCAAAGGATCAGCCACTGTCTAGAGCATTGGCCTGCACTAACCCGCTGGATTTCCATGAAGAAATCCAAGTGAGAATTAATGCTACTTTAGGCAGCCTAAACTTTGGCTGTGTTTGCTCTCTAGCTGCTACTGCGCAGCCGTGGACTGCCACGGCCGCTACCACGGCCGCTGCCACGAAAGCCACTGGTGGGGAAGTGCTGGCTGAGGGGCTCAGTCTGGTGGGGCATGTCAGGGAGTTGGTGGAGGCTCCAGGGCTGCTGGCCCTGGAGTATTCACTGCTTGAGGCTGCTCTGGTTGGTCCGTCTCCCATGAGCTCCCAAACAGCACTTGGAAATTCGGTATCCTGAGCTTGCAAAGTTTCCTGGCTTCTGCAGTCTTAATTTTCCAGGAAAGGGGACAAGCTAAACCCTCCAGTGGTTTGGTTTGCTGTTTTTATTAAAATTAAAGTATTCAAAATAATGCCAGTGGTGTCAAACATTACTCCTTCCTGGGGGAATATGAGACAGGAACCAAAAATGTATTGTCACAATGCACATTACCTGAGAATTTCATTAAATTAAAAAGAGCAGTGAATAAGAAAGCCTATGACTGTTTTAAATAGGTAGGATAGAGTCTCCTTCCCCCTCTAACTTTAGCCTGTTAGTTCCAGAAACATCAGCAGTGATGATGATTTAGTCATCTGTATTCTGCAGGCTTTAATGGGATGCCAGCTCCTGATTTTATACACAAGTTTTATGATAGACTGCCTATTTCAGAAAAAATTACAGTTGTCAGCTCAGTATTCAGGTTGTTAAAACTATCAATGTCATGAGGTGGATTGACCCTGGCTGGACAGCAGGCGCCCACCAGCTCTGTCACACCTCTCCTCAGCTGGACAGGGGAGAGAAAATATCATGAAAAGCTTGTGGGTCCAAATAAGGACAGGGAGACATCACTCAGCAGTTATGGGCAAAACAGACTCAACTTGGGGAAATTGGTTTTAATTTATTACCAATCAAATCAGAGTAGGATACTGAGAAATCAAATCTAATCTTAACACCTTCCTCCACCCCTCCCTTCTTCCCAGGCTTAAATTACTCCCCGTTTTCTCTCTCTCCTCTCCCCCAGTGGTGCAGGAGGATGGGAAATGGGGGCTGTAGTTGGTTCATCACACTTTGTTTCTGCTGCTCCTTACTCCTCAGGGGTAGGACTCCTCACACTCTTCCCCTGCTCCAGCATGTATCCCTTCCATAGAGTGCAGTCCCTCAGGAACAGACTGCACCACTGCTGGTCCCCTGTGGGGTCACAAGTCCTGCCAGCAAACATGCTCCAGTGTGGGCTCCTCTTTCCATGAGGTCACAGGTCCTGCCAGGAGCCTGCTCCAGCGTGGGCTTCCCATGCAGTCACAGCTGCCTTCAGGCATCCACCTGCTCCAGCATGAGGACCTCCACAGGCTGCAGGTGGATGTCTGCTCCACCATGATCTTCGTGGGCTGCAGAGGGATAGCCTGCCTCACAATGGTCTTCACTATGGGTGACAGAGGAATCTCTGCCCTGGCACCTGGGGTATCTCCTGCGCCTCCTTCTTCTCTGAGCTTGGTTTCTGCAGTTGTTTCTCTCACATTTAGCCCCTCCTGTAACCAAAACCTTACCATGCAGACCCAATACATGTTGCAGTGTTCTAAATTTAAGATGCACAATGTGACATATGAAGATAAGAGCTCAGAGGGTGAAACATTTTCAAAAAAAAATGACCATCATTCAAAAGCTATAGGATCTGCAGTTGGAATTTTTTGTATTATGATGAACAAAATGCTACAATGGAGTTTGAAGGTGCAAATCAGGCTATAAGAAAGCATGAGTGTGCATGCTTTCAACACCAAAATGACTTACTGGCTGCTAATTAAATCTCGGTGCAAATGGGATTTCATTTTTATTTTTTGATGGAAAAAGTGGTTTTATTACATTTGCTTGGCTGACAGCCAGGAATACTGCTCAATACAAATCAAGCAAAGTTAAAGGCCTTCTGCAGCAACATATGGCTTGTTTGGGAAGTATGAGTCATAAATGGAACCAGATGCAAAAAAAAGAAAAGAAAAAAGTTTATAAGAAGGTAGCAACTGTCCTCAGACAGATGTTGCTATTGTTATTTCTGATGTTTCCACCTCCTTGTGAAAAATTTTTACATGCATATTAGTGAACAATATTTTTACCAGCATGGGCTGTCTGTTTCAAAGCCCTTCAATGGCATAGGTCCACTCAGTCTGCTCATGTAGGGACTTCATACCTTACACAAGCTGTTTTCTTCTTGCGACTTATTAAAACACAATTCTCAGTACTGTTTGTTTCCCTCCTGGTTTCAGGGTGTTTCTTAAAATATGCAGGATTGGCCTTTAGTTTGTTCTCCAAGTCCTATGTAAATACAGAATAAATGAAATATGTCCTTGCCTCGGAAGAAACCCTACGGGTGCTTTGTAACCACACCCTGTGCATATCTGCAGGGAGGGCGTGTGTGCATATGCCTGTACACACACAGTGAACCCAAGTGCCAAGAAAATGACGACCAACACGGGGAGGAGAGCCATCAAGGCCCGTCTTCTGCCAAGAACTTCGACTGCCTGTAGCAAGGCAACAGGTAAACAGGGGACAACCAGAGCACTGATGAGGGGGGTGAGCAGACTCATTTTGGCACCATTAGTGTAGGGCTCACAGCTCTTTGTCTGCTGATTACTGGCATTGCTGCGCGTCAAGGACTCCCTGCAACCACATAAAGAACTACCTGCCTGTGCACCCGTTGCTGTGTTGTGTACCCAGGGCATAGGTGTGCCTTCAGGACAGGGGCCCATAAATTTATAAGAGTTTGACACTTGAGCCCTAGATGCCGTTTTCTTTTTACCTTGTGTCCATATTTCACCCTTTTCCTGTTTTTGTCCTAACTTCTCCAGGCCTTCACTCCGTGTTTCACATGAAGGTTGCCAAGAACTTTGTCAAAATCTAGGCTATCAAGATCCCCTTCCTTCCCACATGAAATCTCCTCATACAACAGGTAAAACAGATTTGCTGGATCTCCCTGCTGGGCAAAGCCGACCTAGCCCTGGTCCAACAGGAAATAATGTCTTAAATGCTCAAGTCCTGTAGAAGAAAATGGTCACATACCCTTCAACTGTGACACAATCCATACAGTGCAAGCAGTGCAGGTGCAAACACTATTTGATAGGGTAGGCTGTCAATCAATCTCTTTCACTCAGTGGTGGACACCAGATGATGAGTAAACAGTGAACACCCCATTGGAAAATGTCCTGCTTCATGTGTCCTCCCAGCTCCAGCTCTTCCTGCATCCTGCTGTCAAGTCTCCTCTAGTGTGGATTTGCTGGCACAGTACAGGGCTGTCATGTGGCTCAGTCCTGACACATCTCCTTAGAGGTGTAGTCCTGCTCAGTGGTGGGCAAGGTCCTTGAAGGACTTGTGAGGAGTCTGCTTTGTGCTGTGCTCTCTTCCAGCAGGATTTACAAGACCTGCCCAGAGCCTTGTTCATGTCCCCTATAAGGAAAACTCAGTGCTTAAACCACAGCTCGAA
The DNA here is from genome assembly GCF_003984885.1 of Neopelma chrysocephalum. Lineage (NCBI taxonomy): Eukaryota > Metazoa > Chordata > Aves > Passeriformes > Pipridae > Neopelma > Neopelma chrysocephalum. Next base: position 20,529,111 of record NW_020897691.1, read on the forward strand.
CCACTGCCCTTTTCTTGGCAGGCATTCTTTGTACTTAGGAAAAAGGCCGTTGTATTGACTAAGTGGTTATCTGATCCCACAGCATCTCGCCTTATTTGATCCGCAAGGTTAGTAAGTCATCTGCTTCTCTGAGTGGAAATGTATTTAGAGTCTGTGTGCGTGGCTATAGCCTGTCCAAAATGCCCAGCCACAGTCATATCAGCTCCAGCCTCTCTCACTGCAGTTCAAGCTACTGCCCAGCTACAAGCTAATGTGACATATAAGCAGGCTGGATGAGCTGAAGAGGGGCAAACGGCTCAACTCATAACTCAGGTGTATGCTTACTCCTTCTTATCTTAGTGAAAAGTCAAACTACAGGCAAACGTTACCTCCCAGGTTTTGCATTACAGCATACATACAACCCTTTGCACTTTAGGAATTCAGATTGCATATCTGAGTTGGAATTGTTATTTCCTTCTTTCGTACCTGGTTTCTGGTGGTGTCTCGAACAATGATGGAGTTGGCTGTCAGTCATTTTTGAAGTGATATCAGGGACTGAAGCTAAGGAGCGAGTTGCTATTAAGGCTGTTGCTTTGTATTCACAGAAATCCTCTGGGAAGGTAAAGGGAAGTTCAGGAGACTGCACTGGCCTCTGGGATGAACAAGAATCTATCCCCTTGGTTGGGAACTCAAAGTTCAGCTGGATGACGCGACAGGATCAACTGAATGCATAAAAATTTATACCCGCATTAAAACCAACACAGTAACACACAATGCTACTTAAAAACAGCTAGATTTTGCAATTCTTGCTCATGCTGATGACATCAATGGGATTACTGAAATGAACGGGTGTTTATTAACATGAATAAGAGCTGTGCTATGTAGCATTAAATGCACCCAAGTTGGACTGGGGGTTTGGGAGTTCATGTTCATGACTAATGCTTGGTGCTTGCTAAGAAGAGCTGGGAGTGCCAGCAAAGGAGCTTCCAGCTCCTGAGGGGAAAGGCTTTACTTTCTGTGCATTAATTGTGTTTGTCTTGCTCATTGTGAAGGAAAAACTGAGCTCTCCGCATACCCTCCAAAGGCTTTCTACCTCAGGAAGAACTGTGGGAGGTTTTGTGTGCAAATGCTTCATAAGAAGAAAAGACCAAGAGAATGGAAAAACTGTGTCTCTATAGCAAACTCCTACAGAGAGAAATTTCAAGGGGGTTGGTCCTACCAAGAGAGATGTATGTGCTTAACATACCCGGAGAGGCCCCATTCATTAAATATATTTAAAATCATTGTATGGTCTGTGCCTTAACTTGTAAGCTCTTTTAGTCACAGATTTTGTCTGCCTCTTTGGCCAAGATTTTGTTTCAGACAGTGCATCCTTCCAAGCACAACACTTGTGGCAGTGTAACAGGTAACCCTATTTTTTTAGCACAGAAAACCCAGTAGTTGTTTCCAAGCTCCAGGGTTAGATAACCCTCTACCATGTGCTGGAGGCCAAATTTCCTCATGGAGCATGCTTCCTAGACCCTGGGGAGACGTAGCCTGTCCTAGTACAGAGGCAGCCCTCTAGAGTGCCTCATCTCTGCTGGTGTAGATCCTACAACAGAGATGCTGTGATTTAATTCAACAGAGGATTTGGCTTTTAATTTTGCATTATTTTGATGAGCAGCTGGATGGGAAAAAAAATGCCTGGAGCTGAGTTTTGCTTTGACTTTCTGGGATTTACAGGTCAGTACAAAATAAATTAACAACCACCAAAAACTGATCTGTACTTTCGTGGACCATATATATCTGTTCTTATACCATATGTGGCTTCAATGATCCATAGACAGCTGTCTTTAAAAATCTATTCGTTCCACCTCGCTGAATATAACATTGTGATGGTGATTGCTATCATAACCCTCAGTGCTGCAAATTCACAGTGCCACAGCAAGCTTCAGGTTTTTTTAAACAATTTCCTGTTGTCTTAGTGCTACAGTTTTTCACAGTTGCCCTTCATCACCAGCCTAGTGACAGTTTACTTACAGCTGACAATAGCATATAAGGAAATAATGCCTGCTTTGGGATGTTTGTTCCCATCAGCACAGAAATGTGGAGGCCATTTAGGAAGGCCTGGAGGGACAAAGCCCCAGGCTACAAATGTCCAGGCCAGAGGAAGGCTCTGAAAAAAGAACAAAGTTCACAGTTTCCCAGGAGTCAGGGATAGGACACTGGTCTATTTAAAGTGCAAGTTGATAACTAAAAGAGCGGGAGATAACAATAAAGGAAATAGCAAAAACCCACAGAAAGGCTGGAAGGATCTTTTCTTATAGTAGGAGATATACATATATATATGTGGAGACCAAGTTCAAATATCCAAACTTGTGAAGAGATATTTTAACAAAGAGCTGTATGTGAGGAGCTGGCTGCTTCTAAGAATGAGGCCAGGTAAAACATTTGAAACTGACTTCTAACTTGCAGTGAATTGCTTTTTGGAAGCTTTGGTATATTGAATGTTCCTGAAATAGAACTCAACTGCTTACAAGCAAGAAATCATTCAAGCCTTTGTTTCGAATATTTCATTTAAGACTCTAACTCACTAGGGGAAAAATTGAAATTTCAAGGATAAAATGAAATATGTGATATAGGAACAAACTACAAAATTCAGCCTTCAGTTTTATGTGTTCTGAGGAAGAAGATGATTTAATTTAAAGAATATCCTAAAGTATCAGTGTCATGGGTAACAGGTATAAGTCTTTGCTCTCCCCTGGAATTATTCTTGATATCATGGGAGGATAAGTTGCTCCCATGGTACTGAACACATGTTTTGCAAGATTCTTCTTTGTGTTGTGCTTGTTATCCTTATTATCCAGGGCACTCTAGTGAGCCAAGTCAAGTATATTAGTCAGGACATACAAGAGATTAAGTACTGTAATATTTTGTTATGCTGGAGGCAGCTAGTGTTGATGGCAGATGTGATGATTTTGAGGGGGGTTGTCTAAGAACAGTTTATGTGTTACGGATTTTGTAAATTTATGTGATATGGAAAACTCCATTCTATCAGAAGGATGATCTTTGTGTTGCTGCTACCTTTCACCCTCTGACTCGGACTAACGTTCCTAGGAAGACCTGGCACAGGGCTTGCAATGATAATTAGTGGTACCATTGCAATGCACTCATGCACTCATGCTGAGCAATGTCAAGTCAAACTGGTTCACCGCTGCATAACTGAGTTTGGCAGTGCTGTCACCTGGCAAGGGACTGTTGTCATCGGATGAGGTGAATCAGAAACTGATCTGACAAAGGATGAAGAATGTACCCTTGAATCATTTTAAGCCTCAGTCAGCTCATATAGCTGAGGAACAGACTGCAGGTGGAAGTCCTTAAGACAGGGAAATCCCAGCACTGTTGAATGCACATGAATTACCAAGGACACTCAAGACAGTGGATGTGCCAAAGGGCTAGGGACAAAAGCGGTTCAGTGAAGATGTTTGTCCTTGGAATTCAATTTAAGCTTAAAAGAAAAAGGTAAACAAAACCCCATAATACTATATGTACGTATCTACTAATTTTTACATGTTTGGTTACATACCACATTTGTGTTCTCGAAGAGCTAATACATAAACCAGAATGCTTGCTTCTCCCCCCTCAAAACTCTGGAAAAATAAAACTCTGGGAGTTCTGTCTGGACCCCCAGAATGGGTAGTTTACCTGTGGGTCTCACTTCCCATGAAACACTAGTGGGTGAAGTTTTTCCCATTTTAGCATGGATTTGGAGGATAAACAGACTCTGGACAACTGTTAGGTCTTGAGCTAGATTTTGCCTTTCAGACCAAAGGCAGGGAGAACAAAATGAGAGGCAGTGTCATGAGTATGTGCAATGAATGCACCAATGAATCCCTGTGGTAGCCCAGTGGAAGTGGAAGGAGCCCTTGATCAGACAGCAGCCCATCTTTGCAAACTTGGCAAGGACAACTTTCTATCAAATAAACATGAAGGAAAGAAGGACGCAAAATTGGGCTTTCATATTTTGAAGACTTTATTTTTGAAGCTATGTTTGCTCAGTAAAACCATCCAATTTGACAATGCTACAGAAACTTGAGTCAAGCAGATCAGTTGGGCACAATGAGGAAAAAATAGGCTATGAAAGGACTTTTCTAAGATTGAGGCTGTTTTCAACAGAACACCTCAAAAGCTTAGTGAAGGTCACTTGCAGAAATTGTACCCCGATACAATGGGCAAAGAAGGAAAACATGAGACACTGAGAAAGAGAATTTGAGGATTGAGATGCAGCAGAATCACCTGTGAATTGCATGGGAATATGAGTGTTGTCTCACCTAAGACATAATTATAGTGAGAAAGGTCATGCAGAGCAGTGATAGAAAATAAGGGACCCAAAATAAGCCTCATATTAATCTTGGGTGCAAAATGTAACATGGAGTTGAGCAACTGTTCAGATCTGGGGAAATTACAGAAATCTAGAAAGTGAAGTTCTGAAGATTGAACAATAATCTCTGAATAACTGGGACAGTGTATTTCTTTGCAGTTGATTCATGTCATAAATGACAGAAAAGAATACTTTTATGCGAACACATCAAACAAATAGTTTGTAGGCAAATAGTCTGTTGTGGTAAAGTGGCCTTGCCTCAGAAAGCAGAAGATATAACAAATTGTATGTTGTACTAGTGTTCTAGAAAAGAGTGGAAAAAGATAAAAACGGTCATCTGAGTCTGATTTTGAGACCCAGGTTAACAGATGTATTTTAAATTTTAACTATCAGAGAGTCTCACTGGTTATGGATTCTTACTTGTTTCTGCCATACCTTTGATCCAAACAAGTATTATATGTATTTTATAAAAGACAACTATGACAACCCCAAAAGAAAAAGTGAGTCAGTAGATTTCATAAAGCATCATTTATAAGACAGCAACAAAGTTCAAAGAGATGAAAATGTCTCCCTTTAAAATAGGAAGTGGCCTGACTTCACCCTGTCCTTCTACTTCCCTCAGTATCCTGGTTAAGAAGTCTCCAACAACTGCAAACATGATGCAGTCACTTAATGATTTCCCATCAGACAAAGAACTGCATAAGATGCAGACAGGGTAAAGAGCATTGGCACAGGAGGGATGATGTTTGTTTTACAGAAAAGGATCCATGTAGAGACAAGAGCAGCCCTTGTGCAGCCTTATCATGGGATCATCAATGGATTGTGGTTTTGCTTTTGTTTTGGTTTTGATGTGTGTAAGCCTTTGCTTGAGAAATAGGCAATCAATATTTGCTGTCAGCAGCCAACTACTTACAAGATGGTTGGAAGCTTTTCCAGGAAGGAGACAAGAGACCCTAAGAGTAATAAAATTTTTTACCCAATCTGATAAAGGCATTTACTGAGATGTTTTTGAACGTACAGTTAGTTAGTGAGTTTATGAGGGACTGGGAGTCCACCCACCCCAGCATCGCACAGGATGGGGGAAGAGTTCATTGGAGCTTGTCTCTCTTAACAATGAAGTACCGCTTTTGGGATTTGGCATATCCCACTTCTTCTCATTAGTTATAAGGATTTCCAGATTGTTTTCTCCTCATTCAGGTCTTTGTAAATGAAACAGTCAGTGCTCAAGAAACACTAAGCTTTTGCCAAGCCAGTCATCCTAAGGGAAACTCCCTGCATGGCCCCAAGCACTAAATGCGCAGGACAAAGCAGGGCCCCTATTTGGTGGTAGAGGGTAGGTTGACTTGCTAGAGCCTGCTCAATAAGTGTGCTACTTCAAGTACTGCTTTTCCTTTGGTGCACTCTTCTGACATCTCTTCCCTGGGAGGAAAAGATTTTCCCCAGACACATAAATACCCCCTGAAATAAAAGTACATAGTGTTCCCAGATCAACAGTGCAACCTACTGGCCATTTCACTCTAATTAGCGCATTGAGTCCCCAGCAAAATAGAGACTCCAGCAAAATACAGTCTCCAGCAGAATGCAGTCAATCTTCAGCAGGAATCTCATCGGGTCCTCGCAGACATGCTTGATTTATTTACAGCACATCTTTACCAGCAGAGTCATGGTACCCACCGAGGGTGGCTCAAATACCTTTTAATTGTGGCAGATCACATATATCTTCATGGAGAATTTGCAGTTACTATAGCAAAATAAGTCATTTAAGCTGCCTTAAGTTATTTCTTGGAATTTCCTTTGATTTATTCATGGTTGGAGGATTTGCAATTCAGAGTTTTGGCAGCTTGTCAACAGTTTCTTTAAGGGAGAGATGCATTCCACAACCTTTAAATAGTTCAGACGTCTTGGTCTTGTCGATGTGTTTCTTACATCTGACTACATTTGTTATGCCTAAAGTTAACAAAAATTTCTTGCAATTATTTCCACTTTCTAGGCAATTTAATTTTTTCCTTAGAGTTTGGATTAAAAAAAAAAAGATTACTTACCTTGTAGTCGATAAGAATACAGGAGTATACGTGACAGGTTGTAGAAAAAAATAATAATCCTTAGTATACAACCAATAAAATTAATTACTCTCTGACATAATAATTTATTATCTCTTTCTGTGTCTTAGGCTTGGCACACCTTCTCTAGGTAAAATATTGTCTTTCTTGTAGTCCTTCGACAGTGACTTTATCAAATAATTGCATAACCATAAAAAATAGCGTGAAGCACAATGTTATTTTCAATGGCAATTATTGCATTTCTGAAATTTGGCCTGGGTTAAACATAACTGTTAATACTGATCAGAAAACAGACATCAAAAATGTTTCATCACTGCTTTTATTCATAACCATCCCCTCCTCTATCAACCTGGGATTTCAATATGTTGCTTATCATGAATTGTGTAAATAAGAATATAAATAGGCTACAGTTCCTTTGCTTGCTTCTTGAAATATAATTTCACCTCCATTTATTTTTGGAAATAAAAAAAGAACCTAATAATATTTTGAGAGGTTCTAGCTCTGTGCTAGGGAATAATGAAGGACGTTGGTCAAGACAGCATCCTAAATCTCTTAAAACACCCCTTGCAAAAGCATGTTTATCCAAACTAAGAGGGCCCTGACCCAGCTAAGCACTTAGCTGCTTATTTAGCTTTAAGCCTCTGCCGAAGTGGCTCACTAAGCTAGCTTCCCTCTCCTCTGAAGGGTGCAGGATGGAGCTGGGGGAGTAGCAGGCATAATTTTTTGAGTCAAGAAGGTTTAACTCACTATGGTGGCAGAGGAGGAGAAGTGTGGGAGGAATATGAACTGATTTCAACTTACCGGCCTCAAAGAAATGAGAAAAGAAGCCTGAAATTGTGCTGCTTCTTTCCCTTCCTAACAAGAGAGCATCCAGTTGCTCAAGAGATCTCCTTGCCTGCCAAGAGCACTCTCTGCTCCCACCTCAACCAGCCCCCGTTTCTTCTCCTGTGCTGAGTACAGACACAGACCATACAGTTTATTCATTATTCATAATTTATTATTTTCTTACCATTAATTTATCTGTTTATTAGAAGATTTTTTTTCCATGTGTAGACACACAGGAATTGAAATAGTGAGGTAACCTTTGGACTTGAAAATGTATGGAGGCGAAATAGGCAGTTGGTATCATTGGAAATCACCCTGTAATTACAACCTGAAACATTTGTTATGATTGGGCTTTGGTTTGCAGGAGCTAGCATAACCCCCCAGGCTGAAAGATAAAGGTCTGCTGACGTTAAATGAGGCTTGCAAATTAATGTAATGAATGAGTTTTAATAATAACCTTTTGGAGGTAGTTCAGTGTTGTTAGCAATAAGTCATAGAATCATAAAGGTTGGAAAAGATTTTCAAGATCATCAGGTCCAACCCTTGACCAAACACCACCATGTCAACTAAAACATAGCTCTAAGTGCCATGTCCAGTTGCTTCTTGAACATCTCCAGGAATGGTGATTCCACCACCTTCCTGGGCAGCCCATTCCAATGCCTGACCACCCTTTCAGTGAAGAATCTTCCTGATGTCCAACCTGAACGTCCCCTGGTGCAGCTTGCGGCCTTTTCCTCTTGTCCTGTTGCTGGTTGCCTGGGAGAAAAGATTGACCCCCACCTTGCTATGCTCTCCTTTCAGGTAGTTGTAGAGAGTGATGAGGTCTCCCCTGAGTCTCCTTTTCTCTGCGCTAAACAACCCCAGCCCACTCAGCTGCTTCTCATAGGACTTACTCTCTAGACCTTTCACTGGTCCTGCCAAGGATTTTCTGTACTGGCCTGAAGGACTGGGACAGGCACCATCAGGGAGAGTAAGTGGGAGTGTCCTCAATTTTTTTTGAAAATTATCATATTCTGTGTGGCTGCTGTCAGTTCTTTCATGACTCATAACTTCAAGAAGGTCAGAACTTTGCAACTTTATCTCCAGAGATGTGAACAGAGTGACTTTAACCAGTGTGGTATTGTTAGATCAGGCCTTATTAAGACATACTTCTGAATCCTGAGATTGAACCTATCTCATCCTTTCAACAGCCAGGGATAAAGCTGTGATGGTCAGCAGCTGTGACTATGTTTCAGGGTGAAATGTGCAAGTTGAGAACAGTGTTTGTGGCTACGGTAATGGGGGAAGGAAAAGTATAACCCAGGCATAAGTAGTAGATGGAAAAACCCTCAGACATCCTTGTTGCACTGATTATTATCTTGAGTCATCGCCTTTAAGGGAGATGAGACTTTCCTCAGTATGGCAGAATAAGATGAGCTCCTTTAATGAGGTTAGATACCAGAGACATTGCGCAGTACCATGAAGTTCCCTGGGGGAAAAAACAAACCAGAAGGATACCTTTTCACTGATGAGAGTCGAGGTCTAACTGTGGATCATCAGTGTTAAAAGAGCAGGCTTGGAGAGCTAGTAAAGCCCCCCTGCCTATGGCAACTGGAAGAGGCAGCTAGTGATGGGAAGATCTGCGATGCTGTGAGGCTGCTCTGCTCCCTGGCTGATCTTCCTCTAGACCCTTTCCTGCCCCTCAGGCTCAGGGTCTGTCACTGAGAGGTCCTTGTCCTGCCTGTCAGAGACTGTCCCTGCACCAGCTGCCAGGTGGCCAGTGGCAATAGCTTGGCAGCAAAGCCTCTGTGATGGCTGGCCAAGGCACGGGCAGTAATGCTAATGCAATGTGAAACCTCCCCCATATAGCAAGACAGGCAGGCAGAGGGGAATGAGGACGCAGGCAAACAAAAAAGAAAGGGAAAGAAATCAGGCTGTCTCTTTATCTCCTTTCAACAGACATCTGTTACACAATGTGTGTCTTTCTGCTGCTTTATATAGCATGCTTTAAGTTTTCCTGCTTCCTGCAAGCACGGGTTGGGACAAGGAGTTAAGATGAAGCAGGCATCTGCTGTTCTTGAGGAGTTAAACTGATGAAGACGAAGGTGTAACCTACATGAACCCCATGACCCCGATCTCTGTCCCGTGGCTAATGTAAAAAAAACCCCATCTGGCTGTTCTGGCTTGAAAGCCACTTGTGCCCAGGCTGTGTCCCAGGGGCCTTAGTGAGTTTCAACACCAAAGGCATGGCTGGTTGCTCTGAATAACATTGTCAGAATTAAGAAAGCAGAGCTGTCCCCTTTGCGGTTAAACCTGCTGAGCACCCTCAGCCACCAGCTGGGCAAACAGCTTGTCACCAACTTCGGGTAGCCAATGTGGAGGATTGACCCCTAAACTAAAGTTGCCACTTGTCAAGATGCTTCAATGAAAATCTATTATTTTTTTAAAAATATTCAATAAAAACAATGGAGGAGGGAAAGATCAGAGATTTCACTTTGCATAGAGTGACCTGACAGCACTGAGGTTGAGTTTTGCTTTTTAATTTTTTTATTTAATTCTGTCTCAACAAGTTATAGCTCTCAGTATATTTTTTGTAACAATTTGGAGTGAGTTTAGAAGCTTGAAAGTCTCTTCATTACCACCTTTTCGTTTTTGAAAGTGCCAGACTCTTTTTTGCACAAAAGACGTATTAATAGACTAAGAGTTGTTGTAGTGATAATAAAATAAAAATGCAATGTGGTTAGCACCCTGCTGCAGAGGAACAGTGAATCCAGCCACCAAGTTTGTCTAACTCAAACCAAAGGGGCTCTCAGGAGCCCCCTCTTGCTCCTGCCTGCAACAGAGCTTGAACAGGCAGAGATGTCCCAGTGGTAACTAGTCCCAGTGAAGCTGCAAAGAAACTTTAGCCAAAGGACCCTAGCCAAAGAGCTGAGATCCAAATTTAGTGTTGGACCTTTTGGAAGCAGAGTGAGGTGTTTGATTGTGGAGTTCTTGGTAGCTGCAAAGCTCGGGTGAAGTTCAAAGCTAAATAAAGTTTTTGGCAATGTGGGGGAAAATTGGTCCTGGGATAGCAAGCGTGGAGGCACCACAACATCCAGTGAAAACACCCCTGAGCTATTCTTTGGTGGAGTGAACATTTCTCTGGTCCCTTTAACGCATTCATCGCCCCTACTACCTTTCAAGATAATAGCTATGAATGCCTCCTTTGTTATAAGACGAATGCTGCCCTGTGTGTGTGGGAGGTGGGTGTTACGATAGGCATCATACGGCAGTATTCTGGTATTTTAATAAATGAGCTTCTGCTGGAGGTGACATTACTTGAGTGTAAAACCAGGCATATCTGTCTCCTTAGTAAGATACAGGGTATTTTGTGGGAGTGTGAAGTAATTTTCTTTGAATAATTGAATTAATTAATTACAAGTTACATAAACATATAAGGCTTCAATTGCCCATAGTACCTGTGTACCATTCACAGAACTCAATGTAATATTTTCTTCTGATTACATGAACACTCTATTCTGAATATGCCAAACAACCTTCCTTTTGCCTTTTCTGTAGTTCCCTGAGAACTACTTCTGTAACACCCATGAGATGTGAAGAACAACCAGAGACCTCCTACAGGGAACAATCTGCCACCAGAAGAGCTGTGCATTTCACTGATTTTTTTGGCTCAGATGCCAACTCACGCCCTCATTCTAAGACAAAAAAGAACCTTTAAAAAATTGTAAAAACTTTGTTTCTTGATGAATCAAAGTCTCAGAACATCTAAAGTGTTCAAAAGATTTTGATTGAGGTCCTTGCAGACCAAAGAAAGAAATGCTAGATTCACAAAAGCTGCTGTGGGAGGATATATTACCCAGTAGCCTCAAGCATGGATTAAGCTTTAGGAGAACTAGTTCAGTTTCCATCTCTGAAGAAATCTGAGAGCGTGAGCCACTTAGGACAATGTTTTCACTAGCAGCCTGCAATCCAGTTGTCCCTGTGCAAGGCTTGAAGCATCTCTTCTGATGAGACATCCACTCCATGTGCAGCATTTTACATTCATGCCACATGCTCTAGAAGCCAGACAGCCACTTCCCAGAAGCATGAGTCATTTTCACATTTGTCTTCTGCTTCAGCTCCTGTTAAAAGGATTTTATTCCAAGTAGAATGGCTTCAAATGGAGTATCTAAGGAGACACATCTAAGTTTAGAGTAACTGGACAGAGATCTGTAGGACTTTCATCTGCGAGGTCAAAGTGCTAGATTCAGATCTGCCTCTAAAGGATGTACCAGAGCTTTGAGTGGGCACCCAGTGCTCCCCAGCACAGTGTCTGAGCCCCTAGGCACTCATGTGCCACAGGCAGCACCTTGTAAGCACCTCCAGGTGCTGAGAACAAGGGGCGCTGGAGCACTCACCTGGGAAGTGCAGGGACACCGCGGTATGTGAAAGGCTGAACTGTGACACTTTGTACTGTCTATGGTTTCAGTCACCATAATAACTGGAAAACACAGTGCATCTGAACAAAACATCCCGTGGTTATGGACGTATGTGTCTGAGGTAGGAGCTGGGCTGCCTTTTCCATTGCTGCTGTTTCTTCCAAAGGCTCGCCACAGGATCATAGCTGAATTAAGCAAAGCTGGCTACTTTTGTTTGCCACCTCTTCAGACGAACTCTGGGAAACCAAACAAGAACAATTCAGTGACAAATTACCAAGCATTAGCACATTGATCATGGGAAGCCCCATATTCTTCCTTTCTTCTGCTCTTCAGCTGTGTAGAATAAGTGCAGTAAGCATGAAATACAAGTTTACAGTACCAAGCTGTGTATCAATCAATCTTTGCTGTTCTTTGCTGTAAAAATAGTAACAATTTAGCTTTAACTACTCCATTTTTATTTCATCTTCAAGTTCTCTTTTTGACATTCTTTTCATTTTGCTGCTCTTTTTTGAAAAGGACTGAATTTTTCCAAGATCCTCCGGAAATTTCCAAGTTGTAGAGTTTTGCTTTGGGCTTCAGTGATGCCACTTGTGGCAATATTTAGATTTTTATTTCAATTGCATCTCTGAGTCACAGAGCCACATTTCTTCCTTCTTTTCTTTCCCTTTAGAAAAATGCTTCAAATCCCTCCCTCTAAAACTGCTTTGGCAATATTAAGAACTGGAATCTTAAAAATTAATGGAGCTGTTTCAGTGTCTCTACTAGAAAGGCTATATTCACTAGTTTTGATTATGTTTAGGAAATAAGCAGGTTTGGATTTGCAATGGTGTTCACTTGTGACTTTGTCTTTTGGCATGATATTTTAAAATCATAATGTTCCTGGTGCTAGATGTTCAAGAACAGTGCAATTTCGTCCCTTCAGGTTGTTCTGCTGATACCAAATGTCACTCAGCTGCCTTATAAAGTCAGTGAAATGTGGAATAAACCTGTCAGTAGCCTGGGGAAGTACCCTTTTCTGGGTGGCTTCATGTTCCTTGACAATTTTATATGCCTGCATACATTATCCTTGTAAGTGTGATCTGATGTGTAGGTGGTCCCTATTTCTGACATATTACATTTATCTGCATCTCTGGAGCAGCTTAAAAAGTCAAGCCTTTTTTACAGTCAGAATATTACTGTGAATATGATGTATTCTGGGGACTGCTTTCTGCATCCCAAGCATTCATTTAATCAGAGCTGAAGCTCCAGCTGGCTGTATTTTGCCAGTGAAATAAAATGGAGCTATATAGGGAGAACACATGAAGGCGTGCAGTAAATTTTTATGAGCCTGAGGATAGAATGACCACATTGCTCAAGACTCATCAGCAGAGAGCTATGAAAGGCTTAACCAAATAAGTGGCAACTAAAACTTTATAGTGTTTCACATTGTCATGTGCTTGTGCCCTGTGTGTAATTTTTATCTCTTATTTACACCTGCACTGGTGAAACTGAGGACAGCACACGTTGCCATACAGTCACCCAAGAACCATGATTTCATTTAGTTTGTTTCTGGGTCTTCCTTGAAGTTACTTGGAGTATTTTCATGCTATTTTGAAACACAGGGTGGTACACAGCCAGGAGGGAACTGCGTGGCAGTATTGCCTTCTTCCTTTTGTGCTGCACGGTGGTCTACCCTGTGCCAAATACTGACAGTGCTGTAGTCTACAGCTCCTCATAGGAACTCTTATCCTCTAGAAAGTATACTTTGTAGATACCGTGGAAACTGAAATGTATCAGTGATGCTTATCATTGTATAACAAGTGATGAAATACTGGTATTTATAATGGCCAGAGTATATTTGTTGGACATCTCCTTGAACCAAAACTAGAGTTAAACATAATCTTGAGCTTTGTGCCTGACTTTAACCTTCCTTGGCTTCAATCTGCTTCAGGGTTTTTTTGGCATTTACTTTTTCAATTCCTCATACAAGTGGTCTCTCTGGTTCTCCTTGTATCCCAGCAAGGGCCATGGAGGATCAGGACAGGCAGAGAGGAAGGGAGAGGGTGTCAAGTCAATAAATCCGGGAGGAAGAGGGAAGAAAAATCACCTCAGTAAGGACAAGAGAGCAGAAAGCAGGGCAAGACAGAGTAAAATAGCTGGCAGTGCAGAATCAGATTAAAAAATGCAGTAAATAGTCTTGAGACCTAAGTTCTTCTGAATCCCAAACTGAAAAAAACCCTAAGTTGCTCAGCCTCATTCACACAATGGGAAAATCTTTGATTTTGAAAAGCCATGTCTCTGCCATTAATGCCAAGCACCTCCCTTCCTGTTTCTGTTCGTAATGCGTTTACCAGTGTAACCCTGGAGTCCTGCAAGATGTTATTTTAGAGATAAACCTGTCCCCAGGGAATCACTAAAAACAGGGATGGAAACCACCTCAAGAGGTAATCTAACCCCTGTTGTTGCCACAGACAGTGGAAGGCAAATTGCATACATATGGGCTGGGGGGCGGGGGGATGGGGGCATGGACAGGGTTTATTTGCTGGAAAGCTGTTAAGCAGCATTTTGGGAGAATGGTGAGGTAATGGGAATGGCATTGCATGCAGAAGGTATTGGAAACTACCAGGTAGAAATGAGGTACTTTGTGATGACGGTGAAGAGGCAATAATAAAAGTTAATGACTGTGCTCTAAGTTTTCTCATCTAAATGATTTAGGGCCAGGTGGACATCCTGAATTGACTGGGATGTTCTTCATTGCACAAATTCTTACCTGTGGCAGGGTGGAGGTAAGGACTAGGAGGGCTGCAGCAGGACTGTACCTGCGCATGCTGTGCCATTAGCGCAATCGCAGTGTTGAGCAATGCTGCCCTTCACAATGACAGCAACAATGGATCTAGCTTGATTGCTTTATAGGGTCAATAATTTGCAGTGATCAACTCAGCAGTTGAGCAACATAAGAAGCAAAGTGACCTCTTCAAGAATTCTGACTATTTCAGCCATCAAAAGTGGTGTGATTCTGAGGAGCTGAAAGTGTTTTCAGACACGGGGTGACAAGTTCCTGCTCTGTGAATTGCAAAAAGTTCAAAGATGTCAGTGCTGTTTTTTCACATATATGAATGTAGAGTAATGGGGAAATGAGGAGAACTAATGGGAAACCCAATATTTAACTGAGTAAGGTAGAGAGTTATGGTGTTAGTATCTGGCTGCTGAAAGTCAATACTGGAAAGTCAAGTGGGAAAGTCACCAAGGACATTGAAGAGCTCTCACTTGGAGTGGAAAAGTCACAAGGGAACCCTTCCAAGAAGAGCTTCAGCATTTATCCCGGCAAAATTCTACCAGGTGATTAAATTAATAAATAAATACTTCTGCGGAACACAAGCGAAAGAGATTGTAAGACACAGAACAGCATCATTCGCCATCGGACAGTGGTGTGAGTGGCAAAACTCGGTCCTTCCATGCCACCTAGCGTAGGAAGCTGAGTAGCTTCCTGCTCCTGGTAGCAACTCCAGGACCTGTGCATCCTGAAAAGCTGGGCTCCGCAAGTGGGGTTGATTAAGCAGGAAATTAAGTGGAGGTCAGAAGCCTGCCACTGTATGAACCGTCTCACCAGTGTGGATAAAAACCTGCCTCCAGTACCATGGCAGCAAGTGATGGTTGTTGCTTGTCTGTGTTTGCATTATGGCACACTGAAGGGTTTTAGAGAGAACTGTGTAGCCTGTGTTTTTATATGTTTTAACTGAAAAAGAATGAAGTTACCTAACTTGCAGCTCTCAACACACTGGGGGTAAAAAGGTTGTTTGCATTCTGACATTTAGTAACATGGTTTGAGTCTTCATTTCTGTGACTAAAACTCTACTATGGCTAAATGGATATAGCATTAAGTTCAATGGTTGGTTTTGGCTTTTGCTTTGCTTTGCTTTGTTTTGATTTGTTTGTTTGTTTTTGACCGAACAGGAGAAATTTGTGTTTGATGGCGGAATTGTGTAAGGAGAAAAAATGCTTTCTTTCCATTAGGAAAAAAGCAGTGGATATAAAGGGCCCAAAGTTGTGGTGAGCTGTGTAATTACTGAGCATACATATGCTTCAGCTGAGTGGTTAGGAATACTTTTCTCTAGCGCCAGTTACTGCTAAACCAAGGACTCTTGATCTTGATATTACTTTGAAACATTTAGAGCTAGTTTCTTTTTGACACAAAAGAGCAAATTAGGTGGGAGAGAATTCTGATAGCATTTCATACTCCTGGAAAATCTATACCATCTCATTAGACTTGTTCAAAACTGCTTCTTAACATATTGCAATGTCAGTCCAGGATGTTATCAATCCCAGAATAACCAGATAGCTATATATATTTCACCCAACACCCGTGGACAAGGGCACTTGCACGCTGTCAGATTGTCCTATGCTTAACATGTGAAGTGTGTTTATAAGCAACTTTTGAGAGTCATGGTTGCTAAACTTGATATATAAAGAATGAACTGATCTCAGCAAAATTAAAAAAAAAAACAACAAAAAAAGACAGTTACCCTGAATACTGTGCTGAAGCCTGCATCAAACATAAGAAAAGATAATTCATATCTAGTTTTGGACTTAATAAATACCACATATCCCCCATAGCTTTCCAAATTTTTTTCTACCACTTTGTTTATTCCCTCTAGAAAAACAGCTGTTTGAGTCAACCAGCCACTGTCTTGCTGAGGCTGATGAACACTGTTGCCTCCAAAAAGAAATGATCCAGGCTTAAAAGTAGATCTGTGCCTTTCCTCCACCCTGACTCCTGATAGATGCCCTCACCTGTGTACAGGCTTCTGTGCTCCCACATGCATTTACTGTGGTACAAGTAAGGTTTTATGTGGTGTGTAAACAAGGAAATCCCTAGAAGCAAAAGAGCACTTCAGAAGTTTGGCTTGGATGATGGTAAAATGATGACATGTAACAACACCACTAATAAGGGCCATATGTCTACATTTTGTGTTGAGAAATGGGTGAAACATAGCACAGGGGAGGAAGAGATGGAATGTCATCATATGCTTTCCATTTGCACCCACATGAAAAAAAAAAGATAGTGTTTCTCCTCCTTCCAAGGCATTGTGATGTATGTGTCTGGTTCCATTATTAAAAAAAGATTAAAATTATTTAAAATATATTTCAATATTAAAAAAATAGCTGGATGTCAGCCATTTTGAATCATCAGCCAAACTCTTGGCCTACCTCTTTTTTCCTTTGCTTGGAACTCCCACATATCTCTAGTTAACAGAACCCCCAAAATGACTGATGTTTAAATATTTAAAATCCTTATTTTTCAACATTTTTCTGGTCTAATTATTGATCCCACAATGTTTAGTATCCAGGAAGCAATCCTAAGTTCCTGAAATTAAAACCACCTTCCAAAAGCTAGGCTTTTAAAAGATGAGTCATTGGCTGGCACTTGAGCATTTTTTGGCACTTTGCTTAAATGTAAAAGGTTTTGAGGACAGTTTCTGTGTGTGAGAAAGTAAAAAAAAAAAAATCAAATAAAAAAATGCTTGATATGCAGCCTGCCAACTTTCAGAAAAGAGTGCGATAAAATCAAACTGCCCTGGTGGAAAGTAGGGGCACTCTTATATTTGGAGTTTAACTCTTTCTTCAACAGTCTGTAATTTCCATCCTGTATTTTTTGTAAGTCCAGAACTGCATTTCTCTCTCTTTTAGAATATGCCTTTTCACTGCTGAAACTCTGGGTTCTAACAGGGCTTTGGTTTGCTCGGGAGGTAGGGAAGGGGGAGAGGGTTATGGGAGCCAGGTTTTCAGCTTCCTCACTAGCTCCCTACAGGAGTTATTAGTCCATACCAGGACTGCTGTCCCTGAGGCAAATCCCAGATTGGTGCAAGATATTTCATAACTGATGCACCTGGGGCTTGCCCTGCCTCTTTGTTCCCTTAGGCAAGACCTGGAGAAAGGAAAGAAAGGGTAGGTATCTAACCATCTGCTAAAGTGCTCTTAACATCTTCCTGTAAATAAAAATCTTATTATTTTTTTTCAACATTTTCTTCCTGAAAACTCTAGTCCACTTTCAGGAAGCTTTGCAGGTTCAGGTCAGCAAATATTAACATTAAATAAAGGGGAAGCAGAAAAGGCAAGAGTTGGGATGTATACCTCCCTGTACTGAACAATCCCAACAAAAGTGAGTGTATTCTCAGAAAGGTGAATTGTATCTATTAACCCTTGGAGGTGGAAGACCTATTGATCATATGCATGGAGTACCCATAGCAGAGAGGGTAGTGCACAAATTGCTGAGGCACTTTCCAGGTCAGTAACACACTTGCATGATCCATAGTGCCTGACAGGAGCAAATGAGGAATAATTCAAGTGAATCAAGAGAATCAAGGTTGATAATTAAGGTGTTTTTAAATGTTCATACACTTTTCCTCATGCTACTCTAGATTTGCAACTTCCCATCATCAGCTTGTCCCTCCACAATATTCTGCAATGGCTAAGCATTATTTGGTTTGTTTCAGGCTTTATAATTAAATCTATAAAGCCTCTGTTGCAGTGTTTGTGGAAAATATGATGATAGTCTTAGAATTTCCTTTCTAGGTATCTCCTTGATAAACTGCGAGATGATAAGGACTGGGGCTGTGTACCTATGTCACTTGGTACATGAAACCATGTTGCAGGAGACAGGTTGGAAGAGCTCCCCTAGACTTAGGAAACATTTTTCAAGCAGTAAGTATTACCAGCCAAACTAGAACGGCTATGGGTTATCAGCAGCATCACCTACTGTTACATGACTCTCACGTCAGTCACGCCTAACCTCATTCCCAATGTGAAGTAAACCCCCCCCAATAATCAGTGAAGTTACAGGATTTGGGGGAAGAAATATTCTGTATACCTGATCAATACAGACCTCTAAAGTTCAAGCAAGTGCTTTGAAAACTGAAGCTGCAGAAAGCAGATGTGAGCCTCTCGGGGCCTGTGGCTGTTCACATTGTGGCTGCAGAGAGCAGCAGGGAAAGGTCTCGCCTGCAGCTGAGGAAAGAAACTGGGCTTTCCTTGCAAAGGTGGCCTCCCATGGCACCCTGCCAAGGAGGGTACACTGAATAACCCTGAGCATTGGCCTTTGCTCCTGTATTCCCCCGCTGTGGTCAGTCCGGGAGGTAGGACAGCAGGGAACCATGTGATTTAAGTAGAGAGGATGGGTGCAGATAAGGACACAGACAGTAATGAAATGAGTAGTTGGATTCACGGGGTTGGGAAGCTGACCTAAGGACTGAGGAATGTCATTGGGGACGTTGAGGTAGAGACATATGAACTTGGCAAAGAAACTGGGTAGGGAAGCCAGAAAGGGAGGGTGTGCAAAGATTGAGATTAGATGGGGACCAGAGAGAAAGTCTTATTCTGGGGCTAGGTTTGTCTCGGATTTGGGAAGAGGACAGGGTCCAGAAACCTGGCAAGTGGAGCATAGCACTGGTCAGGGAAGGGGTCAGGAAACAGAGCAGAAGGAAAGAATTGAAGGGCATTGTGCTGGGACAGAAAAGAGACATCCACCCAAGCATGCTCCAGCCTCCAGAGCTGGAATGGGACCCAGTAAGATCGTGTGTTGACTTCATCATTGTCTACAAATGCCTTTCAGACCTGTTCTTCAAGACAAGATTCAAGACCATGTTTTCAGCTTCTTTCGTGTTTGACAATTTGGCTGAAATGGAGTAGAATAACTGCTAGGTAGAGTGAAAAGTGAAATCAGGAAAGTGAGACATGATATATGCCAATAAATTTGTGCATTCTTTTTCTGCATTGTCATGATGCATTTTTAAGTAAAAATCACATTTTATGGGCAGACAGTTTGTCATCAATTCCTTAATTTTCTGTGTAATTAAGCCATTAGGTCATAAATTTCAGCAAATACTTGAGTAGACTAATTTTAGAAGGTTATCATATAAAAACAGCACATTATTAAATAAACATAAACATGTTCTCTTGGTTTATCTTATCAATTTTTGCCATTCTTATATAATTTAAAAATTGTAGCAGACATTTTTCTCTTACTGTAATTTCTATCAGCTGGCACAGATGAAAACAGCTGATCAAGACATGCTTCAATATATCCATGCATTTCAGGATTAAAAAATGTGGTAGTTCCCGTGATTCTTAAATCATTTTGTCAGGGAAAGCAAGGAAAGATTATCAAAGATTGTCTTGTCACAAGAGTATTTAGCTGTGTTATGTAGTGTATGAACTTGGTAGTCAGGTGGAAAGAAATATATCTCCTCAGCTTCTAGTTAATTTGTAGAAAGAAGAGAATTCAAGTAGAGGAATGGTCTGCCACAATTAACATTGCTAGTAAAAAGTTTGCAATTAATTGCAAAATTGAAACCGTTTTATTACAGTATACTTTTTACACTTTTCACACTTTTCAAATACTCTTGATGCAGCTTCAGACAAAAAATAATCATAAGCCAATGAATTATTTTTCTTCAGTTTTATTTCAGGAGTGTAATTAAGTTCAGTCTTTGGGTAACAAGAAGGACAGCACTTTTCCATTTGATTTATTGTTAGATTTTTTTTTCAGCTTAGCGTCAGTGTAAACTCTGCACTGAAAGCAAGTATGACCAATATTGCTCAGCGTTCCGCTGCTGAGGCTGGATCAGTGCATTCAGCCTTCCTTACAGTTATGTGATAAACACACAGAAAAAGATATCTGTAAAATGAGACAGATGAGCACTCTGCTTCTGTCACTTATGGCAAGGCCCTACACAGTCACTCCCTAAGCAGCTTCATTGCCTGAACTGTGACAAGAGGAAGGTTATGAGTCCCATGCAATGCAATGCTAATCTGGGATATTTCAGCTGGCTTCAAAACCAGAAGCAACGGAGATGTGCTTGCACTGTGCCAACACAACCCCATGGGGGTTGACTCCACTGATATCTTTGTACTGCACTTTGCTGTGTACTTCTACTGACATACCTGGAAGTTGCTTCAGTGTTTCTAACATTGCCCAGTGCAGAGAAATGGAAAATCTGATGGTATCTCTTTACTAAATCCTCACTGAAATACAAACACATGAGGGGACAGTATGCTCAGCTCCTGGTAAGAGAGCACAGAATACTGATACATTTGCTTCTTTCTTATTGTCCTTTACAGATGGCCTTTAGAATATAACCTTGAGTCTTTTTCTTTTTTTCCTTTTTAAAAATAAAATGTAATGTTGCTAAAAGCTATTTAATGAAAATAAAATCTTTTCCAGAACAGGTACCACATGAACAGCCCATCTTTCCTTTCTGCTCTTCATATTTTTACCACACGTATTAGCAGTGCAGCTTTTAAGGTTCTCATCCAGAAAAGTACTTGAGCAGGTGCTTAATTTTAAGCATATGCTTAAATGTTTTTCTCTCTTAAACCCCTATTCTTGGCTTCCTCTAGGACTGCTGAAAAGGGTGATAAATGTATGGAAGTTTCTGTGATGTAGAAAGCTGTCTATTAGTAACTCCAGGGAAACCACCAAGTGATTCCACATGGACCACCAAACCGTCTTCAGAGTCTAATGATTTTCATTTGCTCTGTCAGTCCAGGGTAGACTCAAGATGAAAACTTATGTAATATTTTTCCAACTCCCCAGGCTATTCAGCCCCCCCTCCCATCATTTGTTTAATGCATTCCACATATGTTGCTCTGGTCTCCTGACACCAAGGCTGTTCCTGGGAACAGCTGAATTCCCACATGAGGAAAAACACATTTTCATATGTTTTTCAGTATTTCAAATGTGTTATTTTATTTAATAGATTTAAAATATTTAAGCCCCCACTCTTCCACCACCCCTTTGGCGTGCTTTTAGTGGGTTTCCCAAGAGACTGTAGAGTAGAAATGAGAAAAACTACACAATAGTACAGAAAAGCATGTTTTTCATAGGAGTTCAGGGTGCCTTATAGTCAAGAAATACGTTACAAATAAACTGAACTTAGTTTCCTCTCAGGAGGAGACCAACTCTTCACCATTCTGTCTCTTTTCAAAACTACTTTTACTGTTTTAGTTTTAAGAGCTAATAAAAAATACATAACCTGACTCTCCTCTTGCATCAGTTTTAGATTGGCAATGTCGTGGTTATATGACTCCATTAGCTACAGAACTCCATCAAAATGTCGGCACTACATCAAGAAGGGGAACCACATCCATGTTACCTGAAAAATTCTGTCCTACTAGCATTTTGGGGACCCTTTGTATGTGCAGATCAGAGGTATCTCTAACATGGAAGTGTTAGTCCTACATGAAACTGAACTGGGAACAGAAGACAATGGGCTAAATTCTTTAATTACATGGAGAAAATATGAGAAGAAAAGAAGGTAAAATCTTGAAGGTAGTTTGTGTTCTTAGTCATACCCTTTTATCTTGCTGAAGGCTCTGAAATTACAGAGGACAGACTCCAGTTACCCTATGAAGCTCTAAAAAAATAACATTTATAGAATGATATCCTGGTACAAATAAAGGCATCAGGAGTTATCTCTTGCCTCTCGTGTGAGAGGATTTATGCAAAGTGTAGATGTTATGGGATGCAATGGTCATATCTCATCTGAAGAATAATGTTCTTGCCCATCGCAATCAGGTGAAATCACCACAGCCTAGCAACTGATAGATCCTTGGAAGAGCAGAGTGCCGCTTAGCAGCCTCAGTGTTCCATAACTGTGAAGCTTCATGCTAGAGGAGACAGTGAAGTTATCCAACATGCATTGCAGAAAACAAAAGTAACATAGACCATTGAAATTTATGATCTTTTGAGTAGAAAGAGCATAGAGTCACAGTGTTCACCAACACGTGCTCTTTGGGATTTCAGTATTCTTCATATGTGGGGAATCCAGTGTGGTGATTCCCAGCATTTTTAGTTTCCAAAAAGAGTAGAAAACTCTGCAAATTAGACAAAACATGACAGAGCCAGAACTCTGCTTTGCATCTATCCTCCCCTTCTCTTATCAAACGTCTTCTATTAACACTTCTCCTTTATTCTTAAGAGTGCCAGAACCTGAATGAGTCACTGCTTGAGAAGGGCTTTCTTGATAGCAAAGGCAAAGCAGCAGCATTACTAACAGTTTCAAAACAATTGGGAATACTTGAATGTACAAAAAAGGAAGCACTAAACTTTTTCTGTGCTAGACCGTCACTGGCTTACTGTCAACTCATTAGGCAGCGTCCCAAGCAATGATGAAGGAATATATTTGACAATACATTTGGGACTGTTTTGCAAGCATCAGAACATTTACACTCATTGTGAGCTTTCCCCGTCTTTCCTACTGGGTTATTGTGCTAAGAGTATTTGTAGTTAAGATTGTTGATTCCCCCTGCCCAGAAAACAGCAGTTTCTTTTGGTGAGTACTTCAGAGGTTTTGAAATTTTGTTTTGGTCCACATGTGGTAGAATGAAAATTGGAATTTCAGAGTTTTTTAGCAATAACAAATTTCTAAGAGAAGAATCGGGACAAAGAAAATACTCCAAAGGTTGAGCCTGGCATTAACCTGACATATGGGAGAACAACAGCTGGTACAACTCCTGGTAAGGTGAGGACCTCATAAATAACACTTTCAGCTATTCTACATTCTTCTGTGATAGGCTGGAGAAAACTTCTTTGATTAACAAAATACTCCAGATTTGGCAGAATGTCAAATCTGGAAATAAAATATCACTGAAAATACTTGGATTAGCTGTATTGAGAACCCAAGAGCCAACTTTAGGAGATTAGACCTGGAGGAATGGAAAGTCAAGAGATTTTCAAATCCTAATCTTACATTGCTTTTAGAGGAAGTTGCCTCTAAATTACATTGATTCAACAATATACAGTTGCATGAGAAAGTGTTAGTGGCACTTATGTTTCACTCTATGAAGCACAAACAATACCCCAAGACTGTGTCTGCAATGCTAAATGTGATGCTGTTGTCTACATAATGTCTCTCATTACCAAATTGATATTTTTTCCTCTGAACAGTCATATGGCATTAGAAAAAGCCATAGGCCCATCATAGCCAATAGCTATTGCAAAAAGTTTTGTATATTGGAGAACAAAAGGGGAAGCAGGTCAAATTGAAAATCATAATTTGAGGTTCTGATATCAGACTCTGCTTCCCCTTTTCAGATGAGCCTTCCACTACTGTGGCCACACCTAAAATTTATAAATTGCCTCAAAAAGCTGAGAAACTTCAAAAACTTCAGTTGACCTTTGTAATAAATTACCAAGAAAGGAAGTAGAAGCAAGGAACATAAATAATCTTAAGAATCATCTTAGTGTATTTATGAACAAAATATGAGGTGAGGGATGTGGTAAAAAGCAAGTTTAACAAAAATTCAGGTGAAAGAAGCGTAGACATACTAGGCAGTTGACTTTTTTTCTGTTCTTAAACAGTTTTGTGCTTTAATCACAATCTAGAAACAATATAAGTCTCACTCGAGACCATAAACACCTTTCCTATATGGCCTAATTCTATAAAACTTGTAGTTTTGCACAAATCTTCTAATTGCAAACAGATACAGTATCAATTCTAGGTGTAACAACATATCATACCTGGAGAAAAGACAATCTACTCAGGAATTTTAAGGAAAATTTCAGGTATACTGATCCAAAAGTGTCCCAAACAGTGAGCTTGATCCTGCATCCTTTGCATCCTTTGCATCCTTTGCATCCTTTGCATCCTTTG